>NC_090267.1:434415557-434729307 GCF_040414725.1 Anabrus simplex
GATCCATCGCTTCATGTGGTCTGCTCCATACACGGTGCCTCCCATCGGCATGGTGCAGTTGAAATCGTGATTCGTTCGACCATATCACGTTACGCCATTGTTCTAGTGTCCATCCCTGGTGACTGGCGACAAATGCGCGTCGTTGTGCCCGATGACGTTGGGGGTTAACAGTGGCACCCATGTGCGGCGCCGGCTTCCATACCCAATAGAACCCATGTTCCTACGGATTGTTCACTGAGAGACGTTTGTAGCACGGCCTGTGTTGAATTGAGCCGTGATTTGTTACACGGTTGCCCGTCTGTCACTACTGACAATCCGTCTCAGATGTCGCCGGTCACGGCCATCGAGGGTGGCTGGACGGCCGGTCGTTCGTTTGTTGTGGACGGTGACATCCACCCACAACCATTCACGATACACCCTGGACACGGTTGATCGTGTGAAGCCGAATTCCCGCACCATTTCCGAAATCGCACTTCCCATCCGACGGGCACCGACCACCACACCCCGTTCGAACGGTGTCAGCTCACGACGACGTTCCATGTTACACCTGTCACATGCACAGCCACTGCTCACAAGGTCCCCTATACAACTGCCACTGGCACAGGGGGCGTGTGGTGCGCAGACAACACACCTGCGCATCAGTGCTCCACTATCCCATGACATTTGCTCAGTCAGTGTACGTTTTGGTTATTGTCCGCCTCTGTGGTGTAGTGGTTAGTGTGATTAGCTGCCACCCCCGGAGGCCCGGGTTCGATTCCCGGCTCTGCCACGAAATTTGAAAAGTGATACGAGGGCTGGAACGGGGTCCACTCAGCCTCGGGAGGTGAACTCAGTAGAGGTGGGTTCGATTCCCACATCAGCCATCCTCGAAGTGGTTTTTTCGTGGTTCCCACTTCTCCTCCAGGCAAATGCCGGGATGGTACCTAACTTAAGGCCACGGCCGCTTCCTTCCTTCTTCCTTGCTTGTCCCATCCAATTTCCCCATTCCTCCACAAGGCTCCTGTTCAGCATAGCAGGTGAGTTCACCTGGGCGAGGTACTGGTCTTTCTCCCCAGTTGTATCCCCCGTCCCAAAGTCTGAAGTTCCAGGACACTGCCCTTGAGGCGGTAGAGGTGGGATCCCTCGCAGAGTCCGAGGGAAAAACCCAACCCTGGAAGGTAAACAGATTAAGAAGAAGAAGAAGAAGAAGAAGAATTATCACGAGAGTTGGAATTACGAAGATATTACCTTAAGTAAAAGGGAAAATACAGCCTAATACTTGTTATTCGACAATGAAGAGTGTAGACACGGCATAAAATAAGAAAATTTATTTCAAATACGTTCACCAGTTGGACCGATTCCAAGTGAAACGATACGTCGAAGCTCATCACAGAGTCCGCCTCTGTGGTGTAGTGGTTAGTGTGATTGGCTGCAACCCCCGGAGGCCCGGGTTCGATTCCTGGCTCTGCCACGAAATTTGAAAAGTGGTACGAGGGCTGGAACGGGGTCCACTCAGCCTCGGGAGGTGAACTGAGTAGAGGTGGGTTCGATACCCACATCAGCCATCCTCGAAGTGGTTTTTACGTGGTTTCCCACTTCTCCTCCAGGCAAATGCCGGGATGGTACCTAACTTAAGGCCACGGCCGCTTCCTTCCTTCTTCCTTGCCTGTCCCATCCAATCTCCCCATCCCTCCACAAGGCTCCTGTTCAGCATAGCGGGTGAGTTCACCTGGGCGAGGTACTGGTCATTCTCCCCAGTTGTATCCCCCGTCCCAAAGTCTGAAGCTCCAGGACACTGCCCGTGAGGCGGTAGAGGTGGAATCCCTCGCTGAGTCCGAGGGAAAAACTGACCCTGGAGGGTAAGCAGATTTAGAAGAAGAAAATATACACAAATCATTTTCTGAGAAGAAGAATTGGGAACATGCATGATCCGGGGTTTTAATTAAAAATATGCTAATCTGATTCAAAATTTCATGCAGAATTAAAAAATGTGATCAGAATGTACAAATAATAACTCCAAACATGATAAAAATCTAAATCAATGTACGGAACTGTCACGTGACGCAAGTACACGATCTCATTGGTCTGACGTCATCGTACAGGTTGACTGAATTAGCAGACGAAATAACACATAATGTGCTGTGAGAAGCAGGATACACTTCGCGTATTTCTACTTTATGTTAGTGTCTGGTATGGTTAAATTCGAGGTCTATACATTGGATAATAATCTGAGTGGTATATTTTAGACTTAAAATGAATCCTGCTCAGACAGTGAGGCAGAAAACTTAGAAATGGTGTAGAGTTCCGATGTGCAATAGCACATCGCATACCATCCCAAACAAATTGTTTATAAATATTCCAAAGACGACAAAACTAGGGAGAAATGGATTTTGGCGAGCCGGAGAAATGCTGGTGATATATCGGAAATGTCTACAGTTTATATTTTTGAAGATTTTAACGTAAGATGAATTTGTTTGAATTTTCAATCACTCTTCCATGTCAGCTGTTCTAGTGGTAAAACTTTAAATTTTAATGTATGATGCTTTATTTAAATGCTTCAATTACATCTTGGAATATGAAAGTAATAAACAGTGCATTAATTAATGCTGATTATTAAAGTATTCTCCAAACCTAACCTATGTTTTGGGTGATCCATGTCAAGATAATAAATCAAAGGGGGTATATAATTTATAATTTCTTGTGGCTATTTCTAGCCGGGTGCAGCCCTTGTAAGGTAGACCCCCCGATGAGTGTGGGCGGCATCTGCCATGTGTAGGTAACTGCGTGTTATTGTGGTGGAGGTAGTGTTATGTGTGGTGTGTGAGTTGCAGGAATGTTGGGGACAGCACAAACGCCCAGCCCCCGAGCCATTGGAATTAACCAATGATGGTTAAAATCCCCGACCCGGCCGGGAATCGAACCCGGGACCCTCTGAACCGAAGGTCAGTACGCTGACTATTCAGCCAACGAGTCGGACAATCAAAGGGGTTATGAACCATTTTGACAGCTCTAAGTCTACCAATTTATCTTGGCATGCGACAGTTATTTATGTCTTTATTGAAGAGCTTAATTTGTAAAGAAATTTAGGCTATATGTAAATACTCTATAATACTGTATAACGAAGAATAGGCGTGTACATCATGAAAGGAAACAACGTGAATTTACCACATGTATAACTCTACACAAAAACAATGCTTGTCTGTTGGGGTCTTATAAGTTAACAATGTTCAGTTATAAAAATTATCTTAATATTAATGAAGTAAATAACATAATAGTGATGGTGGTGTTTAAAATATTATCCAACTTAGCCTAAGTTTTAGGTTATACAAGCCAAGTCAATAAAATGAAGGGTAAAAATACCGGGTGAGTTGGCGGTGCGGTTAGGAGCGCGAAGCTGTGAGCTCGCATCCGGGAGATAGTGGGTATCGAACTCCACTGCCGGCAGCCCTGAAGATGGTTTTCCGTGGTTTCCCATTTTCATACCAGGCAAATGCTGAGGCTGTACGTAAGGCCACGGCCGCTTCGTTCCCATTTCTAGGCCTTTCCTGTCCCATCGTCGCCATAAGACCTATATGTAACGGTGTGACGTAAAGCAAACAGCAAAAAAAAAAAAAAAAAAGTAAAATTCACAGCACCAAAAGCCTGCATTGAACGACTAAAATGTCACCAGGACACTTTTCTTGCCTGATATGCTCAGCTTGTTAAAAGCCAAATGTAATTAATGTTATTGGCTTTACGCCCCGCTAACTACTTCTACGGTTTTCGGAGACGCCGTTGTGCAGGAATTTAGTCCTGCAGGAGTTCGTTTACGTGCCAGTAAATCTACCGACACGAGGCTGACATATTTGAGCACCTTCAACTACCAGCGGACTGAACCAGGATCGAACCTGCCAAGTTGGGGTCAGAAGGCCAGCACCTCAACTGTCTGAACCACTCAGCCCGACTTGTGAAAACTAGGTGAAGTCATATTTATCTTTATCATGTTTAACTTTTTCCCTCCACAAAGATATTTAATGTTTCTCTTTCATGGGCCTCGGAAGTGGGTAGGCCAGTTGTCCCAACCATAAATATATATATTTTTGGGAATGATAGATTATAGCCCTATAGTACTATGATCTTTCTTTCTTTCTTTCTTTCTTTCTTTCTTTCTTTCTTTCTTAATCAGTTTATCATTCAGGGTTGGTTTTCTCTCGGACTCCGCGAGGGATTTCACCGCTACCGCTTCAAGGGCAGTGTCCTAGAACGTGAGACTTGGGGTATGGTGATGCAACTAGTGAGGAGGGACATTACCTCGTCCAGGCGGCCTCACCTGCTATGCTCAACAGGCGCCTTGTTGGAGGATGAGAGGATAGACAAGGAAGAGAGAAGGAAACGGACGTGGCCTTAGGTGCCTGGAGGAGAAGTGGGAAAATACGAAAAATCACTTCGAGGATGGTTGAGGTGGGATTCGAAACCCCTCTACTCAGTTGACCTCCTGAGGCTGAGTAGACCCTGTTCCAGCCATCGTACTATTTGTTTTCAACTTTCATGGCAGAGCCGGGAATCGAAACCGGGCCTCCGGGAGTGGCACACATTAACCACTACACCACAGAGGCGGACTAGTATTATAATGCTACCTATATGTTTATGTTAGTGCTGAAATCCGATTTCTTACTTTACTAATGCTGAAAGCCCGAAAATATAATGTTATTCTTTAATATGGGAATCAGTCTAGAAGGAAATGTTGAAAGTGATGTGATATCTATCCAGGTTCGTTGTTATCCTAATAGGCTATGGGTTACAGTACATTGCACGTATATAAAAGACACCACTTACAAACTTGCTTTTTATCCGCGAATTTCTGCGGCCACAAAAGTCACTATTTTTCAAGAATGATGACATCTACACATGGTAGATTGACTGTGCTGTTTTGAACCTTTCTTCTTTCAGTTCGAAGTTATTCGCGATCATGAATAATAAACAATCGGCTTTTAGCAACGGCTGATGCACAACGGCTGGTAGAGCTACATGCGGTACTGGATCGTGATGTCACAGCACGCCGCTTACGTCAGAGGCCGTTTCACTCGCCTTGCGGAAAGGCACTATTAAATATTTTTTTAATGATAGAAAATAAGGCAACTTACCACAATGCAATACGTTTACGTATTATTTAATTGGTGTACTTTTCAAAAAAAATATCTTTGAAAATTATGCATGTTCCCTATTGAGAAATAATTAAGCTTTCAAGAATAGAAATAACCTGAAATTACAGATTCTTTAGAAATAAGATTGGAGGTACTGGACCCAGTATAAAATATTTGATTGTCCGAATTGATAAGAAAGACATAAGGATATTCAGAAGAGATTAATATTATTTTAAGAAGCTTTATAAATGAACGATTACTTGTTGGATTTCGAGGATTTTATCATTAGCAGATGACTCGCTAATTCCGAGGTGGACCGACCTGGAGATGAGTATGGACCGGCCAAAAGACCAGACCTGGTGAAAGGAGAAATTCCAGCCGTTCCACAGACCACAACCAACCGTGGACCAATGACGTGACGCGGAGAGCAGCAGAGGACGTCGTACTTGCTGAATGACGAGCTAAGTTTGCTAGATATTATTTCTTAATTCAGCTAGACATAATTATCTAATATAATTTATGATAAATGTGAAATATTTAAGAAGTGAAGTGACTCAGTGAAGTGATACATTTGAATGATACCATACTAAGTTAAGTTATGACAAGATCGATATCTCGAAAGACGTGGCTAAACGTATGTCAAGTGAATTGTGATAGCAAATGAGAATACGATTATTTGCGAGAAGGAATGTAGATTACACACAGCTGGAAATGAGTATTTGCGTGCATAGTTTTCATTCATGGGTTGTGTAAAGCCATTCATGCGAAGTTAGCGTCTTATGGGATGAAATAGAGAGGAATTATGATTGATACGAGTTAGTCCTTGTCGAATTACGTCATCAAATGGAATTACGAAGTGATAGATGTTAAGCATTGTTCTATGAGAAGAAAGATGATCCAAATAAGCGAATATAATTGCAACGGAGTTTTATACGTCTTCATAAATGTGTTTATTTATGAAGAGGTTATGGTATAAGAAAAATGGTTATGCTGTTGGTTTAATTGAATTGAGCAAGGGATATAGAGTCGAGAATAGATTTAAATGAAGCAATTGAAGTAAAGTAATAGGAAGATATGTTGCAATAAGGCTTAAATATCGATGCTAAATCTGTAAATATTCAGATATGGATGAAATATGTGATGCAAGAACACTGAAAGAAATTCATCGAGGAAATAACGTAATACAAGCCATGCATGACAAACCCATATGCGTAGATGAGAATAAATGGTTTCCACAATGTCAAATACAGCTGTTGTTGTAGGGAAATTCTTATAGCAAATGACAAATTGTGGTAATGCACGTAACGGAAGATAAAATGAGTGTATAGCCTTAGTGAATAGCATGTATAGTATCGAGATATCATAAATAAAAGTTAGAGGAGTCACTTAAATAAACTTGCCATGAGAATATAAGCTTCGTGAAAGATCAAATACATGTCGTGAAGAAATGAATAGGGTTAATTAAGAACTATTTTAGTTAGAAGTGTGAGGTAGGTTATTTTATATTTCGAGAGATGATTCATGATTTATTTATATACTTAAATATGTTAGACTAGGATGATATGTGCCGAGATTTCGGAAGGCAATAGGGGTAGTAACCTTAGCACATCATTCAACAAAAACATCCTCATACGAGCGATCAATAAGAACGTGATTCAGACTGTAAGATTTAAAAATATTTTTCTGAAACAAATCAAGTGTTATGATAGAGACACAAATCATAAGTTTTCTTTCAGTTGAATAATTAATTTAACATTGTAATTGAATAATTGGATGATTTTCATACAATATGAAATGCATAAGATGTTAGCTCATGTCAGAGATAAAAAACCATTTTCTTCTGAAAGCCAGCGCTGACTTTAATGAGATACCTGTATATAATAATTGATGTTATGTCATAACTGGAAGAATACCAGCAGATTCTACGTTCTCTTTTCTTTCATTATTTAATTAGTTTCATAAATTTCTTCTTTTGATTTATTTTTAAATGTGTGAGTTTGTGATTTATAGTTGTTAGATGTATGTTGACTTAGTTTTTAAGTTGTTTTTCATGCGATTTACTCTAAGACCTGCGGTGATTGACTGATTGATTCGAAAATGCAATAGGATGGAGACGTTCATCCGGAGATATATATGTCGCGCCCGATCCGAGTCTCTTCTCTGAATCCACGTTAAAATAAACCATATTTTTACGAAGAATTACCATGAGAGAACACCAGCCACCGGGATATGTTTACGTGTGTCGTGCCTGGACGCGGGAAGAGCGCACGAGTAAGTAAGGTAACAGGAAATAGACCGCAAATCGCACGACATATGCACTTATCAACCTTACGTGATCACTCTGTATAGGAAAGAAGTGTTTCCTGCTTTGACTAGCGGCGTAACCGCTATGTTATGCGGTTACGCAAAGCCAGTGCTTGCCCCCCATATTCCCTCAGTCCTGTCAGTCCTGTTTGCCCTCTTATAGTGTGAGGAGTGTAGCCTCGTGGTGAACGTGACAACATAATGGCACAACGACGCCATTTAGACCCCGTTTTGCAAGGTAGAATACTCGGCCGCCTGGAAGCACGCCAGGCACAGACCGAAGTCGCCGTATCCTTGAATGTACCACAAAGTGTCATTTCCAGGCTTTGGAGACGATTTAGAGACACAGGAGATGTTAGTCGTAGACCAGTACCAGGTCGACCAAAGGTAACCATCCCACAGCAGGACCGGTATCTGGCCTTAACCGCCCGACGAAATCGGAGTGCACCTGCAAGACAATTGTCGACAGAGCTTGCAGCCGTCTCAGGGTTTTTTTGTACCGGAGGCTCAGAACAGCAGGGCTGTATGCCCGACGTCCAGCGGTGTGCGTCCCGCTCACTCTAGCACAGAAACGGGCCCGTTAACTGTGGAGCCGTCAACATTGAAACTGGACCATGAATGAATGAAGGCATGTGCTCTTCACAGATGAATTCCGCTTCAGTTTGCAAAACGATTCCCATCGCACATTAATCTGGAGAGAACCGGGTAGCCGATACAACCACAGGAACAAAATGGAATGGGACCAGTATGGTGGTGGTGACGTCATGGTGTGGGGCGGCATAATGTTGAATGGCCGTACGGACCTGCTGCACATCTTCATGGGTGGTCCGAGGAACACTGTTAACGCTCGGAGATACAGGAATGAGGTACTAAGACCACATGTTCGACTCTTCAGAGGTGCGGTTGGTCCACACTTCCTCTTAATTGACGATAATGCCCGACCGCACCGCGCTGGTTTGGTGGATGAATTTCTGACTGGGGAAGACATTCGTCGCATGGACTATCCGGCGAGGTCTGCGGATCTTAATCCTATAGAACATGCCTGGGATGCATTGGGGAGGCGAATTGCATCCCGTCAGCCTCCATCAAGGGCCCTCCAAGACCTTCGCATTGCCCTTTCGGAGGAATGGGATCGACTGCCACAAGAAATCTTGGACCATCTGATAGAGAGCCTGCCACGTCGCTAAGAGACATATGTGGCCGTTAGAGGTAACCATACACCTTATTAACGGCATATTTCGTTGTGGAAGACATTGCCAAGTTTTGTTAGTTGTTGTCAAATGTGTACCTTAGCTATTAGAATCTTTCTGACACGTCATCTCACCGTCAGATAGCTCCTCAATTGTAATCACATAGGCTGGGCGGACCTCGAACCAGCCCTCAGATACAGGTAAAAATTCCTGCTGACCTGGCCAGAAATCGAACCCGCGGCCCACGAGTAAGAGGCAGGTACGCTACCCCTACACCGCGGGCCGGCAGTAATTCTAACAGTTTCTCAAAATAATATTTATTCTTCTTCTTATTTTTTCCGCTTTTCACACACCTGTGGGGTGGCGGATGCGAACTGTGTAGCACATGTGGATTTTGCCCTGTTTACGGCAGGATGCCCTTCCTGACGCCAACCCTATCTATCTATCTATCTATCTATCTATCTAGCTATCTACACTGACTGACAGAGCAAATGCAACACCAAGAAGGAGTGGTTCGAAAGGGATGAAAGTTGGGGAAAAAACAGAGACGGCACGGACGAATAATTGATGTTTATTTCAAACCGATATGCAGGTTACACAATGCGCACGGCATCGACGCAGTAGGATGTAGGACCACCGCGAGCGGCGATGCACGCAGGAACACGTCGAGGTACAGAGTCAATAAGAGTGCGGATGGTGTCCTGAGGGATGGTTCTCCATTCTCTGTCAACCATTTGCCACAGTTGGTCGTCCGTACGGGGCTGGGGCAGAGTTTGCAAACGGCGTCCAATGAGATCCCACACGTGTTCGATTGGTGAGAGATCCGGAGAGTACGCTGGCCACGGAAGCATCTGTACACCTCGTAGAACCTGTTGGGAGATGCGAGCAGTGTGTGGGCGGGCATTATCCTGCTGAAACAGAGCATTGGGCAGCCCCTGAAGGTACGGGAGTGCCACCGGCCGCAGCACATGCTGCACGTAGCGGTGGGCATTTAACGTGCCTTGAATACGCACTAGAGGTGACGTGGAATCATACGCAATAGCGCCCCAAACCATGATGCCGCGTTGTCTAGCGGTAGGGCGCTCCACAGTTACTGCCGGATTTGACCTTTCTCCACGCCGACGCCACACTCGTCTGCGGTGACTATCACTGACAGAACAGAAGCGTGACTCATCGGAGAACACGACGTTCCGCCATTCCCTCATCCAAGTCGCTCTAGCCCGGCACCATGCCAGGCGTGCACGTCTATGCTGTGGAGTCAATGGTAGTCTTCTGAGCGGACGCCGGGAGTGCAGGCCTCCTTCAACCAATCGACGGGAAATTGTTCTGGTCGATATTGGAACAGCCAGGGTGTCTTGCACATGCTGAAGAATGGCGGTTGACGTGGGGAGCGGAGCTGCCACCGCTTGGCGGCGGATGCGCCGATCCTCGCGTGCTGACGTCACTCGGGCTGCGCTTGGACCCCTCGCACGTGCCACATGTCCCTGCGCCAACCATCTTCGCCACAGGCGCTGCACCGTGGACACATCCCTATGGGTATCGGCTGCGATTTGACGAAGCGACCAACCTGCCCTTCTCAGCCCGATCACCATACCCCTCGTAAAGTCGTCTGTCTGCTGGAAATGCCTCCGTTGATGGCGGCCTGGCATTCTTAGCTATACACGTGTCCTGTGGCACACGACAACACGTTCTACAATGATTGTCGGCTGAGAAATCACGGTACGAAGTGGGCCATTCGCCAACGCCGTGTCCCATTTATCGTTCGCTACGTGCGCAGCACAGCGGCGCATTTCACATCATGAGCATACCTCAGTGACGTCAGTCTACTCTGCAATTGGCATAAAGTTCTGACCACTCCTTCTTGGTGTTGCGTTTGCTCTGTCAGTCAGTGTATTATATAAATATATGTAGGGATGTAATCACTGTTGCGTGTTTCTGTGGTGGTTGGTAGTGTAGTGTGTTGTCTTAATATGAAGAGGAAAGTGGTGGGTCAAACACAAACACCCCGTCCCCTGACCAGAAGAATTAATCAGAGGCGATTAAAATCCCCGACCCAGCCGGGAATCAAACCCGTTACCCTCTGAACCGAAGGCCTCAACGCTGACCATTCCGCCAATGAGTTGGACTCATAATAATACTTAGTCTTAGTATGAAATGTTCATTTCAAATTAAATGCATCGGAAGACAGGTATATTACAAAACAAGTTCTGTACATTCTTATTACAAACGTGACTTAATTCCATATACTTTATACGTTTATACTAGTGATATTTTAAAATATTAATAACAGCGTCGATTGCTACACCACCCTGATCATCCGTATGAGCCACTTACCTCTTAGTCACTTGTCTCCGAAGAGATAGATGGTTTGAGAAATACCGATACCGGTGCGCTTCGTTGCGCTCCTCTGTCGGTCATTATTTGAGGATTTTTAAAATGATTTTGGTAAAATAGTGCTTAAATTTGTTAATGATATTTACATTTGTTTTAGGACTTAAAATAATATTGGATGATTTTGTGGACACGGGTGGTAGTCCATCCGTGTACTAACCACGCCAGGTGTTGTTTTTGAGAATGCAATGGCTATGCCATATGTATTGCGTTAATTTATTGTGAATAAATTTATTGCGGATGTTGGGTTGTTTAAATTTGCAGCATTTAGTTCCACTTTAGTGGTGCACCTGCCTCGGTTTCGTTGGTTCCAATGCTTTTGAAGTCTTAGGTTTTGTAGGATTTTATAGGAAGTGTGAACTTTTATGGGGACTTGGCGGGAAAGGGGGGGTTGGGGGAGGGTGTCTGGTTTGGTCTTATATTAATATGAGGTAGTGACTGGGGTCGGAGTCGATCTTTTCTGAGTCATGAGGAGATTTAGCAATAATAATTGAAGTAACTTGTATTAATCTTGATTTGGGCGGAGAGGGGAAGTGGTTGGAGGGACTGGTTTCGAAGGGGTAGGATGTTAATGTTTAGGATGGACGGGGGATGAGTGTTTGTCTGGGCAAGGGGACGTTGTTATCTGTAGTGCCTCTTAATTGCCTGTTTGAGATAAGGGCAGTCAGGAAACGAAGCGGCATGGCCGCTTTGGCAGTTGGCACACTTCGGCTGGTCCCTTTGTACCTCGCAGGCAGAGTGGTGGTGTGAGCCACCGCATCTGTTGCAGCGGGTGGATTCTGAGCAGTTAGCTGCAGAATGATAGAACTTAAGGCAATTGAAACATGGTGTGACCAGACGTGAAGTGGTGCGGGTTCGAGTATCTGTATTAGTTTTGTGTGTTGGTTGTGGTTGTGACTTAGGGACAGGATTGTTACGCCTGTTCTTAGTTCGTGTGCTTGTGTTTTGTGTGGTCGGATTTAGGGCTGATTTCAGAGATAGTTCAGCCTCTATCCTGACTACTGTTTGTGCTGAGCTGGTAGGGGGCGGGGGGAGGGTGTGATGGGAGGTTGTGTTGGTAGTAGCGGGGGTAAGGTTAGGTTGGTTTGGGTTTCTGAATCTATGGTGGTAGGTATGGCTTCTATGGTTTCGTGACGGATTTTGATTATTTTGGTTTGGGTATGTTTGCTTTCGGTTTTGATTGGGTTTGGAGGCGGGGCGGTCCGTGTGCCAGTTTCTGTGGTTGGGTGTGTGGGGGTAGATGTGGGTGAGCGGTCATGTTGGTTTGATGAGTTTTGTACAGGATTGGTTTGAATTGGGGTGGGGATACTTGTGCGTTGGAGTTTATTGAGGATGACGGGAATTGATCTGTTTCTGGTGGGAGTAATGATTAGGTGGTTATTGTGGGTTTCGTCGATGACGGCTACATGTTGACTGATTATGGGTTGAATCGCTAGGATAACTGTTTTGAGGGTGAGTGGTATGGGTCTTGGGTTCGTGAGTGGTAGGGGTGTTTCGTCTGGTGTAGTAGAAGGGATGTTCGAAGTTGTGTTTTTCTTGTTCTCCTTCCTCTTCATTTTTTCTTCTTCCTATTCCTTTTCTTCCTCTTCCACTTCTTTAAGAGCTGTTGTGAGGTGGGTTGAAGGCAGAGTAGTTGGGTTGTGGACATTACCGTTTAGGATGGTGGTTTGGTAAATGTTGTGGTATATTTCACCATTGCGTAGGGTTTCTGTGAATGCAGGGTTGTCAGTTGGGTGATTGGGTACGAGATAAAGAAAATGCTTAGGGTGTTCTTCAATACTATGGATTAGGTGGGTTATGGGGTGCAGGACTGAAACGATTGACTGCCTAAAATGGATTAAAAATTCTAGAGTATATTCTCGTGGTCCGGCAATAACAAAGTAGTTATTGACATGATGAGCGCAGGTTGCATTAAAAGTGATTATGAAGGGTAGATTCAAATCAGAATATGGACCGCAGCTACTGGGTCCACCGGGGTTATCCATATTTCCTGGTGAGTGGTTATTCATGATGCGGGTGGGGATGGGGGGTGGGGTGGATCACTTGGTTGGGTTCGGGAAGAAGCACTCCTAGGAGGACTGGCTTCGATGTTGCTTGGCGCTACTTAGTAACTGTCGAGCCAGGTATGCCGTAGTTATCGGATCTCGCCGTGACAAGACTCGATCAAGTTATTTCACTAAGAGCTGGACAAATTGCTTCCTTCTGTTGCTGTACTGCGTTTCCGCCCGATTCTTGGCAGGCAGTTGGTGATTGTTGATTTAAACAAGCTGTGTACGGCAGGTGGCTTGTATTTGAGAGCTAGGGGCTCGCGGCGGGTTGGATTAAAAGTGACTCTATACTAGGTGGATCCCGAATGCCGTACTTTCTACTTAAAAATGTCCCCGCATGCATAAATGATGAATGGGATATCTGCCAACTGTCTTCACATGGGCACTACTGCCAGCGGGCAGGTTACGTCAGAATATGAAGAGATAAGAACCGGACTGTCGCTCGCAGCATGTTACTCCGTGCTACAGGTCTAATGCACCCCTTGCATTAGTAAACATCGTTTTCCACCGCATGGTTCTAGGCTGGTGAATGGTACAGCCGCACTATATTTGCTTCGATTTTTGGAACACGCAAAAATTGATAATAATAATAATAATAATAATAATAATAATAATAATAATAATAATAATAATAATAATAATAATAATAATAATAATAATAATAATAATAATTGTACCGGGCGGTACACCTCCACGCCGCGAATTCAAATATTGCGCCAGTTGAAACTTCTCTACAGGAGAAAGTCTGAACTTTAACAAACTGTATTAACTCAACGGTTTCTCGGAAGATGTCACTACTGTAAATTTGGTAATTTTGAAGTGTTCTGAACTGTGTCTATTTTGATTTGTGTTTGTTTGCTCCGTATCAAGAAGTTTGGACATTCTCTAACAGATGTCTCTACCAAAACTTTGATAACGCACTCTGGTGTAAAGGAATGACCTTTCATGAAGAAATTTAGCATTCGTAAGTTTTGTTTTTACAAAATTTTGTTCTGTGGTTTGGGGGTTGGCAACGGTTATCCTTTCTTTCCGCCTGTTTTGAATTTAACCAATAACTCATTTTTGTAATTAATTTCTGACCAACAGTGTCTTTCTTTCTCGATGTTGATGTGTAACTTTTAGCGACCCAATAAAATGAGGGGGTGTGTCTACTCATTCTTGAAAGGTCTCGAATTCTCCACGAGGATATATAAACTGCTGATCTTTTGTCTCGGTGCCACTTCAGTAACATCTCTCTTAGTGTGTGAATATGTAGCAGGGGGCGGGAAGTGCCTCTTTCTTCAAGCAGCAGTTCATCTACAAGGTAATGGCCTGTTAACATCTTCATTTCTTGCTAGCTCAGCAGTTTAACTCTCGGGGAGGGTTCGAAACCTTTAGTATGTAACCTAGCTTTTTAAAATGTAAATTCTTTTCTGTATATCTATAAATTACAAATCTGTAAAGCGGGGATAGAGAGTGCTTCACCCTCTCGAACTCCCCTTCATTTTTGAAAAAGGAGGTGACTACGTTTTCATAACCGTTCTTCTCTTCTTTAATATAGTAAAGGTTTCTCAAACGTGTCACCTTCCTAGCTTGGGATTAGCCCCTGTATGATCGGCCTAGCGCCACATAGGTTTTAGACAAAACTTGGTGTAGGAGTGCAAGTTATCGCCTCCATTCATTTTGTATTTTGGGCCATTTTCTTAACCTGTTTTGTTTTCTTCATGCGAAGGCCCCGTAGGTTGGGTATTAATTACCCCTGTTTCCTTGTGTGCCTTAAGGGCAGATAGAAATGAAGTTTGTTGTAGCCTTTGATAGGCTTGTAAAATTGAGAGCGGGTCTGCTCTTTTCCTTAACATTGTAATTAGGAGCAAGTGCTCCTTGTACTTAGGTTTTTTTTGACCTTTTGCAATTGTGGTTGTGAGCTGAGAGCTCAGAAATTAGACTTGGGGCTCGAAGCCCAAATCTTGTAACTAACTGTAATTTGTTAATTTGTTGATCTGCTACTTGGTACCTGTTATACGTTGTTAATTGTTGATTTTGAAAAGAAAATATAACCTTTGTTAAAGTTTTAAATTAACTTTAATTTTGTAGTTGAGACCTATTCCAGCCCGCACCTTCTTTCACCTCTAATTACCACGGATATCTCCGTAACAAGTGGTAGCAGAGCGTTGTTGAATGGGTCTCAATTTAGCCCCTTTTGATGGCTAAACATTGTTTTCGATTCGAACTCTAACAATTTTCTCAGTTGCTGGAATTTCTTTTATTTTTATTTTTCTAAAATTTTTCTGTTATAATGTCCGGCCCTCGCGACGTCCTCCATCCCGGCTATTTGCGCAAGGAGGAATTGATCTATGAATTAACGATTATTAATGTTCAATCTGGAGGCACGGTTGCGATAGACACCAATAAGTTAAAAGATTCCCTCGATTTGTCTATTACCATCACGACTTTGGGAGAAAAAGAGATTGACGACGCTCTCTCCACGATCACTGATAATACTGCTGTGCTAGCATCTGTAGTTAGTTTTTTTGTGGAAAATGATCCTTCTCCAAATCAACTTAAACGTGTGCAAGCTAGATTGTTCCATTTTTACAATAGGGTCACTGATCTATTGTCTCTAAAGTTGAATGACATTCAAAAGAAGGAAGCTAGTGTCGTTCTCGAAAATCTTTCTGATTTGTCCAGTAAGGTTAGCCTTTTGTTAACTGGGGAAGCCCCCCCCCAAAACCGACCAACCCACTCTGGTAAACGTTGTCAGCGAGGAGAATTCTCCCCCGGGGGAGGAAAGTACAAAATCTGTAGAAGCCCAACAAACTTCTGTTCCATTATGAACGGAGTCCGTTCGTCGCACATCCATTCCACCCTTTGTGTTGACTAATGCACCCTCTGAAACAGCTTCTCCGCCCCTTATAACCTTACCTACTATGTCACCCGGGTTCAGTAGTTTGCCTCATCCGTTAGCAATGTTGCTCAAGGGTATTTCTAAGTTTTCTGTTAATTCCACCAGTGATGTTATTGCCTTTCTAAGATTTTTTTGTCTAATTTCAGGATCATGCTCTCGTTTTTTCTCTTTCTCCGAGTCAAATCCTTCAAATTATTTACCCTTATTCCATCGGTGTTCTATCTGACAAAATAGTAAGAGTAATAGTAATTGCTGACCAATCATCTATAGAAGACTTCCACGCCCATTTATTAGCGAACTTCATTCCGGTTAGGGCAAGGTCATCTCTAATTCAAAAGCACTACTACCGAGTACAACGGTTGGATGAAAATTTGGTAGACTTCATCCAAGATATTAAATTAAGGGTGTTTGCCCATCACTTTCCTGAAGATCAGATTGTACAGGCCATTGTGGAAGGCATTTCTCCATCATACCGATCATACTTGTGCTTTGCGTCGCGCCCGCAAACTTTTGCCGAGTTAGAGGCTATGGCTGTCTCAGCGGAAGGAGTTAGATACGCCGATACCTTGCGTGTCGCGAAAGAACCCCCTCCATCCTCTAGTAATTTTCGGCCTCAACCTCGCCGAACCGTCACTGCCCGTAAATGTTATGCATGTGGGTCGCCTGACCATCTTCGGAACAAGTGTCCATTAATTAAATCTAGTGGGACAAGGAATGGACCAGGGTCATCCCAAGGTTGTTTTAAATGCGGCGCGATTTCGCATATTGCCAAGAACTGCCCTAAATGCTAACCGGACTCCCTCCTGCTCAACTTCGGGTGCAATTTCCACCAACAATCAAAAATGACTAGTGGCTCCGGCTGAGTCGGTAGAGTCATCCTTTCAAGGCTCAGCACAAGTTAAATCTGACGAAAATTCAGGAAAAAGGCAGAACTATTCTACAGTCCCATTTGAATGTCCCAGAGAATGTCTTAGGATTGCGGCGGATTCACCCGCACCTGTTCCCTTCCTCAAAATTGAATTAAGTAATGAACCTGTAACAGCTCTATTAGATTCAGGCAGTGTTTGTTCCATTATTTCGGCTGAATGGTATTCCAAATTAAAATCTATTTGTAGACTTCCTGATTTTTGTTCGACTTCGGTACAATATGTTTCGGCAAATTCCTCTCCGTTAGAAATTTTAGGTTTTCTGTATGCCAAACTTCGTATATCTAAATTTACTTGGAAATTTAAACTGTTCGTGGCCAAGCACTTGTCTTACCCCATTATATTGGGAGCTGATTTCATGTCTCACACCGGTCTAGTTCTCGACCTTCAGAGCAAGTCGTGCACTTTCAAATTTGATAGTAATTCCAAAATCCCTTTGTTAAAATGTAGTTCTGTAACATGTTCATCTATTTCGCCTACCCAGGATGAGATGTTGTTAGATCTTAGACATCTACCTGAGGAGCAGGCTGATAGTATTCGTAAGTTGTGTCAGTCGTTTCCAGAGGTTTTCGCTGATACTCTTGGTGTCACTGACCTTATCGAATACAAGATCGAGTTTACGGATTCGATTCCTGTCCGTTTTCCACCTTATAGGCTATCTCAACCTAAAATGAAGGCATTGAAAGAAATCATGGATCAGATGCTAAAAGATTGCACTATTCGCCCCTCTAAGTCGGCGTATTCTTCGCCTCTTTTTCTAGTCCCGAAACCCCAAGGTGGCTTCAAGCCTGTGATTGATTATAGGGCTCTCAATCGGAAGGTGGTGTTACAATCCGTGCCCCTTCCAGACCTTCACTCTTGTTTTTCGTGGTTTCGTAAAGCTAAGTTCTTCACCATCTTTGATCTTAATCAGGCGTATAATCAGATACCGCTTGCAGAGGAATCTAAACACCTGACAGCGTTTGCCACGGAATGGAACTTGTATGAGTACAACCGCGTGCCTTTCGGGCTCCCCACGGGGCAGCCGTGCTTACTGGACTGCTAGACAGGGTCTTCTCCGACATCAAATTTGAATACTTGTATCATTATCTTGATGATGTCGTCGTGTTTTCTGAGACCTTTGAAGAACATCTTGATCATCTGAAAGAGGTCCTAAATCGTCTTCGTAAGGCAGGGTTAACAGTTAAGTTGTCCAAAGTCGCTTTTGCTAAGCTTTCTATGTCATTTCTAGGGCATATTGTGTCGCCCGATGGTGTCGCTGTAGATCATTCTAGAACACAGGCCATCCGTGATTTCAAACCTCCCAAAGACATCAAAGTTATTGCCAGGTTCATTGGTATGGTGAATTTCTTCAGGAAGTTTATTCCAAATTTCGCCAATAGAGCGGCGCCCTTGAACTTACTTCGTAGGAAAGGCGTCAAATTTGAGTGGGGACCTTCTCAACAAGCCGCTTTTGAAGATCTCAAATTAGCTCTGTGTAATACCCCTGTTCTTGCAATTCCGGATTTCTCGAAGAAATTCATCGTCCAAACCGACGCGTCGTCGTCGGCAGTGGCTGCCGTCCTTCTTAAAGAGACCGAACTAGGGAGGCGAACCATCGCATATGCATCTAGGACTCTTTCGGCTCAAGAAGCCAAGTATTCCATCTATGAACTTGAGGGTTTGGCTGTCTTGTTTGCGCTAGAAAAGTTCTGCCTTTATCTGGAACATGTCAAGTTCGACTTGGAGACTGATAACCAAGCCTTAAGTTGGGTCTTAGGTAGGCCGCGTCGTACTGGTCGTATAGCCCGGTGGGCCATCCGAATATCTGCCTTCCAATTTGACGTTAGGCATATAAGAGGTACTGAAAATGTTGTGGCAGACGGACTAAGCCGTATGTTTTCTAATGAGGTAGAGACCCCTGAACAGGTTGATCGTTCTTCACCTCCCGAGTCCATAATACCTGAGGTTAATGCCATTCTAACAGATGCTCCCATGCTCTTTAGGGATATTGAAAAATATCAACGTGAAGATCCGACGCTGGCTCCTATAATGGAAACCCTTTCTTCTGGGGAACACGTCGTCCCTTATGTATTGAGGAATGGTGTTTTATGTTGCCCGTCGAGGCATTATCAAAAGATGAAAGTCGTAGTTCCAGCTGTTCTTGTACCAATGATCTTCAAGTACTACCATGAGACCGCATTGGGGGGGTGCATTTAGGCATCTTCAAAACTCGAGAAAAGATTCGTGAAATGTTAATCTGGAAGGGTATGGACGGAGAAATCCGTGAATTGGTAAAATTTTGTAAATCATGTTGGCTTAGTAAACCCACCATGTCCACTAAGCAAGGGCTTTTGTCTTCTCATCAAGCGTCGCGCCCCATGGAACGACTCTATATCGACTACGTCGGACCCTTTCCCCAGTCAAAGGGGAATGCCAATAAATTCATCCTTGTGTGTGTAGACGGCTTCACTAGATTTTCTTGGTTATTTCCGACTAAGCTGGCTACCGCTCAGTCCACCATTTCTTGTTTAAATTCCATCTTCGCTCCTTTTTGGTCCGTGTCAAAATATTGTTTCAGATAATGCAAAGGCTTTCACATCTAATCTCTTTCGTAAACTCTGTTTTGATCTGTCCATCTCTCATGTGACTACTTCTGCTTACTATCCTCAACCATCTCTAGCCGAACGGGTAAATCGTAACTTGAGGTCGTCTCTTATTGCCTATCATCATGAAGATCATTCTAGGTGGGACACGTCCTTGCATTGGTTAGCTTTTGCTTTGAATTCGGCGGTTCATGAATCTCATAAGTTTACTCCAGCTTCGTTGATGTTCAAGTTTGTTCCCAACACGCCGCTCTCTAACCTTTGGTCTCTTAATGATATTCTACCCGAGACAATAGATCCAGATAATATTAGAGATCTTTGGAAGAAGGCCAAGGCCAATCTTAAAATTTCTCATGAAAAATTTAGGGAAAGATATGAGCGTGGACGGAGGATACCAACTTAAAGGTTGGAGACCAACTTATGGTCAAGAATTTTGTTCCCGCGGGCAAGCTTGCCCCCAGATTTCATGGGCCGTGCATCATTTTAGATTTCCTTACCCCGGTGACGTTGTTACTAAGCAATCCAGCCACCGAGAGGATATTTAGGGTTCACCTGTCGCAGGTTAACCCTGTATAATTTCCGTGCTAACCTTGCCTTTATAACTTTGTAAGAATCCTGAAGGTTATATTTTTAGTTTCATTTTAAGGCCTTCTGCCCCTTATAGTTTTACATTTGGTTGAATCTGCTTTGTATAAATTTTGTGAAACCTTCCTTGAAGTTACTCTGCTGTCCCCTCCATATGGCCATTACCACGCTCCCGTCTCCTGCTAAATCACACCAGTGGCATTAAAATAAAAGTAATGACGCCGCTGGTCCCTCAGCCTCAACCACAAAGACAGTCCCCTAAAACATTTCTGTCCAACAAGAATTCTGCCGCCGAGATCTTACTGTTTCAGTGCCCCCGCAGCCGTGCGGCGCCGTACCGCCACTGAGGTGGGGTACGGGCCCACTCCACTCCAGCGAGTGCAACCTGTGTACGGCGCGCCGGAGCCCTCCTTCCGGCCAAGGCTGATGTGCGGCGCACCACCCGCAAGCTACTTGTGGCCTGTAAACGAACGTCGCATCTGCGGCGTGCAGCACGACTACCCCTCTCATAGTGCGGGAGAGCGGTATCTCAGGATACTTAAGGGGTCCGAGCGGCCTCCTCTGGACACAGGTAGCGGCGGCAGGTCTTGTCGTCAAAATTAAGCGACAGATAATGTTTTTCTTCAGCTACATGGACACTCTATTTCTGCTATTAATACGGCTTTGCTTCAAATCAACATTTGGAGGACTTAGAAAAAAACAATTCTTTCAAGAATTAAAGTTGGTTTTTTTTTTTTTGGAATTCAACTACTGCAACCATAGAGACCTTTCATCAAAAGCTACTACAAAGAAATTCCAAAACTGGATTTTATTTAATCCCACTTATATCAAACAACTTCTGAGACCTTCGACTATTAAAAAGTTATATTTTTTCTCCTCTAAATTCTTCAACTCCTCAGGAAAAACTTGGACTTTTTTTAAAACAAATTTTTTGTTTTCTTCTGTGTCACCCCTTGGAAGGACTTTTGGGGGGGAGGTCTGTACCGGGCGGTACACCTCCACGCCGCAAATTCAAATATTGCGCCAGTTGAAACTTCTCTACAGCAGAAAGCCTGAACTTTAACAAACTGCATTAACTCAACGGTTTCTCGGAAGATGTCACTACTGTAAATTTGGTAATTTTGAAGTGTTCTGAACTGTGTCTATTTTGATTTGTGTTTGTTTGCTCCGTATCAAGAAGTTTGGACATTCTCTAACAGATGTCTCTACCAAAACTTTGATAACGCACTCTGGTGTAAAGGAATGACCTTTCATGAAGAAATTTAGCATTCATAAGTTTTGTTTTTACACAATTTTGTTTTGTGGTTTGGGGGTTGGCAACGGTTATCCTTTCTTTCCGCCTGTTTTGAATTTAACCAATAACTCATTTTTGTAATTAATTTCTGACCAATAGTGTCTTTCTTTCTCGATGTTGATGTGTAACTTTTAGCGACCCAATAAAAATGAGGGGTGTGTCTACTCATTATTGAAAGGTCTCGAATTCTCCACGAGTTTATATAAACTGCTGATCTTTTGTCTCGGTGCCACTTCAGTAACATCCCTCTTAGTGTGTGAATATGTAGCAGGGGGCGGGAAGCGCCTCTTTCTTCAAGCAGCAGTTCATCTACAAGGTAATGGCCTGTTAACATCTTCATTTCTTGCTAGCTCAGCAGTTTAACTCTCGGGGAGGGTTCGAAACCTTTAGTATGTAACCTACCTTTTTAAATGTAAATTCTTTTCTGTATATCTATAAAGTACAAATCTGTAAAGCGGGGATAGAGAGTACTTCACCCTCTCGAACTCCCCTTCATTTTTGAAAAAGGAGGTGACTACGTTTTCATAACCGTTCTTCTCTTCTTTAATATAGTAAAGGTTTCTCATACGTGTCACCTTCCTAGCTTGGGATTAGCCCCTGTATGATCGGCCTAGCGCCACTTAGGTTTTAGACAAAACTTGGTGTAGGAGTGCAAGTTATCGCCTCCATTCATTTTGTATTTTGGGCCATTTTCTTAACCTGTTTTGTTTTCTTCATGCGAAGGCCCCGTAGGTTGGGTATTAATTACCCCTGTTTCCTTGTGTGCCTTAAGGGCAGATAGAAATGAAGTTTGTTGTAGCCTTTGATAGGCTTGTAAAATTGAGAGTGGGTCTGCTCTTTTCCTTAACATTGTAATTAGGAGCAAGTGCTCCTTGTACTTAGGGGTTTTCTGCCCTTTTGTAATTGTGGTTGTGAGCTGAGAGCTCAGAAATTAGACTTGGGGCTCGAAGCCCAAATCTTGTAACTAACTGTAATTTGTTAATTTGTTGATCTGCTACTTGGTACCTGTTATACGTTGTTAATTGTTGATTTTGAAAAGAAAATATAACCTTTGTTAAAGTTTTAAATTAACTTTAAATTTGTAGTTGAGACCTATTCCAGCCCGCACCTTCTTTCACCTCTAACTACCACGGATATCTCCGTAACAACAACAACAATAATAATAATAATAATAATAATAATAATAATAATAACTTTGAAAACATCCCTTTCTGTGCAAGATATGTAGATGACACCATAGTAATTATGGATGAGGGTATCTTAGATCCTGCTACCACCAACATTAATCTAAATAACATTGGCCCGCATATAAAAATCACACTTGAATACGAAATTGAACGGAAATTAACTTTTTAGACTTAACTATTATCAGGACCCAAGCTATTTAAGATATACAGTATGTTTTCAAAATTTATCTTCGTTTCTCATCTATTTTCACCCGTCATGTCCCTTATTTCTCTTCACATTCTCTTTTAATTTTTTAAATATTATCTGGTTTGGTTTCCACTGCGCTATCTGCTGTTACTCTGGAATGCTTATTGGAGATCTTTTTTTTTACCACGGCCTCCATTCTCAATTTGGCGTTTAACTCGCTGCGTAATATTACTACCTACCGATTGAAATTACTCGGTGTCACCGATACTTTGTGATTTTCCTCGGCAGTAATATTATTATATAGGTATATATGCATATAACCCCCATTGACGGGTTACACATGGTAGCAGAGTACAAAGTCGCAGTTAATATATAACTTGTGCAGTTCACTACCACTCTAAATCTTCACCCTCTCACTGCCGTAGTTCTCTTCTTTCTTTCTTGTGAATCTTAGTGTTTCTCCTCGCTAGACTTTGCTTTTTTCTTTGTCATCTCTTTCAACATGGCTTATTTTTCTGACAATTTTTCTCCTTATACTTCGGACACTTCTGACATTTCGTTTGATCCCCATTTCAATTTTTCTGATCTAAATCCTTTTACTAATATGTCTTATAATCCTTTTGTTACTTGTAATTCTGATCTTACTTCCACGTCTAGTACTCTTACTACTACTGTTTCTTCTAGTTCAGCCTCTGAACCTTTACCACCCCCGCCTCAACCTAACTCCCCTCTCTATCCTGATCTTTCTCTTTTATCTGCTGAATCTAAACTTCCACTTAATCAGGCACCTCCGCCTTCTGACAATAAAACTCAGTCAGCACAGCATTACTCTCCCGATTTGCGAACTCCACCACCATCCCCTTCTCAGCAATATTTTTATGAATCTCCATATCATCACACCCCTTCTTCACATCAACCACTTAATTTCCATGTTTTGACTAAGTGTCTTGACCAGGTACCCCTCATTCAGTCGTCTGATCCTGATACTTTGACACAATGGCTTTTTTAGTTCGCAAATTTCTACAGACTGACTTGGCTCCATTTTCCCAATTGCTTTCGTTGCTTTACCCAAAAAACCTCTGGTCATCTTAGTAATTTTTGGCTATAATATATGAAGTTTTCTCATGATGGGGCTCATTTTCGCTCAGTTTTACACACTTATTTTCTGCCTTATGAAATTCGACAACAGCTGATTAAAAAATATATTAGACGTCATCAACGTCCAGATGAATCGGCTTATGATTATCTTGACTCTATTATCGGCTATTCTGATGTGTTAGCTATTGCTCAACATCCCCAGGAAATTATTTCTCTTATTCGATTTTATGCCTCTCCAGCTTTCCGTCAAATCATCAATCCCTTTACGCCACCCACTACTATTCCTCAGCTATACCACATTGCTCAACTAGATATTCTAAATACCCGTAGTAATTTTTCTGATTATTCTTCCACTCCACCTCCCCAGTTTAACACTTCAACAACTCGCACGCTTCCTACCACTCGTCCACCTTCTCAGAGTGATATCTCTCGTCTTCGCTGTTATCGGTGTCAGGCTATGGGGCACTTAGCACGAAATTGTACCAATTCTACCTTGGGAAACTTTAATTCCCGTCGTCAGTAGGCAGCTCACGACCTCTTGGGCAAAATCTGCCTTATGTTTCCTCAACATTCCCTTATGCTACTAAATCACAGTCGTATACTCTTGTACAGTTACATAACACTCCCTCCTTAGCCTTATTAGATTCAGGTTCTGCAATTTCTCTAATCAGTTTCTCCTTTTTTCAGCAACTTTTACATACGCATCCGCATCTTCAATTGCGCCCTTCTACCCTCAGACGTCTTTTCATATCTCAACACTCTCTTGAAATCGTGGGTCAACTAAAACTTAATGTTAAAATTTCCCAATTTTCTTGCCATTTGAATTTCAAGTGGTTAATAATTGCTTACTTCCTGTTATACTGGGGTATGATTTTTTTGCTCATACTGGCCTTATTTATAATACTGCCATGGCCTCTATCTCCTTTTTTCTCAGTCCACACGTTCAAATTCCTTTCGTAGACCCCCTCGATTTCCCTATGAACCACGTATTCAGTCATCAGCATATTTATACCACTGCTCCCCAACTAGATGCAATTGAGGCCTTGAAATCTGAATTTGCCGATGTTATCACAGATACTTTAGGCTCTGTTGTTAATTATCAGGCTCACATTGATTTACTTGATGAAACACCTGTTCGTTCGCCTCCTTACCATCTTAGCCCTCCTCGGATGGCCAAAATGGATGACATTATTCACAAAATGCTTCTGGATGGTACCATTGTCCCGTCTTCTTCCAATTACGCATCTCCGGCATTTTTAGTCGATAAGCCTGATGGTTCTTCGCGACTGGTCATTGATTATAGAAAATTGAACTCCAAAATACTCTATGATTCTTACCCCATTCCTAAAATGCAAAACGCCTTTCACTTTTTTCTAAAGCTAAATATTCTCCTCTCTTGCATCTTAATTCTGCTTACTACCAAATCCCCTTGGACTCTCGTAGTAGCAGGCTTACTGCATTTATCACTCCAAATGTCCTTTTTAGTTTACAAAAGTTCCTTTCGGATTAAACTTGGGCTCGCAAATTATGCAGAGATTAGTTGATTCTCTATTTTCAGATTTTAAGTATAAATTTCTCTATCCTTATATCGATGATCTTTTAATATTTAGCCCAGATTTTGAGTCCCACATGTCTCATCTACACCAAGTTCTTTCCAGATTACGTTCTATTGGTCTGACAGTTAACCCCTCTAAAATTTCCCTAGCTCAAACTTCTATAAAGTTCTTAGGTCACATTGTGTCATCTCAGGGAGTAGCTGTCGATCCCGAACGTACTTCTGCTATTTCTAACATTCCAACCCCCAAAAATCTCAAGCAAACGCGCACCTTTTTAGGCATGGTTTCTTTCTACCACCGGTTCATTCCTAACTTTTCTCACATTGCTGAGCCTCTCAATTATCTGAAACGCAAAAACGTTCCTTTCATTTGGACTCAATCTCAACAGGACGCCTTTCTTCAGCTTAAGTCTCTTTTGATGCATGCTCCCATTCTTCAATTTCCTGATTTCTTCCTACCTTTTGAAATACATACTGATGCTTCCAATCTTGCTGTTGCTGGTGTTCTAACTCAGGTTGTTAATGATGTTCCTCTACCTATCGCCTATTTCAGTGGACTTCTTTCTCCTACTGAGAGGAAATATTCTATCTTTGAGCGTGAAGCCCTGGCCTTATTAAATACCATTGAACGCTTTGCTGAATATTTGGAGCATAAAGAATTCCTTGTCAAGACAGATAATCAGGCTTTCTCATGGTTATTACATAATTCACCTAAGATTGGTAGAACTGGCCGATGGCTCATGCGATTGTCCAGATTCAAGTTTTCCCTTAAGTTCATTTCTAGCACTGAGAATTCTGTAGCTGACGTTCTTAGTCGCTTATTTGACACTTCCGCTCCTCAGTCAAGTACAACTAACGATTTACCCCCGGGTGTCTCTATGATACCTTCATCTTCCTCCATTAATGCTGTTTTTTCGCTAACAGACTTTCCTCTTTCATTTCAATCCTGTCAATCGCATCAGCTCACCGATCAGTTCTGCATCCAACTCAAACGATCCATCTCTAACCCCTCTTATCAGGGTCCCTTTACCATTTTTAAAGATCTCTTGGTCTACAAACCCACTAAGAAAGCTTCTCCTAAAGTGGTGCTTCCACAGGCTCTTCAACCCATGATCTTGCAATATTATCATTCCTCCCCTGTGGGCGGGCATCTAGGCATCACGAAAACGTACAACCGTATAAAGTCTGCTGGTCTTCATTCTGCCCTTCCACCCACTCACCCTGCCCAAACCTCTTTCATTGATCTAGTTGGATCCATAGCAACTTGTATATTTTTACCTTGTTGGATGCCTTCTCAAAATTTCTAGTCCTTCGACCCTTACGGAAAATTTCTACTAAGATCATCATTAATTTACTCATTGAACAAATCTTTCCTATTACCGGTTTGCCTGCTAATATTGTTTCTGATAATGCTTCTATTTTTACTTCAAGTGTTTTTTTAATATGTGCTTTTAACTGGTTATTAAACGTATTTTGACTTCTCCCTACCACCCTCAGTCCAACACCGTGGAAGGGTATCACCGCAATCTCAAAGTTGCTTTATCTATATTTCATAGTTCTTTCCAGAAAGACTGGGATTCTCATCTATCCTCTTTGACGTTAGCCTTTAATTCCATTATCAATAGTTCTACTGCTCAAACTCCGGCTAAGCTTTTTCTTGGTCGTGATCTTCAAACTCCTCTTTCCCTAACCTGGGATCTACACAACCTCCTTGAATCTTCTGATCAGCCATACTCTTCATCACTCTGGAAAGACGCCTTTGATCAATTGCTAAAAGCTCAACAGGTGCACAAAAAAGCTTATAATACTCGTCATAAGCCATCCAACTTTAAAATTGGCGATTTAGTCCTCGTTGCTAATCATCCACACAACTCGGCAATTAATGCCACCTCTGCTAAACTTGCTCCTCGATGGCTTGGACCATACCGTATTTTGTCTTTCCCTACTCCTGTCACTGTATATTTGCAATCTACTACTGATTTGTTTGACACTAAAAAACTTCATCTGAATCAGCTCAAGCGATTTCATCCTTAAAAACTTTCATATCTTGATTTTTTCTTTTGCCCTGTGTTTTCCTCTTCTTGTTATTACCTCCTCTTCTTTCTGATTTTTTCTCTCTCTTCTCCATCTGGTCTGGAAATGTCTATTGCTCCCGGTATTATTTACTTTTTGTTATTTTCCTTTTCTTTGTTGTTTGTCTACCTCATCCCACCTTTCTTTTCTCTCCCTTTATGGAATTTCTTTTTTTCCATTTTCTCCCTCCACACAGGTTTCTCCAGTCTCCCTCCCAGACCAATTGGCACAGGTTGTAATGGGAGTGTAAATATATCTTCCCAACCATTTTCTTTTTCTCTTTTGTAATTGTTCTTAGTTTTTATTGTCGTTTGTGATATATATATATATATATCTATGTTAATTTATAACTACCCTTCTCTCCTTACCTTTTCCCTTTGCTAACGCGTTAGCCCTTTTCTTTTTCCCTTTCTCCTCTACCTTTTTGTATTTTCTATTTCTCAATTTAGGCATGTTTTTTGTGTTTGGACATTTTTCTGCCGCCTTTTGTTTTGTTTTGTTTTGGACCCCCGCTCCAGCTCTTGGAAGGGCCCTCCATCGCTGTTCCTGGGGCCGCCTCGCCGTCGCCACTCAACTGTATCTTCCGTTTTTTGTCTCCTACCAGCAGTCTTCATTTAACACCAACTACTTCAACTACAACAACTACAGCAACGTCAAAAAAATCCTTTGGACTTTTTTGCTGGTGCCCGGCGGATAGTGTAACGGACTCCTCACTTCACCGGTAACTACTGTTATGAACTTCGCCACGCACATAACCTTTTCCTTCTATTAATATGGACTTACCCTCATCATGATATAAACCGCATTTTCCCTCCAACTGGATCTTACATACTTATGTGAATTTGAACACATCATACCTTGCATGAACGCTGCTCTATCCACCTTTACGATCTACGATAAACTAACTTCCTTTTCGCCGCCTGACGTCATGTGACATCACCTGGTTTGTCACGCATGCTCCACTAACCTCTGGAATATTCCAGACATATTTCTCATTATTCCACACTATAAATACCCGGCCTTCCTCTGAATGTACTGAGATGGACTTTGGCCTGTGTGGAGGGAGCAACATCCAACGTCAACTCCGTCCTTAGGGACATGTGCCCAGAAGTCTACATTTTCTGGCAGTTGGTGCAATTTGGTTCATGATGAGGTATGACAAACTGATTTCTTTACTGTAAATACCTTTAGTTGCATTGGGAGATACTTTCCTTGCAAATTCTGACTGGGAGCATGGCATTTCCAGACCGAAATTTCACTTGTCCTTTTTGTGTTTAAACTTTTCATTGACGAACCTAGTAACGACTTTCTTTCTAAATGTGCGTGTGGTGTATTGGCAACTGTGCGACGCCTGCTGTTCACACACTTCTACCCGTTCAGTGCTTCGCCATTTGAGTTTCTGAATGTTGTAAAACTGGTTCACTTGAAGTATATTGTGATTGTTCTCCAGTAGAACGACGTTACTTTGTGTCAATTGAGTGATAACGGAAGTGGTTGTGACTTGCATATAGCATTTAGATTTTGCTCAGAAGATTTCCTGCTGGCATACTCGAATTTGGTAACTGTAAACATCCCCTTTTTCTCGTTGTTCTGGGTTTCTCCTTTTACAGTTATATTTATCCTTTCCTTGTTCGTCCCTTTCCATTACTGCGCTATTCTCTCTCATTTACTTTCTTTCTCTTGGATATCTTATTTTACTATAATGAATTTGTATTTTGTATATGTGGTTGGGAAAATTTCATATTTGTACAGTTCTCCTTTCATGTAAATTGTTAGAGTTTTGATTTATTATTCTAATATACACTGACTGACAGAGCAAATGCAACACCAAGAAGGAGTGGTCAGAACTTTATGCCAATTGCAGGGTAGACTGACGTCACTGAGGTATGCTCATGATGTGAAATGCGCCTCTGTGCTGCGCACGTAGCGAACGATAAATGGGACACGGCGTTGGCGAATGGCCCACTTCGTACCGTGATTTCTCAGCCGACAGTCATTGTAGAACGTGTTGTCGTGTGTCACAGGACACGTGTATAGCTAAGAATGCCAGGCCGCCGTCAACGGAGGCATTTCCAGCAGACAGACGACTTTACGAGGGGTACGGTGATCGGGCTGAGAAGGGCAGGTTGGTCGCTTCGTCAAATCGCAGCCGATACCCATAGGGATGTGTCCACGGTGCAGCGCCTGTGGCGAAGATGGTTGGCGCAGGGACATGTGGCACGTGCGAGGGGTCCAAGCGCAGCCCGAGTGACGTCAGCACGCGAGGATCGGCGCATCCGCCGCCAAGCGGTGGCAGCTCCGCTCCCCACGTCAACCGCCATTCTTCAGCATGTGCAAGACACCCTGGCTGTTCCAATATCGACCAGAACAATTTCCCGTCGATTGGTTGAAGGAGGCCTGCACTCCCGGCGTCCGCTCAGAAGACTACCATTGACTCCACAGCATAGACGTGCACGCCTGGCATGGTGCCGGGCTAGAGCGACTTGGATGAGGGAATGGCGGAACGTCGTGTTCTCCGATGAGTCACGCTTCTGTTCTGTCAGTGATAGTCACCGCAGACGAGTGTGGCGTCGGCGTGGAGAAAGGTCAAATCCGGCAGTAACTGTGGAGCGCCCTACCACTAGACAACGCGGCATTATGGTTTGGGGCGCTATTGCGTATGATTCCACGTCACCTCTAGTGCATATTCAAGGCACGTTAAATGCCCACCGCTACGTGCAGCATGTGCTGCGGCCGGTGGCACTCCCGTACCTTCAGGGGCTGCCCAATGCTCTGTTTCAGCAGGATAATGCCCGCCCACACACTGCTCGCATCTCCCAACAGGCTCTACGAGGTGTACAGATGCTTCCGTGGCCAGCGTACTCTCCGGATCTCTCACCAATCGAACACGTGTGGGATCTCATTGGACGCCGTTTGCAAACTCTGCCCCAGCCTCGTACGGACGACCAACTGTGGCAAATGGTTGACAGAGAATGGAGAACCATCCCTCAGGACACCATCCGCACTCTTATTGACTCTGTACCTCGACGTGTTTCTGCGTGCATCGCCGCTCGCGGTGGTCCTACATCGTACTGAGTCGATGCCGTGCGCATTGTGTAACCTGCATATCGGTTTGAAATAAACATCAATTATTCGTCCGTGCCGTCTCTGTTTTTTCCCCAACTTTCATCCCTTTCGAACCACTCCTCCTTGGTGTTGCATTGTCACTGTAAGTCAGTGTATGTTTTCAAATTTTATCTTCGTTTCTCATCTATTCTCACCCGTCATGTCCCTTATTTCTCCTCACATTCTCTTTTAATTATTTAAATATTATCTGGCATGGTTTCCACTGCGCTATCTGCTGTTACTCTGGAATGCTTATTGGAGTTCTTTTTGTTTACCACGGCCTCCATTCTCAATTTGGCGTTTTACTCGCTGCGTAATATTACTACCTACCGATTGAAATTACTCGGTGTCACCGATACTTTTTGATTTCCTTCGGCAGTATTATTATTATATAGGTATATATGCATATAGCCCCCATCGACGGGTTACATACCCTAGGAATGGAATGAATTCCATCTGGCCCCTATTTTGAAACGTGGGAAAAATCCCTTACTTCCAGTTAGTTATAGGGGAATTTACCTTGGAATATGTTTTCGAATTTTTTTTTCAAAAATAATCCTATAGAGATTAAAATGTAATTTGGTATACTACAATTTGTTCCCTAAATACCAATTTGCGTTCATCCCTGGAAGATCCGCTACTGATGCCGTAACATTCTGATTACTGATATTACACTTGCACGTTGCTGAAACGAAGCATTAATCACTATCTTTCTCGATCTGAGAGGTGCATATGACAATGTCAATATTCACATTCTACTACAAAATCTTCTACTTGATCAGTTCCTGCCGCCGTTCATATCCCTTCTTTATAACATATTAGTTAAGCGGGTGGTCAAATTAAAATACTTCACCGACATTCAGGACAGCTCAACCTCGCGAGGTTTGCCGCAAGGTGACATTTTAAGTCCAATTCTTTTCACACTGTATTCACATTCGTTAGAGAGAATCATAACTAGGCAGGTACGATTTTTGCAATGTGTGAGCCACTCCTAAATTGATAGTATTTACACAGCCTTGAATTTTACTCTACAGGCTATGTCTGTTTGGTTCCAAGCACATGAGTTAGACGTGGCACATGAAAAATGCAAGGCAGTTTGTGTTTCTCGGGCCCATAGAAACTATTATCCACCGTTTACCTTTAGGCCCTAATGGTTTTTCCATTGCTGTTTAAGATTCCGCAAGATACTTAGGAATGCTCCTGGGTAAAAAACTTTTATGGCGACGCACGTCTGCGAATTGGAAGCCAAGATTTTTATTAAAAATCCTTATTTACTTCGCTTACTAGGAGAAATTGGGGTTCAGATCCCACAACTCTATTAGTTTTATATAGGAATACCATTCGATCCGTATTGGACTATGGATCCATGTTTTCAATATGGCTGCTCAGTCAATTTTATCCAAGCTAGATTCCATTCAGGCCCAATATATCAAAATTATCCTGGAAGCTTTACACTCTTCACCTAATAATACCATTCTCGTCGAAACCTCTGAATTCCCTTTACAGTTCAGAGGAATTTCATCGCGTCAAAATACCTTCTGAAAGTCTTTTCTATCACGTCACACCCTCTCTTATCTAAACTAAGCCTGCTTTTACGTTATTATACCCCCCTGAACATCGTTACCCTGCTCTCTTATGGGCATATAAAACCTTTTCGGACTTTCGTTTTTCCATAATTCAATCGATTTTTCATACTAATTATTCACATACCTTTCGGATAAATTTTTATGTGTCCCCCCTCATTCTTTCCCCTGTGGGTTCCAACAAAATATCAGCCTCTACGATTGCATCTCCCGTGTTTAAAACTATTCGCCTATCGTATTCTCAGGATGTCGATTTTCTCTCTCCTGTGTTCTATATCGACGGGTCAAAACATCTCAATTCAGTAGGTGTGGGAGCGGCTGTTTACGCGCCGTCTCTAAATATATCTATTAGTTATTTACTCTATCATCGGCGTCATCCTTTACGGCAGAGGTTTTTGCCATTCGACGGTCTCTGCTACTAATTAAGTATTCTCATGTTGATTTGGCTTATATCGCTTCGGATTCCCTTTGCTCGTTACGAGCTTTAGCAAAACCATCTGTCAGTCGTAACTGGTATATTAAAAACATAAGGAAGATCTGTTTTGATCTACAACCATCCGGTATTACGGTACCATTAATTTGGATTCCGGGACATTCGAACATAGCGGGTAACTGCCAGGCTGACGCGTTAGAAAAATTTGGCTGGTAATGGACGTGACCTCCCTCTTCAGTTAGCATTACCGCATATGGATTTTTGGGAGCATTGCAAATCACACATATGGCAGATGTGGTAAGCAGAATGGAGTACTGTAGATCTGCCAAGGACAATTGTAAATATCTGTTTAGGATACTACCGGAGATTCCTACTAAACCTATGTTTTCTCGGCATTCTTATACTCGCCGGCATATTACGAACCTCATTCGCATGTGGTTAAATCACATGTGTACCCCCTCTCGTTTATTTAGAATGAAGTTTGTAGGAGTAAAACTTGTGTCAATGCGGTACTCAAGTTGGGACAATTAACCATATTCTCTTCCAATGCCCCCTATTTGAACCGATCCACCAGCGTATATTTACTCCGCTTCTACAAAAACAGTTCCCATTGCCTACTCACTTACCATGCTTAATTCTATATCCGACTCTTCGTATTGCGGAAGTCCTCTCTTTATTTTAGACGGGCAGCAACTGGGGTGCAGATGCAAACACTCTTCGCACTGCTTCACTTTCTCTAGTATACTCGGCTGGTGAGTACTGCGCTCCTGTGTGGGAAAACAGACTACATTCGAGCAAGATTGACGCACAGCTGAATGAAACCATGAGAGTTGTTACTGGTACAGTGAGGTCCACTCCTACTCAGTGGCTGCCTGTTTTAGCAAACATTGCTCCTCCAGATCTGAGGAGAAAAGCAGCAAAAGTACAGTTGCTCAAGAAGACCTTTGCACACAGGAACTCACTTTTGTTCAATGCCTTACGAGATCCACCTGTGATGGGGTTAAAATCCAGGAATCCACTCTGGACTGATCTACACTCCTATGAAAAATTCAGTGTAACAGCAGACTGGAGACGGCGATGGGAACAATGTCCACCCACCAACGCCTTTCTGATTAAAGATCCAACGAAGAAAGTGCCAGGTTTCGATCTTCCTCGACATGAGTGGTCAAAACTCAACCGTTTCAGAACAGGCCACGGCAGGTGCCGATATATGATGAAAAAGTGGGGGTATTGTGAAAGTGCTGCGTGTGAATGTGGTGCTGAGAAGCAGACATTGCTTCATGTTGTTGAGAGCTGTCCACTGTCAGCATTTAAGGACGGTTTACGGACTCTGTATGAATTGACACCAAGTGCAGTGGACTGGTTGTCGAAGCTGGACATTCTAGTTTAATTACCTCTATATTTTAATTTGTATGTTAATTGTATATTTTTACAGATTATGCTTGTAAATGCCATACGATAATAATAATAATAATAATAATAATAATAATAATAATAATAATAATAATAATAATAATAATAATAATTTAATGTACGGTAACTTTCTCATCTCTAAATCCGGACTAAATTTTTACGGATTCCTTCTTTCATGGATTTGGAATTTTGGAATTTTGATCACTAGGATCAGTATCTCTACAAAACTTTTCGCATCGTCCTTCATAGATCGCGTATCCTTTATCACAACGAATAGTGGCTGTGTAAACCGCAATATGAAGCCCAATAAACAAAAGAGAAGAAGAAGAAGTCACGAATTCATTGCATTAATGTATCCGTAGTCAACATTACGTCTGTATATCATTCCACTTATGCACACTTTAGCGCCCCCTCTTGTATATACCATTCTTCTTCTTCTCTTCTAAATCAAACGAACTTTTGAAAATTTTCATTGTTGTAGCTGAGAAACTCCGACTCGTTTAACCTTAGTTTATAAATTGTCACCTGATCGTTGTCCACACTCCTCCGCCACCTTTGTTAGGACTGCACTCGTAAACCGGTGTTCAATACCTAAATTTCTGAACTTGCTTGCTCAAATGCTTTCATTCCCCACTCTGAAGGGATGGGGCGGGCCACCTGGAGGGTTACACCCTCTCTCTGGCCAAGAGATGCGGGCGGGTCGGGTAGAAGTGATGGAAGAAGGAGGTGGGTGATTCGAAGTGAGGAATGAGGAGGTGTGAGCGTGGATATTATTATTTAAGGGGATGTGTTCAAGAATTGAAAATGCAGCGGAAAGTACGAGAGAGAGGGTGGGCATTGAAAAGGTGAAGTGCAAAGTTGTGATAGAAGGACGAGAAGTTTAGAAGGGATGTGAGCAGTAAGCGATGAATGTCTGATGAGGGTGGAGGTGGAGAAAAGTAATTGGGTGAGGGTGGATGAAACCGCATATTGGGAGTAAGTGGAGGAGGAGGAGGAGGAGGGGAACTCCAGGGACGCCGACGTGGTGATGGAGGTTGAGGCAAAGGTTGGGGAGGTGAGCGGGAAGGTTCTACTCGATGGTGGCGACCGTGGAGATGGATTCCATGGGCGATGAGGCGTTGATTGTCTGCTGACGTCGGAAATTGGAGGTGCATGAGATATGTCGGTCCGTCGGCGTTATGGATTGTGAACGCTCTCCGCACGGGGATCCCTGCCAGGCGAAGTTCGTGGGCGATAACCTCAGTTGGGAGATTCGGATCCACGCCGCAAACAACAGAGCTGTAGATGATATGCTGGTCTGTCGGCGGTGATGTTGGAGGCGGTGGGCACGCTGTATTTTGAACGGTGGCAGGTTCCTCAGGAGGCTGCTGGTTTTTTGCATGTTGTTGAGTAATGGAGGGTCGGATTGGGAAAGGAGACGTAATAAGTGGGGAGGAATGGGACATAACGGTAGTAGTTCGAGTTTTAGTAGAGGAAGCATGGACTGAATTGTTGGTGGTAGTTGTGATGGTAGAAGTGGTGGTGGTGACAGGGGTTTCGTAGGAAGAGAGTGATGTCAGAGGAGTCGGGGGTCCTTGGGGTAGTATGGGTGCAGCGAGGGATTCAAAAGCGTCGTCAAAATATGATGGGCAACGCTTCACACGATGCGTAGAGGGGTCAAAGTACACACCGTCTTGGAGCAGTTCTTCTACGGCGTCTTCTGTTGGAACTTGAACGAGGATCCGATGAGTGGGGAGACAATTGTCCTGTACCCGAGATACGTTGGTGATCGGGTAGCTGTTCTTGCGGAAGTAGTCGAGAAGTTCTTCATCCGAGTAGGTGAGCTCGACATCGTGAAGGATACAGTTGGGCATGTTGCAGATGGGAAGGCCGACTTCCTACTTGACGTCAGCCGATATGCTTTTTTTGTCGCGGCTGGGTGCGTAAGTAAAGATGCGGCGTCACCCGGCCGGAAAAAAAAAAAAGGAAGTGGTGTTGGGTACGGAGTAATCCACGTTAGCGATGTGTGGTGCGATCAGCGATCGTTGCGAGAAGTGTGGATCTATTCTATCCTCTTTGGTATGGATCATGAATTTTCTGAACGTGTCCAAAGAGTAAAATAACATTCAGCGCTGAGTTTTAAAGTGCGGTTGAATTGTTTACTTCTTGGGTTCGTTTTTGATGCGCATTATTGATATAATGCTTTAATGTTAGTATATTACATTTTCAAACGCAGCTCTATAAAGCGTGAATTATGTGGAAAGTGTTAAGGCAGTTATGCAGAATGAAAGGGAAGGGTTGGCTACTCTTTGTTGTAGTTGATGCGCCTAACCTTTTCCCTGGGGAATGATTCGTGTGTTCGTTTGTTTACGTATATTTGTAAATATTATTGTGTATTTGAAGTTACTTACTCTGCTTAGTACGTGCGAATTATGTCACTCAATTACTGGACAGTATGTTGCTAAATCGTTGATTTCTATTCAGTTTATTTCAATATTTTGAGGTTATGGTGTTAATTTACCTGTTTTGATATTTTCTGTGAATTTTAATCATGATTGACATGCGCGCTGCCGCATTGGTATTTGATAGTTTTGAGAATGATTTTGCATTTGCGAGGCTAGTTAATTTTATTTCCTATCGTAACCTTCCATAAAAATAGGAAAAGAACAAGAATACCCCAAATTAATGCCTTTATTTTGAAACTTTCGATGTTAATTGAGGTTATTTAGTAAATTTAGCCCTAGAACTCTCCTATGACATCCATATAGCGATATCTGCAACTTTCACGGAATACCATCAACATCAATTTATACTGAAAATACTGGCTGGAGCATTTCTTTCAACACCCCGAGTGCAGTTATTATGTGAGAAGTGTCTGTACTGGTATTTTTACTTGTTATTCAGTGGGAATGGGATTGAAAAGGATTGGGTAGATCTGTGTTTGGATCGAGGTGAAATTGTTCCTAGATACCTAACGGGACTAAGCTACTTACATTCTTGATTGTTATCTTTAACTGAGTAAATCTCCTTCCAGTCTCTGAAAGTTTGTACAGAAATCCCTCACACTTACGCTTGGATCACATCGTAGTCAAATAATTGGATAGCTATGTTCCTTCACCTGTATTTTTGAGGCAGTTTCTTGAAAGGTGTAAGTGATCGATCTGACAACACTAACTTGTTATGATGTGGAATGAAATGCAATCATTTACCTTCTTTTAATTCTTATCTTTGACCGGGTGAGTTGGCCGTGCGGTTAGGAGCGTACAGCTGTGGGCTTGCATCCGGGAGATAGTGGATTCGAATCCCACTGTCTGCAGCCCTGAAGATGGTTTTCCATGGTTTCCCATTTTCACACCAGGCAAATGCTGGGGCTGTACCTTAAGGCCACGGCCGCTTCCTTCCCTTTCCTAGCTCTTTCCTATCCCATCATCGCCATAAGACTTATCTGCGTCAGTGCAACGTAAAGCAACTAGAATCCCACTGTCGGCAGCCCTGGAGATGGTTTTCCGTGGTTTCCCATTTTCACACCAGGCAAATGCTGAGGCTGTACCATAATTAAAGCCACGGCCGCTTCCTTCCCACTCTTAGCCCTTTCCTATCCCATCTTAAAAAATATATAGTCCATTGTTCCTTCCTTAACTGCATAGCCAACTCGCTCATTACAACATTTCCTTCTGCCCCTTATATTTCCTCCTTTCCCTTTTACATCCCACTCAACCCTGTGGTGTGCTCAGTCAGTTGTCATATCATGCAATACTTGCCATCCTCTCTAACTGAAGCAGAGACAATGCTGAGTTCCTTTCTATGTTTTTTGAGTTCTTGCTTGGGTCAATGCCTGGTCCTCTCTTTTCATCTTTTACCCTACAAATGGGGCATTACAGCTGAGTGACATTTGACATTGTCACTGGCTTTTCAACAGGTAGCTGTGGTTCAAATCCCAGCAAATGGTTGTAGGGCTTTTATGAAAATTTACATCCGTGTGTTTCAGATACCTCACAGAACTGGGGAGGACCTGGCTTTGATCAAATCAACTGTCACATAAAACAAATAGCTGCTTGACTTGGTTGCTCCCTTATTCACTCACTCACTTGGTCATTACTAGAACCCGGATTATATGTAATTACATATTCTATTCCCATATTTGTAGCAATAAGAAAAGCTAAAATGTCAGTGAATCACACTAAAGGAAGCATTATTCCTTTTTTGTCTCTAACATCAAAAAATAGTTTAATAAATTAGAGTGAAGTATTTTGTCAAAGAATCGCATCCCTTAGCTAAGTTGACGGTGCAAGTCTTGGGTGTCTCAAGCTGTGTCTATCAGTCTTCCCTTGCTCAAACTTTGCCACATTGTTCTCCTCTCAGATTTAGTGACTTTTCGTTTGTGATCCCTTCACCAGTTCTCGGTTTAATGCCATATGTCAAAGCGCCTTTTCTCTTTCTTTCTTTCTTCCTTCCTTCTTCGGTTATTGCCCATGCTTCACTCCACACAAAAGTCTTCAAAAACTTTTTCCTAATAAGCATATTTATGTTTGATGAGATCAAATTTCTTCTCACTTAATAAGGACCTCCTGTGCTTGAGCAAGTGTAGAGTTAAATATTTCATTGCCGGGCAATTTGAAATATGCGCCAGTGACTTCATGTGAAGTCAAAAGGTCTTTTTCTATATATAAGAACATCCTAACAGACAGAAGGCATTTGAAGACCGCAGAACATTTGGAAAACTACTTAGTTATTAATTGTGCCTCCAAATGAAATTTAGAGGTTGAATAACATCTGCACGTTTAACTTTTCTTGGTTTTGTTTCCTTTTCTGTGTACAAATAAAGCTTAGATATTAAGTTACATATTTATTATTTAATATATATTTAATTACATATTTATGTACATATTTCTCATGTTTATATTACATATAATCCAGGCTCTAAGTCATTACTCATGGAAGGAGATATTTTCTGCATAGATGTATTAAAATTAACAGATCGTCGAAATAAGACCTATCTGTGTCGGTGTGACGTAAAGCCCTTAGCAAAAAAAAAAAAAAATAACAGATAACACATTAACAGCTGCTTTACTTATGATTATATTTTGGAAATGGCGTGGATATCAACAGTGATTGAAAATCTCTCGTACATGATAAGTGTTAACTAAAAGTAAATTTGTAGAAACTATTATAAATTTATGCTTGGAATTACCTACCTTGGAGGTAGAGATACAACTGATAAAATCAGCAAATATCTTGAATGTTGTATATTTTAAAATGGTCTTTGGCAGATTGTGCCACTTGTCTGATTAGACTCTCGTGAGATTGAAGTTATGGTTCATGTTGGTAGCCACTTAAATGTTAGAAGCCTGGGTTGGCACTTATTAGCATTTTGAAAAACTCCTTTTAGGGAAATATTTGTCAACCTAGTATCTTTGAAGACCATTAGCTTTTTAAAAGGACATTATCATAATTGAAACCACCCCACCGCAGTCCATCCCCCTTTGTATTGAAATATGCTTAAATGAAATGATGCTGGTCAGATTTGTAGCACCTTAACTCTTGCTCTGATGCATTGTATTGGGAGACTAGAATTGATTACCATGTTTATGGTTTTCTACACATGAGCAAAATAGTGATATAGTGGTACCTTATAAAACTTAATCTTTTTCATGACTTAAAAAACCTAATCCAGTCTAGGATCAATAATTACACTTAGTTCGAATCAGTCACCACTGCAATTTAGGGCAGTGGCAGATTCCCTGTCTGTTGAATACATAGTCTTTTTCTCAAATAATTGCAAAGAATTTGGAAATTTATTGAACATCTCCCTTAGTAAATTATTCCAATACATATTACCAAAGATCACACAGTAACAGTTACTGGACAGTTAATGAATTTGCAAGTTCACAGATATTCCAAGCACCCAGACTGAATCAGCAACATAATGAAATTCCTGTTTTGAATATCTGGAGAAAACCTACGAAACAACCTATAGGCCTAAGTTGGTTGGATGTAAGAACAGCAAAAATAGAATCAGTTGTGCCATAGACTGTTCAAAGGAGTTTGATTCCCTGCACTTGACTAGCTTTTACACCAAACAGTAGCCATAGGATCCATAAAATTAGCCTCGAGCGAGCGTATACACTTAAAGCATACATAGGCGTACATACGTAAATACAGGTACATACATCTTCATTACAGACTGTTATACCTTTCAACATTTAGTCTGCAAGCCTCTGTGAACATACTAAACACCTCCACAATCCTCTGTTTCTAACTATCTCTATGGCCTCATATAGTTCCATAATACATAATTAAAAACTGAGTCTAATCATCGCCGTCTTGATCTCCCTCCACTTCTCTTACCCTCCAGAACTGATACCATTATTTTCCTTAGTAACCTGTCCTGCATTGCCTTACATGACCGCATCCCATACACACAACTTCATCCATCGAGTTGATTCCTAACCTAGCCTTTATCTCCTCATTCTGAGTACCTTCCTGCCATTGTTTCCACCTGTTTGTACCAGCAACCATTCTCGCTCCTTTCATGTCTGTTACTTCTAACTTATGAATAAGATATTCTGAGTCCATCCAGCTTTCACTACTGTACAGGAAAATTTGGCTTAAAACAGACCGGTGTAAAGATAGTTTCGTCTGGGAGCTGGCTTCTTTCTTACAGACTACTGTTGATTGCAATTGCAAGCTGACTGTATTAGCTATACTGCATGTTAATTCAGTCTTGCTTACTACTCTTATCATCCTGGGAGAATATACATCCTAAATACAGCGATGATCTACCTGTTCCAGTTTTGTATTCTCAACCTGACAATCAGTTTTCTTAATACACAAAAACATTTTTTTTTTAATGTGCAAATCATGGTAGCTGAGTAACATCCTCACTGATTGAGTGAGTGGCTCCATCGTTTGGGTCATGTATATGTCAGGTTGATTGTGGGAGATAGTGGCATGACAGATTTTTACCTGTTATTGTTCTGTATAAAACACAAGCATTGATGGCTGCCATATCCAAAACATTGAAAAAGATGTGCATGAGCCATCTCCTGCCGCCATAGGTCTACTTCATTGTATAGAACCTTGCCGTCTGATCTAAGATGTCCTTGCCACATTGATGAGCAGGAATTAAAAAAAAAAATTATTGCATCAACCAAAAATCCCCATATAGAGATCATTTTTCTACATAGTGTCCTGCCTTCGATACACATTTTCTCCTTCGGATTGGTAATTTTTTGATTCAGTCCTGATAGAAAGAAGAGGGACGTGTGCAGAGCCAGTTGTACACAAACTCTTGTGTATCATCATCAAATCGCTGCCCTCCTCGGTCTTGTTTGAGTGGTCCAAACAAATAGTAGTTGCAGGGCAATAAATTTGGACTGTACGGAGGGTGTTCCAGAGGTATCCAGTGAATTTCCTCCAGCTTTTCCCGCCATAAAGTGACAGTATGCAGCCTTGCATTGTCATGGAGAAGAATGACATTTTGGATTGGTTGCCTGTGTTGCTTATTGCGATACTCAGCTTTTGCTTCATTCAAAAGGCGACAGTAATAGGCTGCATTAATTGTCCTTTGTTTGTGAAAAAAATATCCACCAGCATAACACCCGCAGAGTCCCAGAAAATGGTTTCAAGCACCTTTCCAGCAGATGGGCATGTTTTGGCCTTGACTGGACCTGCTTCGTCTCTTTGCCACCACTCCATGCTTGCTTGCTTTAACTCTGGGGTGTAACGATGCACCCAAGTTTCATCACAAGTCACAATATGACGCAAGAAATCCTCTCCTTCCTCCTCATAGCGACGCAGGAGTCTCTGACAAACTTCCTGGTGTAAAGTTTTTTGTTCCTGGTTGAGAAGACGAGGAACCCTCCTAGTAGACAAGTTCATCTCAGATGATGGTTTGAACACTTCTGTGACTTATTCCTACGGCTAAAACAACTTACAAAATGTTTATTCGCCGATCTTCGCCAATAATGTCACGAATGACAACAACCGAGTGAGTTGGCCGTGCACTTAGGAGCGTGCAGCTGTCAGCACCCGTCAGCTGCTCTGAAGATGGTTTTCCTTGGTTCCCTATTTTCACACCGGGCAAATGCTGGAGCTGTACCTTAATTAATGTCATTGCTGTTTCCTTCCCATTCCTAATCTTTTCCTGTCCCATCATCGCCTCAAGACCTATCTGTGCCGGTGCAACGTAAAGCCAGTTGTAAAAAAAAAAAACTACTTTTGTAAGATATCAGAGTGCATCACCAAGTTAAGAAATCACAGTGTTGTATACGGGACCCTTGATGCTTTGGCCCATGCAAGCACCTCTCTGTAATTTATTTTTCAAGGTACAGTGATGCTTGTCTGCGGTCTCCTTTCATGAGGTTAATTTTCCACAGCTTCTCTTCCTGCCACAAACTTTTTAGTCCACTCATACACTCGAGTCTGCGAAAGTGTTTCTTTCCCAAACTGTGCGTGGAGCCATCTCAAAATTTCGGAAGGTTTGGTGCCCTCTTTTGCGAGAAATTTATGATGCGTTGTGCAACAGGTGTGTGCACCTTTTGCTCACTCATTGCGTACTGAAGCAGCCCAGCTCTCCACCATCATTTGCGCATGCAAACCCCTTCTCCAGACACCCCCACCAACATCCTGGCTAAGCCCCGTCTCAGAATTATTACTAACAGCCACGGTACATTCAAATTCCCGTTTATATTTTATCTACCTTCGTAGTTCCATTGTAGAATTTCACTTCATTTGGTAGCCTTTTAAGAGAAGATTCATCCACTTGTGCAATTTCTACTCAATATGAATACATTCTTTTTCACTTTAGCTTGGTTAACCGAGTGAGTTGGCCGTGCAGTTAGGAGCGTGCAGCTGTCAGCACCCGTCAGCTGCCCTGAAGATGGTTTTCCTTGGTTCCCTATTTTCACACCGGGCAAATGCTGGAGCTGTACCTTAATTAATGTCATGGCTGTTTCCTTCTTATTCCTAATCTTTTCCTGTCCCATCATCGCCTCAAGACCTATCTGTGCCGGTGCAACGTAAAGCCAGTTGTAAAAAAAAAACTACTTTTGTAAGATATCGGAGTGCATCACCAAGTTTAGAAATCACAGTGTTGTATACGGGACCCTTGATGCTTTGGCCCATGCAAGCACCTCTCTGTAATTTATTTTTCAAGGTATCAACAAGACTTGTTCTCTTGCCTTTTAGTCTATCCGCAAGTTTATTAGAAGTGAAGAAATTATTGCAGGTAACATTTCTTCCCCAGCTGCATATGGTTCCAGAAGTCTTTACCACATGCTCTGACAAGCAGAAGTCGATGGTTACTGAACTTAATCTATTAAAGAAACTATTTAAAATAGTTTATCTTAGGTCAACCTTGTCAATACACTTTAAATGATTGAAAATTACTTTATTAATTCATACATGTTTCTTTAACAGATTTAGACAAGTCAATACAGGATCAAATAAAATACTTAATATGATTAAGTTTATCAACAGTTACTGAACTTGTTGGGCTTGTTCGTCATATATTGTGTGAAAGGACAACAGGCCTTGCAATGATAGAACTGCTGTGATGTAATCACCAGTTTTGTAGCACAATCGACAATTGTGCACGAATGGTTTCCAAATTGGTGACTGCTGCAAAATGGCCCCTTTGTAGTCTTTCCTGGAACGTATTTCTATCATGAAGTCTAAGAAACCTCAATGTTTCAGTAAACATATTTATGCTTATGGTACGGGAGAAGAATGGTGGACCCCATATTTGAGACCACAGTGACTTCATTGGAAAGTTCTTCACTCCATATGCGCCCCTTGCATATAAAAGACCCATCATAGCTTCCAGCGTTTCCATATCCAGCACCCAATTATCATCCTGAAGGTCTTCTTGAGCACATCTCTCAGTGCATGATATGATGTTTCCAATCATATTATCACTTACAAGAATACGGTATTCTCTTGAAGAAGGGGTAAGACACCCTAGGAACGGAGGTAGAAAGGGGTGAAATATAAACACAACACAAAACAACCAATATTAATGTAGAATCCATAGTTTTCGGAGTCGCTGATATGAATAGTGACACTCCGGATGTCGTTTAAGTCGCAGTTCAGTCCCCACCGGCATAGGGGGTAAGAACGGGTCAAAAAGGGAGGAGAGTAGAATACAGGCAGTAGAGATGAAATTCCTAAGAGGTATTGAGGGCAAGACCAGAAAGGATAGAATGAGAAATGAAGAGATAAAGGAAAGGACAGGAATCTTGAGACTTCAAGACAGGATAGAAACAACAAAGCTAAAGTGATATGGGCATATGATGAGAATGGGAGAAGAGAAAATGCCAAAAAAAAAAAAAAGCTTTTTCAGAGAAGTTAACAGGAAAAGGAGAGACCACAAGGAAGACCCCAAAAGAGGTGGACAGATTCAGAGTGGGAGTGCATAGAGAAGAGGGGAGGAAAACCAGAAGATGTACTTAAAAAGGAGAAGAGTGGTGGAGAGACAGGCAGCGATGGAAGTCCTTGATTCACAACCCGACCCAGGAAGCTGGAAATGGGAAATGAAGCTTTTATCATTTGCATGTCCACTCTGTTAACTTGTTTTTTTCCTTAATGTGTTCCATACCAACTGTCTGGGTATGCTATCATAAGCCTTCCCAATGTCAATAAATGTCATCACTATGTCTTTTCCAAACTCCCATCTTTTCTCCATCATATGTCTTAATGTAAAGATCAGGTCAAACGTTGATCTGTCTATCATAAAACCATACTGTTCTACCATTTCTCCTTCTAGCTTCCTCCTCAGTCTTCCCTCCAATACTCTCTCAAATATCTTAGATACATTGGCAATAAGGGTGATGCCTTTGTAGTTATTGCATTCCTTATTATCACTTTTTTAAATATCGGGATCCACAAACCTACTACTCTGGCGTAGTAGGGGGAGAGGTGATATTCCCTCGTGGCGCATCCCAGGTGGCAAATAGGGGGGTCCTAACCGGCTTGCTGGCGCACTTGAGGGAAATAAAATACCTCTCGCGGACCAAACACGGCCCCCTATGGGTGGGGAACACAGATGAAGAATACACCCACGGTATCCCCTGCCTGTTGTAAGGGGCGACCAAGGGATGACCAAATTAGAACCATGAGACTACTTGTGATTAGTACCGTACGCAGGGAACACCATGGGTCGCTTTTACTTGCGCGTAGTACCACTATGTTAGGTACAAAATAGGTTTGTGATTAGTAGCGACAGAGTGGCTCAGGATGCATTTTACAGTACCTGTGATTCATACCCCTATATGAGCGACACCATGGTTCTGCCTTGCCTATGCTTAGTACCCACTATGTGAGGAACACCACGGGATAGTGCGGGTCCCTGTGGTTAGTCCACAAATTCTGGTCAATGGAGTATTATAGATTTTGAAATTGTCATAACATTTTGTCTCATTTCTTACCATTAGGGGCCGATTACCTAGATGTTGTCCAACTCGTTGGCTGAATGGTCAGCGTACTGACCTTCGGTTCAGAGGGTCCCGGGTTCGATTCCCGGCCGGGTCAGGGATGTTAACCTTCATTGGTTTATTCCAATGACCCGGGGGCTGGGTGTCTGTGCTCTACTCACACACCACACATAACACTATCCTCCACCACAATAACACGCAGTTACCTACACATGGCAGATGCCGCCCACCCTCATCGGAGGGTCTGCCTTAGAAGGGCTGCACTCGGTTAGAAATAGCCACACGAAATTATTATTACCTAGATGTTAGGCCCCTTTAAACAACAAGCATCATCATCATCAAATATCGGGATAATTAAACCTTTCCCCACCCTTCTGGGATCTCTTTCTTCCTCCAGATTATTCTAAATAATCTATACAGCTACTGTAGCCCTATTGGTCCAGCTGCTTTTATCATTTCTGTGGTTACCTCATCCACTCTTGTTGCTTTACCGCTCTTCATCTTTTGTATGGCTTCCTCTATTTCTAACATCAATATCTCCTTTTCTTGTTCTTCTTTCCCCATTGTTTCTTCTTGCTCCTTCTCATCTACCAGTTCACTGCATTTAATATTTAGCATTTCTGAGAAGTATTCTTCCCATCTTTTTAGTATGTCATCTTTTTGCATCAATATCTGCCCTGTTTCAGTTTTTACAAATTCTGTATCTTCCCTATTTCGTAAACTATTCTTCACCAAACCATACAAAAACCTTTTTACTTCCCTTTGTATCGTCTTGTAAAGTGTGTGTGAAACTTTCCCAGATCTTCCGTTTCTCTTCTTGTACTATTTTCTTACATACCTTTTTGGCTTCTTTATATTTCTGCTGATTCTCGGTACCATTACTGCCTATCCACTTCCTCAAAGCCATTTGTTTCTCTTTAACTGCTTCCTTTACCATGCTGTTCCACCAAGGAGTCTCCTTTTCCTTTTTCCTCCATTTCTGAAACGTCCATTCCTCTTCCACACTGTTCAAGTCATCTTTGGAAATTTCTTTCTTCAGATCCTCTTGAAACATTTCCTTTATTTCTCTTTTAACTTCCATCCCTTTATTTTTCTTTCCCTTTTTTCTATTAACTTCGTTATTTTACCAAGTCTTAATTTGGCTACCACCACTTTATGGTCACCTTCGAAATCTGCTTTTGACGTTGCTGTCACATCTTCCAGTTGTCTACGTTTCTCCTTCTCCACCAGAATAAGATCAATCATTGTCTTTGTCTTTCTATCTCCCCAGCCATATCTAGTTATTTTTTGTGAGTTCTTTTTTTATATGGTCGCTTTTACTTGTGCGTAGTACCACTATGTTAGGTACAAAATAGGTTTGTGATTAGTAGCGACAGTGTATGGCTCAGGATGCATTTTACAGTACCTGTGATTCGTATCCCTATATGAGCAACACTGTGGGATGAGCGACACCAGGGTTCTGCCTTGCCTATGCTTAGTACCCACTATCTGAGGAACACTGCGAGATAGTGCGAGTCCCTGTGGTTAGTCCACTTATGTGAGGAACGCCATAGGTTTGCGTTGCCTGTACTCTCATCTTTTCTCCATCATATGTCTTAATATAAAGATCAAGTCAAACATTGATCCGTCTATCATAAAACCATACTGTTCATCCATTTCTCCTTCTAGCTTCCTCCTCAGTCTTCCTTCCAATACTCTCTCAAATAGATACATTGGCAATAAGGATGATCCCTTTGTAGTTATTGCATTCCTTTTCATCACCTTTTTTAAATATCGGGATCCACGAACCTGCTATGCTGGTGTAGCAGGGGGAGAGGTGATACTCCCATGTGGCGCGTCCCATGACTTACTATCTGTAATATTACTGTGGGGGGTAACATACACTAAGTATCCCTAGGGGAGGGGTGATATATAAAAATAATTGAAAACGACTTCAGCCGCAGTGGAAATGGAGGTTGAGAAGGGGTGAAAATGAATGTAAAAATAACCAAGATTATGGACGTGGTTAATGAGGAAATAAGAAATTCCTACCCTCGCTAGGGGTGGGGATGGAAGGGGGTGACCTGTAAAAATAATGGAAAATAACCTATATTAATGTCAAATCCATTGTTTGTGTGTCACTGAGATGAATTGTGACGATTTAGATACCGTTTAAGTCCACGTTCTGCCTCCAGTGGAACGGGCTGAGATAGTGTCAGAAGTAAATAGTCTAAAATCACCAGGATTAGTGTTGGATCCACAGGTTTTTGGGTCGCAAATCTGGTTATCAATACAGCTAGTTATCAATAAAATTCTAATTTTTAAAATGTAGTAATCAACTGCAGACAGGCAGGGATGGAAAGGCAGTGAAATACAGTACAAAAATAATAGAACACAACCAATATTAATTAGAATCCACAGTTTCCGGGGTCACTGAGATGAATACTGGCAATCCCGTTGTCGTTTAAGTCAAACTCAGTCCCCATCGGCATGGGGGTTGAGAAGGGGTGAAAGAGAAAATATTCAAAATTACCGAGATTACAAATGTATGTGTGTTCCAGAATAGCTTTCAGTTAAACTTGGAACATACATGACTTACTATCTGAAACATTACTGTGGGGGGTAACATACACTAAGCACCCATAGGGGAGGGATGAAATATAAAAATAATCGAAAGCGACTGATATAAATGTTGAATCCATAGTTTTCAAGTTGAACTGTGACGCTCTGGATGCCGGATAACTCATACTTCAGTCGCAGTGGGAATGGAGATTGAGAAGGGGTGAAAATGAATGTAAAAATAACTGAGATTATGGATGTATTTGGGTATGTTCCGGTATACCTCTTTACCAAACTTGGTTACTAAGATAAGAAATTCCTACCCTCGCTAGGGGTGGGGATGGGAAGGGATGACAGGTAAAAATAATGGAAAATAACCTATATTAATGTCAAATCCATTGTTTATGTGTTGCTGAGATGAATTGTGACGCTTTAGATACCGTTTAAGTCCATGTTATGCCTCCATTGGGACAGGGGCTGAGATAGTGTCTAAAGTAAATATTTTAAAATCACCTAGATTAGTGTTGGATCCACAGGTTTTGGGTTGCAAGGCTGATCAGTGACAGTCTTAATGATAGTTGGAATCATATACACCATCTATAGCGTGGTGGGTAAATACATACATATTATTTTTTGAAAGGATCAAATATTTCCTGATCAGTTCGGGCTTCCACAAGAACAAAGTTTTACTCAAAAATAAAATCATCTAAAACTTGAATTCAAACACATATAGGCTAAATAACTCTAAAACTACATAATAGATAGTAAAATTGTCTCAATAAGGAACTCTACAAAAAATCACTTCACACATAATTAACAGACAATACAAATCATAGAGGTAAACATTAAAAAAACTATCCAGGCAAAGGTGGGTACGACAGCTAGTTATCAGTGAAATTCTAATTTTTAAAATGTAGTAATGAACTGCATAAAGGGATTCTGCATTACAGTCTATAACTGTTACCGACTCCGCACTAAACGGAACCTGAAGGGATGACTGGATAGTGTTGTAGAAAAGGCGTGCCTGTCTGTTCACAGAAATAATGGGACATAAAAAAAATTGGCTGAGCTTTTGTATTCACAAGGAGAGAAGTTAAGATGACTTTCCCCCATCCTCCTCAACTTATTTGCCCTCACCCGTGCTTACAGAATGGGTGACCGTATTGGTTTATAGCTTTTGTCAGACAGTGCCTCGCCTTCCAGGACTTTTTCCTTAAGCAATCCCCATCCATGTAGTTCCATCTGATGATGTCTCGGTTGTTCCAGAAACGGGTGACATGAACACAGTGTTTCTTAAGACAGGTCATCTTGTTGCTTGAGTCGTGGCTGATAGTACAATAGGCACAGACTGCCCTGCATCAGTTGATCATTGAATATTCTGAGTTTCAATATAACTGCAATCTGAAATTGCTGTCTCAAGAGGAATATTACCGGCAACAGTTGTATTACTCTCAGTTTCACCTAATTAATCTATTTCTGTAAAAGCCTTATCAACTACCCCTTCAGAATCACAGTTTGAAATGTTTCTTAGCAAATCAACTATGTCATGATCTGATAAACGTTTTTGACTGTATAGTCTGACTTGTTTGAAAGAATTGATGTTGAATTACAGGAAATGAGAATGAATAAAGAAACAAAATTGTTGATACTTTCTACAACGTGAATAACATACTGACATGCCAGAAACAAAAATGAATACAAGTAACACCGTGTCCATAGAATATCCCCCTGTGGGTGGGGGCGGTAGAATAACATCCATGGCATCCCCAGCCTGTCGTAAGAGGTGACTAAAAGGAGCCCCAGGGGCTCTGTACTTTGGAGTGTGGGATGGTGGCCACGGGGCCCTTAGCTGAGTCCTAGCATTGCTTCGCCTTACTTGTGGCAGGCTCCTCACTTTCATCGATCCTATCTGGCCTCCCTTGGTCAACTCTTGTTCTTTTCTGACCCCGACAGTATTACGTATGGAGGCCTAGGGAGTCTTTCATTTTCACGCCCTTCGTGGCCCTGATCTTCCTTTGGCCGATATTCTCATTTTTCGAAGTGTCGGATCACTTCCAGTTTTTCCCTCTGATTAGTGTTATATAGAGGATGGTTGCCTAGTTGTACTTCCTCTTAAAACAATAATAATCAATAAACAATAATCACCACCACCACCACTATTAATAATAATGTTATTGGTAATGAAAATGAAAATCCATAGCCTTCTTTCCAGTCATCATGCATAATGTATGTTAAAACAAAATATTATTGCTAGTAGGACCTTTCTTCTTGGTACATATTAAGTAACATTGAATAGTAAAGGATTGAAGATGACAGGAAGCAATTACCCTTATGCAATAATAAAATGACACTAACTTTTTTACTAGTTGCTTTACGTCGCACGACACAGATAGGTCTTATGGCGACGATGGGATAGAAAAGGGCTAGGAGTGGGAAGGAAGCGGCCATGGCCTTAATTAAGGTACAGCCCTAGCATTTGCCTGGTGTGAAAATGGGGAACCATGGAAAACCATCTTTAGGGCTGCTGACAGTGGGGTTTGAACCCGCTATCTCCCGGATGCAAGCTCACAGCTGCGCGGCCCTAACTCGCCCGGTTTTACAGTAACTTGAATGTATGAATGTTGTATGCATACACTGCCTGTGTAATACAGTATTGTCAAAGCTGTTTGTCATGTGAATCATTAGGGTCTGAAGCAATGATGTTGGAAATCATTCCAAAGGTTTTATATAGGATTCAGTCCAGGTATATAGAATCGTCAGTCGATTTCCATTAAGGCCAGAAACTATTTCTGCACAGATCATGTTTTATAGCATGATGAATTGTGATGCTGATGTAGACCATATTCATCACTAAGCTGATATTGTAGTGGGCCAAGTGAGTTGGCTACACGGTTTGGGTCGCATACAGTAGCTGTGAACTTGCATTTGGGAGAGAGTAGGTTTGAACCCCACTGTCAGCAGGCTTGAAGATTGTTTTCCATGGTTTCTCATTCTCACACCAGGCAGAGGCTGTACCGTAAATAAGGCCATGGTCACTATCCTTCCCTGTCTGTGTCAGTGCGACATAAAACAAATAGCAAAAAAGTAAAAAGAAATTCCAATCTAAGTGTCCAACCGCCCACTAGAGTCGCTTTTATTACTACTCAAGTATTTACAGGAAATGTGCAGTTGTGGGCAGCTGCTTTGTTGTTGAATTGCATTCCTTTTGACTTGATGCATAGTCCTAGTACCGACTTAACAATAGGTAGTATGGGTGAACTCAGTAGTTATTATACACTGATGACCTCTCTTGGATGGTAAGAGGGGATAAATTGGTCACAGTTCATAGATCTGTCATGAATTCATTGTTGGATAGCAACGAAGTATGAAGAGACGTAACATCCAGGACTATATCCTTGCAATGGGGCACAGAAGACACTCTCCCTCTTGGCTGCTTCTACTCACTGCATGTCCTGAGGTACAAAGACAGGCATGGCCGCTGGACTTTCAAAGTATGGAAAAAGGTCTCGTAGACAGATTAGTTGAGGCACAAGTTGGCTCGTGCCGGTGGCAGGTTTGGAGTTGGTCACCAAGTACATGAAGCCATCAGAGTACCGTTTAGGCTGGTGGTGGAGGTATCCTCACATGGGATGAAGTGAGACTCTTGGTACATCTGTTAACTTCCCTTTCCAGCAAATGATACAGGACCCTGCTGTCCGATCATGTCCACCCATTTTTTTATTCACATCCTGCACTCTGCAGGAGACCTGTACCTACAGCGAAACCATACACCAGCCCATCGTTCCTGAATTGTTGCCGATTGATTGGTTGAACACTCAATGAACATGAGGAAACTAGCCTGGCACCCAGGGTCAATCCACTTCAGTTCCATTGAGCACGTCTGGGATGCTGTCGAGAGGCTTGCCCTGGATTCTGCTCCGTGCAGTATGGGAGGCGGTGCAGCGGTCATGGACCAGTGTGGCTCCCCAGCGCTTCCGGTGTGTTGTGGAGTCCATGCTATGCCTCATCATTGCAGTCATCAGTGTGAAAGGAGGTGCTACATGTTACTGGCCAGGTGTATGTAATTCAGTTGCTCATCAGGGAATATGGGCTTCAGTTTACTTTTAATGAGCCATTTTCCAAACGCTTATGATCAGGTGTGAAAGTTTAATTACTACTCTCCAGGAAGATAGGATTGCAAAGGTAGCAGTTCCAGTAATTTTCATGGGTGAAAACGAGAAACCACAGAACACTGTCTTTAGGGTTCAAACCCACCATTCTCCCCTCTGTGGCTGGAAGAAGTATCCCCCTGTCTGTCATAAGAGTTGACTAGAAGGAGGCCCCCTAAGGGCTCTGAACATAGGGGCATGGGTTCTGTTAGTTGTGCTAGGCCACGAACCTGCTACGCTGACATAGCAGGGGTAGAGGTGATACTCCCGCGTGGCGCATCCCAGGTGGCGGATAGGGGCGTCCTAACCGGCTTGCCGGTGGACTTGAGGGAAATGAAATACCTCTCGCACACCAAACATACACCTCCCCCTGTGGGTGGGGGAGGCAGACAGAGAATTCACCCACGGTATCCCCTGCCTGTCAAAAGAGGCGACCAAGGGATGATCAAATTAGAACCATGAAGCTACTTGTGATAAGTACCACCACGTGGGGAATGCCATGGGTCGCTTTTACTTGTACGTAGTACCACTCTGTTGGGTACCAAATAGGTTTGTGATTAGTAGCAAACAAGGGCTCGATGGCTTTTACAGTACGTGTGATTAGTAGCACTATATGAGCGACACCATGGGATGAGGGAACCCATGGTTCTGGCTTGCCTATGATTAATATCCACTATATGAGGAATACCACGGGATAATACGAGTCCCTGTGGTTGGTACCCTCATGTGATGAACACCATCGGTTTGCGTTGCCTGTAAATGGCGCCACAATGTGCAAAACAGTGTAGGTCTGTAATACATGTGCAAATTTTATTACCTGTGAGTAGTACCATAATGTGTGGAATACTGCGAGTCAACGCTACTGTTGATTAGTACCGCAACATGACAAATACCATGGTTCTACTTTCCTAGCTATAAGTACCATTGTGAGGGGCCGCTGACTTGGATTTTGGACCCCTTTTGACTATAAGTATCATCGATTCAGTATTCTGCTATAGAAGCAGTCCCTTGGCCAGTACTACTATTGTTCTACTCCAGCTTCTGTGCATGTGAGGCACTGTGGGTCGGTTCCACTGATCGTTTTAAATTCATATCCATCCATTCATTCTTCATCCTCACGTTTTGAATTGTTGTCAGTGGATGTTTTGGGGCTTTTAATTTGTCATTTCATTTTGTCTCATTTCGTACCATTAAGGGCCGATGACTTTGATGTTAGACCCCTTTAAACAACAAGCATCATCATCATCAGTTGTGCTAGGCTCCTCACTCATCTTTCCTATCTCAACTCTTGCCTTCTTCTGACTTTGTATTGAGTTTGCGAGGCCTAGGGAGTCTCTCATATTCACGCATTTCATGACCCTTCCCTTTCCTTTACCAATACATTAATTGTTTGAATGGCGGATCTCATCCATTTTCCCTCTAATTAATGTTAATAGAGCATGCTTGCCTGGCCTCGCAGTTTGGAGGTAGTGACCTTGCCTCTTATCCAGTGGCCTAGGGTTCGATTCCTAGTCAGGAACCCTGATTTTTACTTTAATCTGAGGACTGATTCAAGGTCCAATCAGCCTACGTGATAATAGTTGAGGAGCTATCCGACAATGAGATAGCGGCCCATATCTAGAAGGTCAAGAGTAACGGCCGATAGAATAGCCAAGGCCCATCAGGGCTGTTGTATCATAAAGTTTGTTTTAGAGGATGCCTGCGTAGTTGTACAGCGAGTTTCTCTCATCGGTTGGCCAGCAGGCACGCCCAGCTTATATGTCTCCCATTGACTTATCATTCCCCGCTCGGCGACATAGCAACAAGGACAGCACTTCGCTCACTTTATCCATGCATGACATGAGATAACAATTAAAATTAAGAAAATAAGAATTAAGAAAATTAGTAATTAATAAGAAAATAAGCTCTTAACTTAAGACAGAAGATTTTGGAAATGTTCTCCTCCTGCATCCACACATTTCTGGCATCATTTTAGGAAACTGATTCGTAATTGAGGCTATTTCTCTCCGGATATGTTCTTTCAGTTCAATTTTAACATTCTCGCAGCCCACCATGCTGAGCTCTTTGAAACCCCGGCTTTTTATCCAAGTCGTCTTAGGGATTTTTTTACGCGTATGTACTAATCTTTCTGCAATTTCATTTACGTTTTCCTCGTTAAGTACACGTATTTTAACACTTCACTTCTTATCGAGTAAAGAACCAATTCCTCTCAATTTGTTTACGAGTTCCCGCATGGTCTCTTTATGTGGAGGGTGTACACCTGGAAATTGTGTTATAAATCGCCTAATGACTTCTCTGCAAGACTGTTTTCACATAATTGTCATAAGTAAATACTCTTTTCTTTACCGTGGACTCATGTGGAGGCATTATGAGAATTATTCCCCGAAGTATCACTTTACAACTTGAGAACAATTGGAGTGACAGATCAATAGACCTGAACTGCGAAGTGCGGGCATTCCCGTGCTGTCGCTGCACTGTGTAACGGGAAGTGATGAGTCAACAGGAGGCAGATAAGCTGGGCACGCCTGATGGCCAACTGATGAAACTCACTGTACTTTCTCTTAAACCACTACCATGAATAAGCCGCTGTTTTGCGAGTAATCATAATCAGTTGGTTTACCAATCTTCATAAGGAGATGGCATCCTAAGAAGAAAAAGAAGAAGAAGATGATGAAGCCACCACCTCCTGAAAGCAAGCTTACAGCTACATGACATGTACTAACATACTCATCTCGCACGATCGTAGAATACTTGCGTGGGTTTTATGCCTCTTCAAACTCCCTTTTTTGTCTGATTTCTGACTAAGGAAGCCACCTATGCATCTGGGGGTTTTTAAAATGAAAGTTGTGTCCCTGTGGTTTAGATTCCACATAAAACTGGAAATTATGATCATATTATCAGCAGTAACGTGAAACTACAACCTTGCATGCTTTCTTCCCTTTCCAACCACTAATGGTTTTTGAGAACCTAAGAGTATCAACTTCAGTAATGTAGAAGAATATATGTGTGTTAGTACCTAGTAATGGAATATACAGAAAGTAATTTAGTAAGTAATTACTTTCTTCTTACAGATATGTGTGTGATTCCTTGAAGAAGTCATCGTTCATTGTTCATTCTTACCGTCAGTATTAAGACTGTTAATGGGATGAGAGTAGGAGAAAGTTTTGAAAGGTGAGTGTTTTTTACAGACTTCTTAGTGGAATGCTGCAGATGAATTTATTATTTGAGTTCTAAACATAACAAAAACTGTAGTCATTTATTATTACTAGCTTTTGTAGCCGTTGTTGATGGGACAACCACTTAGCATGTGCATGATTACATTTTTGTCAACCAATTATTGAATGTTCTTCACAGAACGCAGTTAAATCAGATTACAACAAAAATAATCTATGACGCGTACAGTACTTCTCTAGAATTTATGATGGCTGCAGTAGTTAGCTTGTGATGTCTTGCAAGTGCCTAGTAATATTTCTGTCTGATGACTACAGAATGCTTCTCAACATTAAATCTACTGTGCGTGTTTAACGTCTTTCAGTAACAGTAGCAGCAATTGCAGGAGGCAGTTGCCCCCTCCCTCTTTTTTTTTTGAGAAAATGTTACATTTTTATTCCATTTTAGCTGGCTGAAACTAGGAATTATAAGCAAAAGCAATTTGTACAAGCCCTGTTGTCTTTTCATCTTATTTTCCCCATATTTTCTTGATAACAACATTATTAGTGGAAATACGTACAAAATGTTGTTCGTGCCGGCTAACCGTTTTGTATAGCGCCGCAGCATGCAGTGGAGACTGCATGTGCTGTGAGGAAGGGTAGCAGGGGTACATTTTTCTTTTTGTTGCCAAGGTCATGGGCACTGAGATATGATTCACCCCCTTGCCATGCGCATTCGTCAGTCTGGCAGTCTCTTTGGTGTCTGTAAGTTTCTTAGTGTGTAGTCAAATACTAAACGATTTTAAATGTATAATCATGCTGTGTTTCTTTTTCATTGTAATAAATGTGTAATGTTGATCCTTTGGTGAAAGTTTTATTGTATAGTATTGAATCAAAATCTCAACAAACTATCATTTCCGCACTTAAGTTGGTAAACTGTGAATCTTTACCTCTCTGTTGAAATTCGCTAAGAGAGCATACAGAAAACTTACCATTTTGTAACCTTTCCTTTTTAGTTTTGATGTATATCCCCCCACCTTCCCCACGTCTGCTATATCCCACACCCCCGGGTACTGTTTGTTGTCGGTATATTTTTTTGCCCCCACGCTTTTAATTCCCAATCGCCGCTACTGTTCAGTAATGTGTATGTGTCTGATTTTTTGGAGATTCAGCACCAAATATAATGTAATAAAGATATTGATGAATTTGGTTGTTTTTATGTTCGGGCCTTCATCCCTTCCCTCCTTCCCTTTGACACAGGTCGCAAAATTCCAGTATAAAATCAGGTATCTGTTTAATATTCAGTAAACACAGAAACATGTACAAAACCTAAAACGTTGCCGGGATGATCTCCATTGCAGCTCTCTGAACAGCTAGTTGTTGGTTCGTTTGTTTGACTGTGACTGATATGTTCTTTTGTTTTCACTGTATCAGGAAGAGGTATAGACCAAAAATGTTTGTAAATAGGATTCCAAATATATAAGGGTTAGTCAAATAAAAACCGAACAACCCCCATAATACACATTCCGCAGATGGCAACAATGTTGTTACATATCAATACTGCCATCGCTGTGATAGAAGAACTGCATAGTGACAACTCACAGGTGCACGCATTTGTTGGTGTGTGGACTGGCCTAGTGTGTTTGTCCAGCTGTAGAAATGGAGGCAAGCAGAGAAGTGTGGTTCGATTACTGTTGGCTGAGGGTGCTGGAGTACACGATACTCGTCGCATGGTGAACACCACATGTCCGTGACGAGTATGCTCGCGAGGCATAGATTCCGAGGAGTGCGCATCTCTGAAAAATTATACACGCCGAGGACAGGCCCATCGAGCCATTACTCCTGAAGTGATAGGGCGGATTGATGGCCTTCTCCGGAAAAAACGACGAATCACAGAGGAAGAAATTCATGTTCGGGTCGGCATTAGCCATGGCTCTTGTGCATGCCATTGGTTTCATTCGGACGAGGAAGTGCAAGAGTAGGTGCAGTTGTGGATCCGTCAGTAACCTGTCTCTTTCTACAGAACTGGAGTTGATTGTCACGTCTCCCAGTGGGATAAATATACTAACGCTTTTGGTAATTACTTTTGAATAAAATCATTCCCTCCAGGCGAGTTGGCCGTGCGGTTAGGGGTGCGCAGCTGTATACTTGCATCCGGGAGACAGTGGGTTCGAAGCCCACTGTCGGCAGCCCTGAAGATAGTTTTCCGTGGCATTTTCATACCAGGCATTAAGGCTGTACCTTAATTAAGGCCACGGCCGCTTCCTTCCCACTCCTAGGCCTTTCCTGTCCTATCATCGCCATAAGACCTATCTGTGTCGGTGCGACATAAAGCAACTAGGAAAAAAAAAACATTCTATGGTCATGTAGCGGGTATTCAGTTTTCATTTGCCTGCCCCTCATATTTTGTAATGAGCAATTTTCCTGTAAAGCCAAACTGTAAGAGAGATGCATAGAATTTTATATTTTAGGCGTCGTCTGAAGTTGAAGAAAATATAGTGAAGATCCTACTTGCCCTTGTCCTAAACTTAACAAGTTTCATGAAAAATCCACCTATTTATTTTCCCGTGGTGCTGTAACAGGCACACAAAAAATTAAACTGAACTCAACATAAGATATTATTTGCCCTATCCAGGATAAAAACCAAGTCTGTCTGTAAAGTCATCAGCCCAGAGGCTGGTTGAATCTTCAGATAGTACCATCTAAGGTTATGCAATTATGAGAAAGAAAAAAAAAAACAATGGCGGTGGTAAAACGAGGCATACCTAGCAAGGTGAGGGGTGGGGTAGTTCGTCATTGCATTCCTCAACAAGCCAGTCTGATTGACACTATGAGTAACACCTGTCATAACACTCGGACGCATAAGTCATGCTCCAAATGGCATTACTCTGTACCACCCATACCGTAGCAACTTCTATCCTGTTGCAGCCATAAATGATGATGATGACGATGATTGTTGTTTAAAGGGGCCTAACGGCTAGCTCATTGGCCCCTAACCATAAATGAGTTGAACTACAGTGGAAGCTGTATTACTCTAGCCAGTACTAAAAGACAGATGCAAAAGTACCACATCCATCAAAAAATGGCAACAGGGATAAAAGTAAAGTCTGCACAGCTGTGAGCTTGTATCTGGGAAATGGTGGGTTCGAACCCCACTGTCGGCAGCTCTGAAGATGGTTTTCTATGGTTTCCCATTTTCGCACCAGGCAAATGCTGGAGCTGTACCTTAAATTAAGGCCACAGCCGCTTCCTTCCCACTCCTAGACCTTTCCTATCCCATCATTGCCATAAGACCTATGTCGGTGTGACATAAAGCAAATTGAAAAGAAAACCACCATCTGAGGGTATTATTTTTTAAAAAGTACCAATTTTATATGTATATGGTTGTTGCTGCAAAAGCCGGCCCCATGGTGTAGGGGTAGTGTGCCTGCATCACACCCGGAGGCCCCGGGTTCGATTCCCGGCCAGGTCAGGGATTTTTACCTGGACCTGAGGGCTGGTTCGAGGTCCACTCAGCCTACGTGATTAGAATTGAGGAGCTATCTGATGGTGAGATAGCGGCCCCAGTCTAGAAAGCCAAGAATAACAACCGAGAGGATTCGTCGTGCTGACCACACGACACCGCGTAATCTGCAGGCCTTCGGGCTGAGCAGCGGTCACTTGGTAGACCAAGGCCCTTCAAGGGCTGTAGTGCCACAGGGTTTGGTTTGGTTTTGTTGCTGCAAAAACTGCTATGTGACAGTGTTGTCGGATTAATACCAACCTGCAGCTCATATGTAATGAAGAACGAGAATTTTTTCATATGACTCCTTGGATGGTCCTTAGATTACAGAACCTAACTAGCTAAAGTTACCACGCAGTGGTTTTCACAGGCGCAATGACAATATATTGATTAATACTATTATATTCAAAACTGTCATTTGATGTTACCTATGTGGTTTTGGAGTTGTGTATATAGAAATTTTTCCAGAAAAAGGCAGGAAAGGAAGAGAGTTATTCTTGCCAGCATTAGCCTGGCTTCTTGGCTGAATGGTCCACGAAGTGGCCTTCGGTTTAGAGGGCTGTTATTTTGATTCCAGTTAGGCCAGCGATTTTATCTGTGTACATTTAATTCCTCTGGCATGAGGACTGCGTGTTCGTGTTTGTCTTAATACACTTCTTATCTGTGTACAACATACCACACTACCAACCACCACAGAAACATGCAACAGTGAATATGTCCCTCCATATAGGGTTGATGTGAGGAAGGGCATCCAGCCATAAGACTGGACCAAATCCTTCAAAAGTGGCAACCCAAATAAATTCGGAAAAGAGGCCAGGAAAAGGGAAGATTCTTGGCAGCATTAAATTGCAGATCAATTGAGTCACTTGGGGTTGCTTTCTTTCCTCAGGAGAAACTTTGGCCATCCTGTTTCTAACTTACTTATTCTTAGCTGCCATCTAGAAATTAGTAGTAACAATTATTTTAAATATTGCTATCAGAAGCTGATGAGGGAATCTGTCAAAATCTGTATTTCACCTTTTCATCCTTTTCCGGTTAGGACAGTTAACTGCAAGAATTAAATTTGAGTAAACACTGTGGTCTGTGTAGTTTTATCTTTGTATAAACAAAAGGACCCAAAGTAAAATTCATTTCTAAAATCTGTAAACTAATACATGTTTCACCTTCCTTTAAATGATTTTGTGATCAGAAATCACAACGCAGGTAGAAGAACTTGGTTGTTCCAGGTTATTGATTTACAGTACACACAAACTCTGGTTATAGATGCCCAATGGCTATGGAAAGTTCTATTATTTATTTCCGGAAGGCCAAGCTCAAGTAGTTTAGTGTAATGCCACTCAAGAGATGGAAAAACATGCCAGAAATTGACTCAGACCACAAGAGTTAACTGAAAAATTGAAAAGCAAAACATTCCTGCGCACTGTCTATAGACAAGCATAGCACTGGTGGACCTGTCCATGTGCAGGTGGGCTTAACATCCATCTGGTTGCTGTGGAGATAAAGCAGCAATTCTTGGAAGAATGGTGGCGGCTTGTCAAAAAATATGCACAGCACTAGACCTGTTTTAGCATGTTTGTAATGTAATGAGATGACAAGCAGAAATCTGCAGTATGGCAGAGGATGAGCAATTTAAATAGTACTTTTAAGGTAATCAGCACAATACAACAGAATATATCATTACAGGAAATTCAAACTAAATTCTAGCAAATAACATTCCAGCTTAAAATTCAGTATTTGCAGCAAGTCTTATATCTCAATAATTGTGTATTTCTGGACCCATGTTTACATAACTTTTTGTCTCCTTTACATATGAGCAATCCAAACCTACAATTTCGATGTGTAGTTTTGAAACCTGTATAGACTTCACTTGGAAACAAACCTGTAACATCAGACTTACAAGAGTAGATCTCCATACCATCTGTTTAAACAGACTTGTTGCTGATAAAATGTTGGGATTATTTGTAATTTTAGAAATAGCTCTAGTCAATATTGTAATTAAATCTATACATTGTAGTACTGCCAATAAAAGAAGATCAAAATAAATAAACTTCCTTTCTTAGCCTAGAAGTCCAAGCAACCTGAAGAATACAAGCATCCTTCTATTGAATTATCGCTCCACAACTTAGAAAAGCACTCCTTATGTATTTTCTTGTTAATCGCCCAAATCCGTTGCGAACAAGTTAGCATGCTGGCCTTTCATCCAGAGGGTTCCAAGTTCAAGTCTCGGGTTGAGTTGGGGATCTTAACCTTCATTGCCTGTTGCCTCGGGGACTGGGTGTTTGTACCGTCTTCAGCATTAAATTTCATCCTAGGTAGAGCCCCATCCTCACAGATGCACAGGCCAATCATGGATGTAGAATTGAAAGACCTGCACCAGGCCTCTCCGGAGGCCACACGCCAATAAGGAATAGTTTTCCAGTGTGACTAGAAGGCCTAGCTGTTTTGGGACAGTATTTTTTAAAATGGAGACGTCAGCCAAACTTAGGTATAAATGAAATAGCATGTGTTTACCTCGGCTACAAGCTCACCAAGAAACGAAATATTCAGTTTGAGAACAGACCCCCAGTCCAAAATAAATAGTCTCCATATCTTTGGGTCACACTTGACCAAACACTGTAGTTAAGCTTAAATATGGCTTAATAAACTATGCTCATTAGAACAGGCACAGTGAAATCCACCCCAACTTTCAGGCTGCTAGGTGTGAGCCATATTCTTCCACTTCACCTTCAAAGGTAACCTGTCTATTTAGAGAGTATAAGTTGATTTCATAAAAACCATAACCTGCCTATCCATGAGAATATTACTGGCACTGTAATAAACAGGCTTCACTCTAGACAACCTAAAGTGAAAACAGCTCAGGACCTGGCAAATAATGGATGCTCAATGGCAGCGCGTGAAGTTTGGTGATGGGTGTTCACATATTTCATTTTTAAAGTGTGTAACATTAATATAGCATTTTTCCCATGGATATTAACTCATTTTGAGATAAACATAAAATCAGATCATAAGTATAAAACACTCATCTACAGTAAGCCAAAAATGTGGATTGTAGTGGTGCAGCTGCAATGTTTGTAGCAAAAATAAATTTGAGGCTTGAATACTCAACACATCTACAAAACAATTTACCTTAGATTGATCCTGAGAAATGTTCAAAATGTTTCCAAAGGCTTGGTTTCAAGGATGTTTTTTTCTAATGGAGGACTTGAAAAGGGAGTTCCCTGGCAAAACCTAGTACTGTTTTCTGCCATTATGAGACAAACATTTTAGGTTGTTAATGTAACAAGGAACATAAAACATATTAGCAATAACACCAGTTTGCATGAGTAAACAGAAATCTACACCCCCGGAAAGCATCCTTTTAATTACTAGGGAGAACATTTTTATTAGAAATACATCGGCCAATCCTCCCCCACAGTCTTTTAATATCTAAATACACATATCCATGGCACGTCAGTGCCTCTTCTGGTCAATTCCATAAAATTTCAATGTGTCTGATGAATATCTTTCTTTTTTTCTTTTTGCCGGTATCAGTACTGTATCCATTCTGTGATGTGTACCATCACCAATGATAATTTTGCTGTTTTACAGACATGTGTGTGGAGTTCATCTATGTTTGTCAACAAAAATGAATGACGAGTAAGTTGTTGAACCGGCTTGTAATTTTCCTTTTCTCTATGATTTATTGCAGCCAAAGTACGTGGATAGCAGTTTCAAATCTGAAATTTGGAATACAATAGGTAAAGAAATGAAATCAGATATAAATTATATTTTCATTTTGACATGAATGACCTTTCTGAACTCTATCGGCAACATGTTAAAAACAATATTCACACGTTCTGAAATATTTTAAAAAACTAATCTCTTCATCAATTAATTCACCATACAGGATAACGAATTCTACATCACATACTCTATTCTCCCATACCATGTGTACCCTCTTCCATTTTTTCACCTGATGCTATTTCTCTTCCTCTTCCTCCAGAATTACAGCAACCACTACCAATTCTATGTACGTAATCTGTGCCATCTCAAAAATTACTGACTTCCAACTACTGAGACAATACTGACAGCTGTGTATAACCAACACTGAGAAGTCACAAATGTCACCAAAACTTAACTGGCATGTCACAAATATGCAAATAGACCTTAAGCATTAATAGAAATGAACCCTGCTTTGTTCCACTGGTTCCAGGCAGGTTTGGAGAGAGGAGGATGGTGCAATTGTAAGAAAGAAGGATAGTGTGAGTGAAGAGAAGGGTAGTGTGGCAGAAAAGAGAACTATAGGAAATCTCTGCATTTGTTTTAAAGCATATTTTCCTTGTTCCTCTCAGCACTTGTTGCCTGCCTAGGGCTATTTTAGAAGCTTTTGCTGATCATTCAACAGAATGAATCACCCGGCTGGTCTGGCTGGAGCTCTTACGTCCTCTTAGGCTAGCCGCACACCGGAAGAGACGAGGCAGCTTCAGACAAGTCATTTTTGTCAAAGACTGACTCAAGGATGAAGTTAGCATGGTTTGTTATGGATCAGCCGTACACCGACCGAGGTGCTTGTCTCTGGCTCTCAGAGACTGTTTGAGACAAAATTGTGAAGAAACCTGGAATTACATATTATCTCGGGTGCTTGAGACATTTTGATTTATGCATGTGCAATGCAGGTATGTCAACTGCTGCAGTTTAGAAGGCTGAAATTGGCACCAGATATGGGTTACAAAATACATTGTAATGATTTGACCATCATATCTGAACAGTTTGGTGAGAGTACCTTCTATCATTGAAGTTAATTTCTTATCATCCGAAAACATAGTAATGTTCCGTTTTTTGTTAATGGGAAGTACCCAAAATGTGTGACAAACTGTCCTTTCCTCATCTAAACATAGGAGATAATAATATAAAATAAAAGCCACTTCTTCATTGCACGCCATATCAACTCTCAATGCCAGATAAAATCTAGGCACGTCACAGACCGTCAAAGACAGTCTGAAACAAATGATTTCATCCCCGGCAGTTTTGTCTCTTGACAGTTTCGTCTCTTGTGGTGTGCCCCCAGCCTTAGCGAAGAAAGCCAAATAACCACCAATATCCTGTGTGATTTTACCCTTATTAAAATAATAACCAGGAAATAAGAGGCTCATTAGTGACGGAGAGTTCAGTGAACCATTGAACCTAATGAGGAACCGCACCAGTGGTAACTTTAATATAAAATCCGGCCTGAATGAAGGGATGCATTAACTGCTCTTTACCACAGTTGTGTAGTCTTCTCAAAAGTATTGTTAAACCTGATGCTATCAGTATGCCTCAAAAACTTGGTCAATGCTGAATAGGATGAGAATAAACCTTGGTAGATATTTTGACCTACTGTACTACTAGGAAAAAAAAAACAGAGTCCAGATTGCAAATGTAAATTTCTCAACTACTGGACATAAGGACATAAAAGTTGAGGAATGTCTCCTGAATTCAGATACTGGGAATTCCTTAGATTTTTTTGGATTCTACTCCAGAGGCTATTGTTAAGTCATTTCCAACTCTCCGTGACCCCATGTACTAAAATTCGCCATTCTAGTCAAATTGTCCCACTTCCCGCAGCCTCTCAATGCTTGGATTACATACTTCCTTGACTCCATCAGTCCGTCTCATCCTCTGCTGTGCTCTTCTCCTTTTGGCATCGATCTTTCAAGCATCATAGCCTTATCTCGCTAGTAATGTTTCCTCATTATAATGTCCAAAGTACTTAAATTTCAGTTCAAGTGTTTGACTTCCCAAGGAGCAATCTGGATCGATTTCTTTTAATATCAGCTTGTTTGGATCTCTTAGCAGTCCATGGGACTCTCAGTAATCGTCTCCAGCACCATAATTTGAGTGCATCTATTGTTCGTCGTTCGTATTTCCTTAATGACCAGCTCTCGCAGTCATACACTACACCATAGCCCTCACCAGGCAGTTCTTAATTTTTATGGTGATGTATCTGCTTTTAAAAACACATCCAGGTTAGCGATAACCTTTCTGCCCATCTTTTATATATATGACAATTTATATATTTTCTCTGCTACAAAGTTATCAGTCCAGTTGTCATGATTTTGGTTTTCTTGAAGTTGAGCTTCAGTCCCAGAGGCTGTACAATTTGTAGATAATCGAGGTATGCATGTGCATTTCCAGGCCAGGTCTAATGAACCTACCCCGTACCCAGAGGCCCTGGGTCTGATTCCCGGCCAGGTCAGGAACTTTACCTGAATGTGAGGGCTCATTCGAGGTCCACTCAGCCTACATGAGAACAACTGAGTAGCTGTCTAATGGTGAGATAGCAGCGTTGGTCTGAAAAGTTGGCTTCACTGCTAATAAGCTCATCAGACAGATATTAGTCACGAGCCACTGCTTGCTGTGGTATGCACTAGAGAAGGATGTGGATATAAATATATTTATATATAAATGTACCTTGTAATTTACGGTAGTGTAAAGTACATACAAACTGTAATCAGTATTTATCTAACAATCAGCAACTGCCACTCCACTCATTGTATGTGTCTCCATCTAACAGTTCATTTTTTCTTCCTTATGTTATATGGTAGTAATGTATGTTGCGTGTAATGTCATATGCTAAATAATAATAAAGCTCTGTAGTCTTCCAAGTTTATCTAGTCATATTCCACTCATATTGTTTAAAGCTGTCACATATCCAACTTAGCAAGTCTGTAATTAATAAATTTGTGATCTTGATATTCTGTGGAATTTCTTGTAATTTTCTTGAATAAACCTGCTTTGTGTTTTGATGCTGATAACAACTTATCTATGATATGTTGTAGGGGCTTTGATTCCCCTGAAAAGTGGCAGTCCACTGGCTGCATGGGAATCCATACCCTGGATCCTTTATGGCAAGTAAGCTTAGAGGAAGAGGAGGAGGTTAACGGAGCAATTGTCAGGCTCAATGCTTTGGTAAGGTTTCTTCTGTCCATGGTAGAAATAATTTATGCAGTTTTGTACCATTTGTTCTCTTACTGTCATTACAATAAGAATGTGCACCAATAAACAAATCATTCCTTTCCAAAAGGGCCTCAGTCCAATTTTTTGATGAAACGAGTTATCCGCAGGAAACGACACTTCTGGGGTCGACATATTATTTACAGCAAAGGGGCGTCAGTACCTGAGATATTTATGTGTGAACTGCCGTGTGAAATGTCTCGTTCCATCTCAAAACAGCGTCAGTCGTGGACTCTAGCCTGTTTGAAATCAATGTTGGCAGCCTTTGTTGCTTGGACTGAAGCCTTTATGGAAACGAGCAATTCAAACATTCTAGTGGCAACTACTATATGCATTTTTCCAGTAGGTTTCACTGTTATTAAGCTGTCTAATGGTGAGATAGCAGCGTTGGTCTGAAAAGTTGGCTTCACTGCTAATAAGCTCATCAGACAGATATTAGTCAAGAGCCACTGCTTGCTGTGGTATGGACTAGACAAGGATGTGGATGTAGGAGATGACAATGCTCACCCACTCTTAATTGCATAGGTCAGCTAGATTGTATGGATGTTGTTCCTTGATGTTGGACACGTGTTTCAAGGTAGTCCTACAGATGTTCAATTGGGATCAAATAAGGGGATTTTATGGCCCAGTCGAGAAGTCTGATTGCTCCTGAATGTTCATCATGCCAATTAGTCACAATTGTAGCGCAGTAAACACAGAAATTGTCATCCTGGAAGACAAGGATGGGAATGTTATGTTCCTCTTTCAGATGAAGGACAGACAGCAAAATCTGATCGTCCAGTAGATCGACGTAGGCATTCTGATTCAAATTGTTTTGTCACCTCATCCAAAGTCTCCTATTCTGCACAGTGGAAACATCCCCAGGAGATCACAGAATGTTGTCCAGCTTGCATCACACGTTGGACACAGTCCTCCTTGAAGGCTTTGTGAGGACTTCAATGAACGTGATGCTGAGCATCATTCATATACTGATAGAAACGTGTTTCCATTCCTCCAAAGTCCACTGGTTGTATCTTTTCGCCCACTGCAACTGACCAATTTTTTGAGCTGACCGGAGCCTCTTTTGTGGCACTCAGCTAGAAATGTCTGCCTGTGCAGTATCCCACTAAATGTTCTTTCAGAAATGGATTTAGATGGGCTAATGTTGAAATCTCCTAGCAATTCCTGCCTCAAAACCCAATGAATTTCAGTCACAAACTGTGAAACTTGAGGTAGACCCAATCCATTAAGGTCATGTTTCCTCCAGCAATTTTGACAAGACCTTCCAGATGACTGAGATTTTTGTTACTGCTAATAGACCTATATGATCATATATGTCAATATACCTGAAATTCCACCTCGTATTACAAAATATGACCTTTGGCATTTCCAAAGGCAGTCATCCCGTTATTCCATTTTGCTGTTCCACTTGCAACTCATTTTACATATAGAATATGAAACAGGCACTGCATTATATCACTTCTTTGTAATCTGTGATGCCTGTCCCACACTCATCAGCTATTTATTTCCTGATTATCATGGAATGTCACATACAGACATCTATATTATGACCACCTTAAACATTTTTTGTCTGATAAGCTTACATCATTAGTTGACCAAAATCCAAATCCTGCTTACATACGTACATACATACATACATACATACATACATACATACATACATACATACATACATACTTACTGTTTGAAGGTTCTTTCTTGTTTCACTTGCTACAATTAAAATGTTTATCCATATTGCATATGAATATGTTATGGCTGTTGAGTATTTGATGATGACAAAAGTAAATGGTAAATTGAGTTACAGAAAATCAAAGATCCAAGCAGTTGTGATTAAGGTGATGGAAATAGAAGATCCTTAGTTCATTGTATTCCTGGCTGTGTATGACTGACAAAATTTGATGTGGTTGTCTAAGACAAGACTACATAACATATATCTGTTTTGAAGGTTCGTGGTTGCTATGTAAGTCATCTAGGGAGAGTGCTGGCGAAGAACTGTGAGCTGTGTTCATCTGGATCTGGTTATGTTTTCACTTCCCATGACATTGAAAAGTTCACTGCTCAGCTGGAAATGTTGGCTTTGCGAGCCTGTATGGTGTCCAGCCTTTACCAGAAGGCCATGACACAGATGGTAAGGATTGTTTCTCCTCCATTTTCATACACTCTATTTGTTATAACCATAGATAGAGAGTTGACACAAGATCCTCAGTATATTGTGGTTTTTAATGCAAAAAATTGACAAAAAAACACACACAAAGTTTCATTTTTATTAACTAACATAGCATTTTTTTTTTACACAATCCACTAAATAAGCACTGTATTTGCGTATAATTTATGCGCTTAAAATCTTTCAAAGTTTTACTTTGATAAAAGTATAAAAATATATATAAATGTTCAAAGAATTTTCAGTTTAAAATTTCTGCTTCATACAAATTATTTTGTTGCTTTTGGTCTTTTTCCCACATGTTAACTTGCTTTAACTAATTAATCTATCCTCAGAAACAGGTTTGTTAATCACTTCCTGTACCCGTTCAGACATGTTCCTGATGATGACTGCAATGTCTTAGGAAATGAGGTTCCATTCTTCCTCCAGTCTCACAATTATTCCAGTGTGTCTGGAACTGGTTGATGCACTCTTTTCCTTAAAATATCCCATATATGTTTGGTGGGATTCAAATCAGAGCTTCATGCCAACCAGTCCAGCCTTTTCTGACGGTGTTGAGGAAGTCTGTCACACATAGGGTCATCTGAGTTCGTAAGATTTCCATTCTCGATAGAGACGAACTCTGTACGAACAGCCAGAGTAGGCCTAATCCATATCCACACCAGTGCAGGATCCCCTTGGAAAGACAATTGTGAAGAAAAGTCCCAGGGAGAATATCACTCTCCTGGTCTCCTCCAAACTCTTTTTCTTCCATTCAGAGATCTCGGGGTAAAATGAGACTAATGTGAGAAGAGTACACATCCCGACTACTCCATTACTTAACTCCTGATATTGCTGTGAAAAACGAAGGTGTTCTCTCCGGTGCTGTCTTGTGAGTTGAAGGTCTGTGGCAGTTCTTTTTAAGGAGAGATTTGCTTCTTCTAACTGTCTCCTCACAGTGTGTTACGTATGTTCATTCACATTGCAGACTTGTTGGAGCCAGTTTCTCTCTTCAGCGGCAGTAGTACAGCAATCGTGGGAGATCTGAGAGGATCTGAGAGGTAATAAACTAATCATCTCTCGCAGAAGTTCTCCCGTTGCAACCTGGTCCAGGTCTCCTAGTGTAAGAACCAAGCTTCCTGGTCAACAAATAGTAGAAACTGTAGTTTCTAACACTTCCATACCATAACAGTAACTTCCTTCTTCAACCAGTGCTACTGTTCTCACAGCATCTTATGAACTTTGAGTCATCTTTGTGTCCAAATTGATTTGAAACTGTAAGAAGTCTTGATGAAACCTGTTTTTTTCACTGCACGATGTACAGGATGCTGATAAGCAAAAGATCAAGCGATCAACAGAAATAATAATGCAGACCACAACAATCTCCAAAAAGTCTCAATCTGTTTAATATGTCTAAACCATCTCATTCTATCAAACTTTTCTAACTTTATTTCTCTTTGTGTATATATATTTCTTACTCCCTTTTTCTCCTTCTGTATCGTTCTTCTTGTCTCATAAATTCCACTTCTGCTGTCTTTCTTTGCTTTTCATCCTTCTTTGCCACTAGCTAGATCTGAGATATGCAATATGTGTTTTATATTGAGTGGTAGCCTCATCATAATAATTGCTTGTAATGAAAATTAATGCATTTAATGGATCAGTGGTAAAGTGTTGTTGGCCTCTGAATTGCATTATGGATTTGAACCAAGTCAGTGGTAGTCAGATTTTTGAAGGGTGGCAGTAGTCCATTTGATACCCCACATCATACGATGTTGACATGTTAAAGACACATTTCATGTTAACATGACAAAATAATTAAAGCCCAGATATAGATCATCCAATAGAGAGATCTGTTTCTCTGCCCTCTGTTAGAGTAAAATGGAACCTCAAAATTGACATGCAAGCAGCCCGGATGGCATCAAATCAAGATGCCTGCACACAGTAGCTGAAACCGTAGAATTATCATCATCATTGTCATCTTAGAAATAAGGATGTTAAATCTTACTCTAGTATTGTTATTTAACTTATCTGCAATATTAGATCTATCTTCCTGCACATAATCTTTGTTTTCTTGCTGTCTGTGCATTTTAGCTGCTTTTGTAAGTGTGTGTTAATTCTGTACTGTTTTACTGTCCTTATTATACGACTTACATTGGCCATCTTTTGGTTGCTAAATCATCACTGGCTTTTGATGTATAGCAATTCAATCTCTCTTGTCTTTGAACGAATTGTGGCAAACAATTGGGTTCATGTAGCTATTGTCAGTCATAGACTGATTTGAGACAGGTCTCCTTACCACCTTACCTGATATTTCTCTCAAGAAATGCATTTTTTTCTCTCAAGATATCATAAACATACAATACATTTTTATTGAAGGTGTGGTCCTGACATATCCTCTATAGTCAACTGCACTGGTTTTCTTCCAGTTTACTTACCATCCTCTTCTAAAATTCCTTTGTAAATCTTACTGGATATAATGATCAAAGAGTTGTTGCTGCAATTCCTCCTGTTCCCCTTGCTTACAGATAGATGCAATTACTGGTTTCGTCCAGTCAGAAAGTACTAAAAAAATAAAAGTATGTTTGGTTTCTTTTTTTCTTTCCTAGTGTTACTTGGACATGCATACACACAGAATTGAACCAGTGATCTCTAAGGTCTTTATACAGTATTCAAAATTTGTTTTTGCCTATTTTGGTTTAGTGCACTTTTATCTTGCTATGCGTTTGCACATACTTTATTCATTACGAAGGTTATGTACAAAGAAAAATAGCATGCAGTCAGCTATGAAAAAACAATAGAAATATAACAATAGCACAAATTGGTAATGTGGGATTTTGAACACAAAATTATCATTCATTGTGGGGCAGATCAGTACCATCTATAGCTATCTGAGGACCAAAGAGCCCAGCTTGTTTTGGTGCAATTATCCTACTATTGGGTAACAGTGTCAGTCAGTTACTGCATGTTATGTTAGCAGGAGGAGGATTAGGATGGTGGCCAATTGCTCTCTTCTTTTCACACACTTCATTTTGAACAGTTCATGTCTGCAGAATTTGTCAGCCGTACTATTTGATGCATGCCATGCATCTCAAGGAACTGATTGACCACTCGGGCTGATGAGCATGAGAATTATCATCCACTAGTGTAAAGCCCTCACCCACAGTGGCAGCAAATCCTACAGGTTGGAGGATGTTGTCTCTGTTTATTAGACCAGCCATGTTGCCCTGGATAGGAATTAGAGGCAAGCATGATCCCACCCCAATCGTGGCAGAAGCCCATTGCTGCCCATGGCGCTCCAGGACGAAGGGGCCATGGATCATCTCCAGACTCTAATGCTTCTCTTGTATGGGTGTAAAACATTTTTTTACCATTGTATTACACAGAATATTTTCTTAGTCAAACAATATTATCAGTTTCATAATTTACAGACAAGATATAAATTTTCTTTATAGAGTTATAGAGATACTTTATTTTTGTTTTTAATTTCTGTCTGGTGCTTGTGAAAAATGTTTAACTAAAAATGTTCTGACTTTTTATTTTACAGACTACTGATATAAAAAGAAATACTGAAGAGTTGAAATTATATGAGAAGTTGAAAGAATTTGTCCAACAGGAGTGTACCTGTTCAAGGAAGGAAAATAAGGAAACACAGACTGATTCTATTAACGAAACACTGCCAGATGTTTCGAATATTAAAACTGAACCAGACATTGAAAATGATGTTGAAGCGCCAATTCAAGCACCAAATCCTGTTGTGTTTCCTGAAACTCCTAACCCAGAACCTGTGAACAATGAGTCTCAGGCAATGCCCATTCCTGTATATGTATCAGGCATGACTGTTACTCCGAATAATTTGAATGTTATACCCACCGTAGACACTCAGGACCATGAAAACTTTTTTAATAGTGATACATCACATCTGTGGTTTGGAAGTAGCACATCTCATTTATTTGGAAGTAAAAAAGTTGGTGATAAAGCAGCTAATAGTCCAAAAAATGGTTTATGTTCCTTGAAAAATAGTACAGAAACTAGTGAAGTGTTGTTCAAACAGCAGGAAAAGCTGAACAATTCTGTGAGTGTTCCACAAAAGATTTCCAAATGTGTCAGAATTTTGCGTAGTGATGACATTGCAAGAAATGCGGTTGAAAAGTTGAGTGACACAGGGAGTAGGCGTGTTGATAGTTCATGTGGTAGAGTGGTTAAAAGGTTAAGACTTAATGGTGAAAATAACAAAGTGAACACTATCACCAGTGATGCAAAGATTATTCGTCATTTTGCTTCTGTTGGAGGCAAGGTGCCAGAGACCACAGAAGAAGAAAGAAGTATCCTGGGTATAAGAAGATTAGAGAGTTCTGAGAAAGTAATATGTGAGGATGGTATTGGTAAAGAATCGGATGCCAGAAAAGGATTGAAATTACCTGTCCCATGTGAAAACGAATCTAGTGAGTCCAATGATAGTGGAACACAGCATTTGCTTAGAATATTGGAGTCTGAAGGAGAGGAATGTGGAGACAGTGACGTTACAGCTGATGTGCAGAATGTCCTACACTCCTCAAGATCAGACCAAAGATCAAAATCTATAGAACATCGAAGCCGGAAATCTTTGCCCTCTGGTTTTGATCTTGGTAGTGGTACAGTTCCTGATAACAGTGAACCAAATATATGGACAATGCAGAAGTTCATCCAACAGAGATTGTTGCACGATAAGATTGCCAGAACCTGTTGTTATCCTGAGAAAAAATTGGAAGTATTATCGAGGTTTAATGAACTTTTTGGTTTTGATAGTGATGAAGATGAAGTGTGGTGTTCTGAACACCAGATCACTAAGTACAGGAGGAGGATTGCTTCATGGGTTGTAGAAAGACTTCTCCCTTACTACAGGGAGAAAAGACTGCTTTCTCGGGTGATCTTCAAGGCTGTTGCTCGTGAAATTACAAATAAACTTATTTCTATTAATCATCTCCCAAGTAAGTATGCATTTGATTTTGTATTGTTAAGTAAACTGTACGTATGTTTTTAAAATCTTAACACAAACTTCAGAATTTTTTAAAATCCTGTCTCTTATCAATTTGAAAGTGCTGTGAATCACAGAAGACAGTAATAATTCGTGTTATAAGAGTCGGTAATTACCTAAGTGTTGTTTACATATATTTTTCCTATCTACTCTTTGAACAGTAAATTATTGATAAAGAAAGGGGGGGAAAAACATTTCCCAGTGACAGTCTGCTTGTAAGCGAAAATAAAAATCTTAACGTATCAAGTTCATGTCATAGGAGGAAATAACCATATTTTGTATAACCAAGTGCCCTATCCTAATCTGGAGGATGGCAACCTAGTCATTGCCCCCCCAGCTAGGCCTGAGGCCACTAATCAGACATCCTAATCCAGAATTTACATACAGTACAGTGGCCAGTTCCTTTAGCCAACTGCATATGGCTACCCATCCTGATGGTGACTATGCCCATTGTTGCTTAACTTCAGAGTTCTCATGGCATCCAGGGTTTCAACATGACTTTCTTATTGGCACTCTCATGTAAGACCTTCCTTTATTTAAGTCAAAAACTTGGGGAGGGTCATATTGTACCCATCACGGGCAAATCAGGGCAACGATTACATAATTCGGCTTCACAAACAAATATATAAATGGAATTCTTGGATGAGAACCTTCGGAAATCACTTCCCTGGGTTAGAAGTCCCATCCTCCCTACTTTCATTATGTCAACGACTAAAACTCAGAAGCAAACGGGTAATGGAATATTCGTAAAAGAAAAATGGGCGCTACATAAAATATAACGAAAGTAGGGTTCTCTATAATGTAAGAGGAATACATTAATATTATTAAATGAAAAGAATCTTTGTTAAGAATGTTTACTAAACATTTTATTAAACCGATAGAAACACACGATAAATACATGGGATAATGCCATATTATTACACGTAAACAAAAAGAAATAATCAATTGTAAATCAATCATTTGTATACAGTATGCCTTAACATCTTTTTCAGTTTGTTCACTGTTGTGGTTATCGCTTGGCATACTTTAAATCAGTTTATTAACGCGCACTGATACTATATACATATTTCACGTACGCAAATTTATTTATCTCTAAGCAATGATACTCGATGGTATCTATTATCTGAATGGACTGACCAGAAGTCAGGATGGCATTCTCTCATTAAATCATATTAGTTAACTGCCATGGTTGTGGAATTTATGCGTATTGATTAATACATTTTTTACGCACGAGATTGCTTCGCCGTATATCAAACACATGGTCTATTTGACCACATCAAGTACATGTTATACTGAACACATACACGTTTCCTGGGTTTACCTAACCCTATTATATTCGAAGCAAACCAACCAACACTGGTATCCTACCATCACCATAAACACTTGGGAATAATGAAATACATAAATACAGGTAGACCTCGTTATACACGATAGTTATGTTCTGCGGCATTGCCGCACATATCGAATTCGCGTAAATCGAGAGTCATTTTATATGTAAAATATAGGATTAGGTTTTCGTTTACTCACGTATTAAGTTTAAAATAGCAGAGATTCTTAGTATTTTTACAAAAATAGCCATTATCGTGTTTCTGAAACGTATTTTAATGCAAACTTTATACAGTTAAAAATGTAACACTGAAACACACAATAGTTTACTAAACTCTGCCTATAAGCTCTTGGCTTTAGCTTGAATAGCAGCTCGAGGGAGAGGCATGTGTTGTTAGTTGTGATGCTCAATCCGATCCTTTCCTTCCCTCGCTTCCAAGCGAGATTTGGTCACTCTAGTCACACTTAAGTTAGTAGAAGATTGAGCAGTTTTTCGAATTGATTCCGCATTGTCACATATAGTTCTCACAGTATATTCACTAAGTCCCAAAGCACGCTAAATGTCAACAGTACTCTCACCTTTCTCACAGCGATCCAAAATTTCTTTGTTTCTAACAAACATGACTTTGGTACACGCTTCTTTCCTTCGACAGGCACACTTTACTTCCTTTTACCCGGCGTTTTAAATACGAAACCTGTCAAGTGCAACTTCACAGCTCTACTGACCGAAACTGACGATTCACATCTCGACAAACACGACAGAAGATGCGCTCGCCCCGTTTAACCTTGGCGCGCGCGACGTAGTGTACGTTACAGATTTCGGCAATCGTGTCAGTATCCGCTTCCATGTACTGTTAACAGATGGCAGCACTAGACGTAAAACCAAAATCGCGTATATGTGAAATCGCGGATAACGAATCCGCGTATAACGGGGTTTACCTGTACATTACATAGAACAAATATCAAATACATAGGAAACAATACATCTTGAAGATATGGCCTGGTCAAGCCATATAGTATCGGGTTAAATCCATAGTTCCGACGCGGGTCGAACCCACGTTCTTCAGTTTCCGAGGTACAAAATCTGAAACTCCTATCACGAGCTAATTTGATACATAAAAATGGGGAGGAATACGTCCTTCGCAGAATCATAAAATTATCAGTGCTACTCATAATGTGATATAGATGTTGATTCCCATGGGGAACATGAAATATTTGTCCTGGAGACAACACAGTCCCCCTCGGACCAGATAAATCCTTACATCGTAAATCTGTCTTTCTCTGGTAATGGCCAGTGTCCTGCCTGCGGCAGCAAAGACACTTTCTATTTCTTTCTTTCTTCTCATTTTGGCTCGTTTCCAAGTACACATTTATCTAAGGGCCACCAATTCTTATTTCATGTTCCCTATGGGAATCAACATCTATATCATCTGATGGCTAGGCAGGCATCGATTTTTTTTTTTTGCTACGGGCTTTACGTCGCACTGACACAGATAGGTCTTATGGCGACGATGGGATAGGAAAGGCCTAGGAGTTGGAAGGAAGCGGCCGTGGCCTTAATTAAGGTACAGCCCCAGCAGTTGCCTGGTGTGAAAATGGGAAACCACGGAAAACCATTTTCAGGGCTGCCGATAGTGGGATTTGAACCTATTATCTCCCGGATGCAAGCTCACAGCCGCGCGCCTCTACGCGCATGGCCAACTCGCCCAGTAGGCATCAATTTTTGGAAGTGAGACATAGTCTCTCATAGTGCATTGGCACTGCTGGTGGCTTCAAGTAGCCTATGCAGTGGCTTCCACGGTTTGCACCAGCCTTGCGTCTTGGTAGGTGTGCTAAGTACCAACTGATGAACCCAACTTAGCACACAAGGGCAAAACGCAGGCAACCAAGAATAAGTTAGCTGGAAAATTTATAATGTCCAATAATGGACCATACTCATACTATACTCATAATGTGTCATTAGCATGGGATTGATATTGCATTGGTGAATGAAAGAAAACTTACAAGGCAAATGTTTAAGACTCTTGGAGACAACACAGTCCCCCTCGGACCAGACAAATCCTTACATCGTAAATCTGTCTTTCTCTGGTAATGGCCAGTGTCCTGCCTTGCAGCAGCAAAGACGCTTTCTATTTCTTTCTCTCTTTTTCTTTCTTTTCATTTTGGCTCTTTCCAAGTACACATTTATCTAAGGGCCACCAATTCTTATTTCTTATTATTCCGGCCATATATACAGCCTTATTCAGTACATCACGACAGCCATCATTATTATAATTCTTTGTCATTCCAGCATCTCAAATATTTCACAAGCCTCATCCTTCCCATATCACGCCACTGCATCCTTTTTTTTTTTTTTACGTCGCACCGACACAGATATGTCTTATGGCGACGAAGGGAGAGGAAAGGCCTAGGAAGTGGAAGGAAGCGACCGTGGCCTTAATTAAGGTACAGCCCCGGCATTTGCCTGGTGTGAAAATGGGAAACCACGGAAAACCATCTTCAGGGCTGCCGACAGTGGGGCTCGAATCCACTATCTCCCGATTACTGGATACTGGCCGCACTTAAGCGACTGCAGCTATCGAGCTTGGTCATCTCAAATCCATTTTATTCATTTATGTAGAAGACTCTATTCTCACAAGTCATATAACAATTCAATTTCACTCTCGTATCTATATAATTCACAAATTACACCTCGGTTTGAACATCTTCAATGATCATATATTTATTATATGGGATACCTGAATCACCCTGTGAAGCGAACACATAATCTATATTCAAATTACTATGAAGATCCTTACCAGTTAGTAACATTAAGAAGAAATTATAAATTTAGCTAAAGTGCCATTCTCCTCAAAATATGTGCTTTACACACACTAAAAATTTATGGGATCTATGTAGGCCTGCTAATTCATGCAAATAAGCCCACTGAAATATTAGTGATTATCCTTAAATCACAGAAGAAATCCTAATCAAATTAATAAAATAATCTTTCCCAGTCACGTGCATATAGAGTTCCCTACATTTAATATTATTAATTACAACATTTTTATTTACAAATAAAAGTTGATACTAGCATGCAAATCTCGTGGTTTAATATATTTTTAAAAAATGTACTCGTCAGATACTGCATGTGGCTTGCTGCCATCTCGAGGGTACATCTGGGATTTTAGACCTTCATGATGACAGCTCTACTCTTAGATAGTCCTTGGTTCCTCTTCTTCCTTATATCGTCCATGTCCTGAATTGTGGTCTTGTGTTGTTGGAATCTCTAGACGTTCCCTGAAGAGATGAATGCAGGCACTTAGGCGCGATTCTCGTTGATTCTAATTCTTGGGTTCGATGATCACTCATGAACATACAGGCAAAAATGGGAAATTTAGTTAATAAACACTGTTCATGTGTTTTCACAAAACCTACTGGTGATTAGATCCACTTATAAATTTGAATGGATTAACCCAAATAGTGGTAAGTTTGTATAAGTCACTATTCATTTCCCCTTTAATCACACAGTCTGACTAACTGTTACCACGAGTGTCCATGGAGTATGCAAATGTTTTTCTTATCACGAACACCGTTCTTTTAATTTTACTGAGTGTCACTCGCTGTTTAAATGCCTTTAAATCGTCCACCATTAATTACTGTATGTAATTGGCTGTCACATTACTTCTAAACAACCTGATCCGTTTACCCGTTCTCTGATTATTGCATCATAAGCCGTCACTGACTGTCATCGATATTTAAAGGATTAAATGTTGAAATAACACTTCTATTAATCACCACTGTACTTTATACCATACAACACAGCTTATTTCGCGATATTTACTCCACGCTGATATGTTTTTCCTTGACACAGCACTTCATACACTGATATCCATAGTTCATTACTGACACATAAGTACTGTGGCTGCACATATTACAATGGGATATTGCATCTAGGTCCAGGTTTTATTTATAGTATCTGGACTGAGAAGTTGGGGAGGTGGCAAACCACGCCCCTGATCGAGATTGAACTCCGGTAAACGGAATCTTTCAGCGACGTGAAAGCAATCAAATTATAGCTCGTGACCCCTGTTTTATACTGATCCAATTTTAAATCAATACGATCAGCGGGTCATTCACAATCTCAGAAGCGTCCTTTTATAAATTCACGCGTCATGGTTCATCTCACAAGACCTCCCACTTTTTTCCTCATGTTGCCAGATCTGAGCAGTCATTTCAGTCTGCGCACCACTATATGACATGCGTCATTACTAATCCACTATTAAAGTATTGCATTTATATGCATCAACTATTGCCATTAAATACGTCGGTTCGAATGAGACCTGACTTATAAATTTCCATAGATTATCTCAGACAAAGGTGTTCCTTTTCTTCTTCTTTTTAGTTAATTATGGTGAATTGGCACCAATGAATGTGATGTTGAATCAGTAAGGATTTTTATTTCTTGGGGGTTAACACACCTTAATTCACCCCACTCTCTGACAACCTACATCTCCTCTCTCGCACCAAGTGAGAGCGTGATTTCAACGTTCCGCGGTAATACGCTATCCTTTTCTTGATACAGCGCGGGAAACTGCTCCTTTCGGGCCTGCGTATCGCAACTCGCATCCCGGTTTGGAACGTAAACCACTAATTACGACATTATATGTCGCAGAATGTTGCGGAAAATGGCACATGTGATTGAATAAATCTCCTGACATGTCTATGGCATAATGATGAACGATTACATCATGTGCACTTATTTTAAAAATCGATACAAAATTACAGTAGCAAATAGTCCATAAACTCATACTTCATAATACATTACATGAATATTAATTTATTATTCAAGTTAAAAAATGCTATTACATATTGTTTCAAGTTATGGATCTACTTCATGACGTACTGTACGGTAATTTGATGCAATGGTTGGTGCCTGCAATAGATAAAATCTTGAGTTAGACATTTTACTTTTTTTTTTAATTAGCCTACTTACTATACTTCACTTGAATAAACTATGTTAGTCTATTGTTACAATTCATTCATCAACATTGTTGTCACTTCTGTCTCCATCATCACATCCAGCACTTCATCGTTGCCTGTTGAACTACTGTTTTCCCACGTATCATCATCTGATTCATCTAATGCACGTTATATTCCAGTTTTTTTTTTTTTTTTTTTTTTTTTTTTTAAGCTCCAACTCAAGGGCATTCAATTTAAGAAATTCCTGTAGAGTGTTCATGTTTACCCAAACTTACAATAGTGCACAGATTTCACTGGTAGCCACTTTATAAAATGTTTACTACTAAATTACAAAACTATAATTACCCTATGTTGACAAAGATTGCAGTGGAGAGACTTGAGCCACCCTTACGAATCAAGCTTAAGGGCGTGGAAGAGCTAGTTGGTGTTAGAGCTCACCTGGGAAGTTATTGCACTTGCAGACGGGCTTAGTTTTGGTCTGTGGACTGGACTTCTCCGTCACAATCCCTGTGAGGGGTGTCAGTTCAATATGTAAAACGTTGCTCAGCTGATAACATCACTGTAGAATGTTGAGTTTCCTGTCTCACTCTCTCCATCAACACTCTGGTGTACCCCCTCTCTTTTCTGCCCTGCTAGCTTAGTTCACTCGGCACACATTTTAGTGCCACGATATTTCGACCAGGCTCTACCCTCTAACATTGTCTTTCTCCAGATGGCCTAAAGCATTCCTCACTGCCAGTGGAGTAGCAGTATATCTGTGCAATATTTCATTTAGAATGATCTATTATGCAAGCCCTTTTCTAATTTTTCCTTCAAAAAATTAAGGGGGTTCCTATATGCAAGATGTTCCCTTCTATCATCTTCACACAAAAAATATCCCTTTGATTGGTACTATATTGCCTATGATTTATTGCAGTCACTTAGATAAAACATATACTTCGTCTAAAGTGACAATAAATGTCCTCTTTTCACCAGGTAGTGTTCATACAGCTTTCTGCTGTTAGTAGCACATCCAAGCAATGTGCTGGGACAGTGTGAACATAGCATTTATGCTGCTTTTATAGGTTGAAATCCCAGTTGATAAAGGTTTTCACAGTTGTGATTCCCAATTCCAGCTAAATTACTTCTGTATTGCACAGTTTAGGCCATGGACAAGAAACTTAAGATTGGTTCTACCACCTTCTGGTAAAGTAATGGGTAACTTATCTTCATGTAAAAGGTTACTACCGAGCTCAATAGCTGCAGTTGCTTAAGTGCAGCCAGTCCAGTATTCGGGAGATGGTGGATTCGGTAGCCCTGAAGATGGTTTTCCGTGGTTTCCCATTTTCACACCAGGCAGATGCTGGGGCTGTACCTTAATTAAGGCCACAGCCACTTCCTTCCCACTCCTAGCCCCTTCCTCTCCCATCATCGCCATAAGACCTATCTGTGTCGGTGCAACATAAAGCAACTTGGGAAAAAGAAGAAAAAAGTTTCTTTTGTTCAACACTCCCTGGTAGCATTACTGGCAGCATAAGTCTTAGTTACCTGATGGATAAGTTGGATAAGTTATCTGTCAGTTCAAGTATTAGATAAAATTTTACTTGCCTGGCAAGTCTTGAGAGCTGGACATTATTAGCTGTATTTTATGTTACATACGACTTAAATTAGCTAAACACATGGTACTGCAACAGTGAAGGTATTGTATTGCAGGGTTTTAATTATGAATGTTTCTGTTGATATATTATTAATACTAGCAAGATACCCGTGCTTCACTACGGTATTATTCTGAAATTTAGAATTGAATGCTTATTGTTTTATATATAATCCGCCGAAATTCGCCATCTGACTCTTTTTCTGAGAGAATCCGCCAAAATTCACGATCTGACTCATTTTCTAATAGATTACGGCAAGTTTCCTCCTATTTTTCAATCTTTCTTTCCAGCAATCAATTTCGTACTTCCTGGGCTAGGTCCAGGTATTCCACCCAGTCAGTTGGGTCCCTAAATCTTTGCCATCTTTTCCTATAAGCATTTTTAATATGGATCAAATCCTTCAGGAGATCCAGCGTGGTGTCGTCGTGGGTGCCGTGGCGATACTGAACCCGCGGCTGGACTGCATTCTTAGTCATTACCCGTCCAGGATCCGTTTCCAGCGCGGTCTGTACATTTGACGACGGTCCAGAATATTATTATTATTATAGATGTACTGGACCCCACAGCAAGATGCAAGACCGCTACTTGGCGGTAAATTACATCTGCTGCCATTGTCATTGTTGAGAATGTGACCAGCACCATTGTCGCGCGTAGGCAAGTGTGCGGGATTTCTAGCTATACGAATGACATACTTCCGTGCATTATTGACCTTATTATAGAGGTGAACAGTTGGACGGTCAATCTCAATCCTATCGTTTATTTCAAATGTGTATAAATTTTTATATATATGCCAAGAGAATCTACTGTAATCTAAGAACGTTCTCTGAAGGAAAAGCTGGCTCTTGAAAACGAACCCAGGAAAGATAAAAAATGATCGGTGTATGATGTTGCACTCCTTTGGGGCAATGATTAATGAATGACAGATGAAATGAAATTATATTAAACAGTGTTGTTTGAATGAATGATGACAGGGAAAACCGGAGTATCCGGAGAAAAACCTATCCCGCCTCCATTTAGTCCAGCACGAATGTCACATGGAGAGACCGGGATTTGAATCACGGAATCCAGCTGTGAGAGGCCAGCGTGCTGCCACCTGAGCAACGGAGGCTCCTTATAAATACATTATGAACAGTAAAATCAATTGGTCTCACCTCCTTTTACACCCTACCGCCGTTAAGTTTATTTACCCCCCCCCCCCCCCCCAAAAAAAAAACTAAAAGAAGGTGTGTTTCTTTATATTTAACAGAGATTCCAAACACCAATGTTCACGTCTGTTACCTTTAGTTTTGAGATAAAAATAATTCACTTTATTTTCACTTTCACACCCCTCTCCCCTAAATGAAGTTTCCGGCAAAAAATTCTTGTTTCTTTAATAGTAAAGGATCTTCTAAATACCAATTATCACGACTCTAACTTCTTCAGTTTTTGATTTATGTGTCCTCGTGAAAGGAATTCAACCCCTTTTCACTCCCGCCCCCCTAAATGGTTTCCCCCCCAAAACACGTTTTTGTTTGTTTTTAAAGGAGATCCAAATACCAATTTTCATGTCTGTAACAACTTCACTTTTTATTAGATGTATGTATTCTCATACAATGAATCCAATTAATTTTTCAATTCATTCACCCCCCCTTCATTGGATTCCTAATATCAAATTTCATGTCTGTAACATCTACATTTTTGAGATATCAGTAGCCTAATTAAAAGAATTCAACAACATTTTCAGTCACTTTTACTCCCCCCCACCCCCCCACTTCCGCCCAAGTGGTATTTCCGAAAACTAAAATATAAGTTTCTTAATTTTTAATAGAGATAAAAAAAAACATTTTTCACTTCTGTAACATGTTAAGTTTTCTTGTGGTATACTGTAGAAATTCTCATTTTAAAATTTTACCCCTTTTTAGTTCCCCTTAAGTGAAGTTTCCGAAACAAATCACCTATGTTTCTTTACATTTACAGGAGATTCCAAATACCCACTTTTTACGTCTGTAACATTTTACGTTTCTCAGATATTCTGTAGATATAGTCTTTCATAAAATTCACCCCAATTTGTCACTCCTGTTTAACTGCCATTAATTGGATTTTTCCAAAACAAAAACAATACGTGTGTTTCTTTTTTTTTTTAAAGGAGATCCCACGTACAAATTTTCAGTCCTGTAATATCTTCAGTTTCTGAGATATATGAATCCTCATTAAAGGCATTCAACCCATTATTCACCCTTTTAAAACCCTCCTATTGGGATTTACAGAAAACAAAAAGATACGTGTTCCTTTTATTTTTAAAGGAGATTCTAAATACCAATGTTTACATCTGTAAACTTTTAAAGTTTTAAGATGTAGACAACTCATTTTAAAAATTCACCCCCCATTTCACCCCCAATTATTTAGATTTTCCAAAAGCAAAACAAAAGAACCTGTTTCTTTTTTTAAAAGTAGATCCCAAATACCAATTTTCAGATCTGTAATATCTTCAGGTTCTGAGATATAAGAATCCTCATTAAAGACATTCAACCACTTTTTAACCGCTTTTCACCCCTCCTATTGGGATTTTCCGAAAACAAAATATGTGTTTCTTTATTCGTAATGAAGAATCTAAATACCAATTTTTAAATCTGTAAACTTTAAAAGTTTTGAGATATAGATGCACTCATTTTAAAAATTCACCCACCTTTTTACCCTCCCATTAATTGGATTTTCCAAAAACAAAAAAATATGTGTTTCTTTATTTTTAAAAGAGATCAAACGTACTAATTTTCAGGTCTGTAACATCTTCAGTTTCTGAGATATAAGCACCAGTATCATGCTTAACGGCATTCAACCCCTTTTTCACCCTTTTTTACCCCTCCTATTGGGATTTTCTGAAAACAAAAAAATACGTGTTTCCTTATTTTTAAAGAAGATTCCAAATACCAATTTTTGCATCCCTAAACTTTTAAAGTTTTGAGATATAGATACACTCATCTTAAAATCCCACCTTTTCACCCCCTTAGCAATTGAATATCCAAAAATCCTCTCTTAGCGAGCACCTACGTCTTAATATGAATGTATCCAGTAGTTTTGGCTCGGCGATGATGAATCAGTCAGTCAGGACAAGTTATTTTATATATATATCGATTATTGACATGTTTCAGAAATTTTTGTTATTACCTTGTGCCTAGATATCTCAGATTACCATAAAAAGGTATGCTGCAAAACAAACAACACTGAAATTATTGTTCATCTGCTGCCCACATCTTCCCTAGCAGTGATGTAAAAATTTATTGTATATTATAGTTCAAAAGGGGACGAAATTGAAAAACATGAAAAAGTACTGGGAAGACCTCAAGACTCGAATTGCCCCTTAGAAGAGACTTGGATAATGGACTGGCTAAAGTAATCCTATGTGGTCATAAAATTGAAAGAAAGAAGAATAATTTGACATGTTGTGAACATTTTTGCCATTACAGTTCACAGCAAAGGAGAACATTATGGAACATTATTTCCAGTAATATGGAGCGGTACATCAGAATGGGCTGAGTTTACTTCACATTAAAGAACGCTGTGAGGAGTAATTTAATAAGGAGGCACCAAATGTGAGGCAGAAAGCTGTTGAAAGGGACTTCTTGTCGAAAATGTATGTTACAAGAAGTAAGTATAAATAACCACCTAATCGATACTTTATTAATGCCTCAGGCAAAATTGAATAAAATTAAAACTTACAGGACATGTTTCGACCACTTAGTGGTCCTCTTCAGCTGTATAAATAAAGAACTGAAAAGAAAAACATTGACAATAAGCACAAATAAAAGTTCTTTGGAGACTCCTTTGATAAAAATGGAGGTCGTCAGAATAGGTCATCTTGCCTTTCGTTCTTGTTTGGAAAAGATGTTTATTCTGCGCTGTCTAGAGGGTCTGTCTTTGAGCGCGACCTGGTGAAGTAACGATGTGAAACAGTTTGACAGTTCATGGAAAGCTCTGGAGAGAAGGGAAGTAGAGTTTCATCGTCATCTAAAATAACATGTGAGGGAGGAGGGAGATTGGGCTGTGCTTCTGCGATGTCGTGTTTGATTATATCTCTTGTTCGTCTAGTCTGTTTCATGTCTACCCATTCTAAGTATTTGCTAATATTCTCATATAAGATGTTTTTATGCTCGTTGTTTTCATTGAGATTCTCTTCACCGTTTTCCAATTTATCAAGAACAATGTGGATGTTTTCCAGGTTGTTCATAAGATTACCTTTATTAATCATACAGATAATTTGAAGGTCCTGTTTTATATTGGTGAATTTGTGGTTGGACTCTTTCATATGGGATCCCATGGCAGAGAATCTTTTGTATCTTTCAGCATTGACGTGTTCTTGATATCTAATTGAAAAGTTCCTTCCAGATTGTCCCACGTAAGTTTTTTTACATTGAGCACAAGTCAGCTTATAAATACCCGATTCCTGGAATTCGTCATCTTTAAGTTTATTAGCTTTATTATGACTAAAGAACCTATGTTTCGTGTTGTTGTTTGTAGAGAAGGCTACCTTGGTATTGTGTTTCTTGAATAAGTTGGTGATTTCGTAAATCTTCGGGTTATTAAAGGTGAATTTTACATATCCTTTTTCTTTTTCTGAATGCTGTTTAAGTTTAATTTGTTGTTGGTATTTGCATTTAGTGATGATTTTATTGATGAATTTCAAACTGAAACCATTATGTAGAGCCTGTTGACGAATGAAAGAAAGTTCCTTTTTTCTGTCTGTTTCCGTTAGTGGAATTTCAAAGGCTCTGTTGACGAAACTATAATAAGCTGATTTCTTTTGCGAGATGGGATGTAAAGAATCACTTTTGATTGTAGTCGGGGTAAAAGTGGGTTTCCTGTATATTTTAAATTGGAAATGGTTGTCTTTACGAATTGTTTGGATATCCAGAAAATTGAGTATGCCTTTCTCTTCTTCTTCAGCTGTAAATTTTATGTTTGGGTCTAAATTATTCAAAGTATTAAGGATACTGTGACTATCATTTATTTCCTTGTTAATTATGGCATAGGTATCATCAACATATCGAAGCCAGAGATCGAGTCCTTTAATGTGACCTACTATCTGAGTGTGTTCCAAAAAGTCGAGGTAAATGTTAGCTAAAATTCCAGAAGCCGGCGCTCCCATTGGAAGTCCATCTTGCTGATATATTTTATTATTAAAAGAGAAGAAATTGTGGTTCAAAACGAATTCCAAGATAGTAATGAAGTTTTCTATTTCAGGTATACTGATACGTTTGTGAAATAATAAATTCGTCTTTATAATCTCAATGGTGTTCTTAATAGGAATGTTCGTGTACATGTCCTTGATGTCGAAGGAACTTGTTACATGAGATGAAGTTAACTTGAAATCTTTTTGGAACACACTCAGATAGTAGGTCACATTAAAGGACTCGATCTCTGGCTTCGATATGTTGATGATACCTATGCCATAATTAACAAGGAAATAAATGATAGTTACAGTATCCTTAATACTTTGAATAATTTAGACCCAAACATAAAATTTACAGCTGAAGAAGAAGAGAAAGGCATACTCAATTTTCTGGATATCCAAACAATTCGTAAAGACAACCATTTCCAATTTAAAATATACAGGAAACCCACTTTTACCCCGACTACAATCAAAAGTGATTCTTTACATCCCATCTCGCAAAAGAAATCAGCTTATTATAGTTTCGTCAACAGAGCCTTTGAAATTCCGCTAACGGAAACAGACAGAAAAAAGGAACTTTCTTTCATTCGTCAACAGGCTCTACATAATGGTTTCAGTTTGAAATTCATCAGTAAAATCATCACTAAATGCAAATACCAACAACAAATTAAACTTAAACAGCATTCAGAAAAAGAAAAAGGATATGTAAAATTCACCTTTAATAACCCGAAGACTTACGAAATCACCAACTTATTCAAGAAACACAATACCAAGGTAGCCTTCTCTACAAACAACAACACGAAACATAGGTTCTTTAGTCATAATAAAGCTAATAAACTTAAAGATGACGAATTCCAGGAATCGGGTATTTATAAGCTGACTTGTGCTCAATGTAAAAAAACTTACGTGGGACAATCTGGAAGGAACTTTTCAATTAGATATCAAGAACACGTCAATGCTGAAAGATACAAAAGATTCTCTGCCATGGGATCCCATATGAAAGAGTCCAACCACAAATTCACCAATATAAAACAGGACCTTCAAATTATCTGTATGATTAATAAAGGTAATCTTATGAACAACCTGGAAAACATCCACATTGTTCTTGATAAATTGGAAAACGGTGAAGAGAATCTCAACGAAAACAACGAGCATAAAAACATCTTATATGAGAATATTAGCAAATACTTAGAATGGGTAGACATGAAACAGACTAGACGAACAAGAGATATAATCAAACACGACATCGCAGAAGCACAGCCCAATCTCCCTCCTCCCTCACATGTTATTTTAGATGACGATGAAACTCTACTTCCCTTCTCTCCAGAGCTTTCCATGAACTGTCAAACTGTTTCACATCGTTACTTCACCAGGTCGCGCTCAAAGACAGACCCTCTAGACAGCGCAGAATAAACATCTTTTCCAAACAAGAACGAAAGGCAAGATGACCTATTCTGACGACCTCCATTTTTATCAAAGGAGTCTCCAAAGAACTTTTATTTGTGCTTATTGTCAATGTTTTTCTTTTCAGTTCTTTATTTATACAGCTGAAGAGGACCATTAAGTGGTCGAAACATGTCCTGTAAGTTTTAATTTTATTCAATTTTGCCTGAGGCATTAATAAAGTATCGATTAGGTGGTTATTTATACTTACTTCTTGATTAAACATCGATACGGTCATGAAATGGACAACTTGTAATAATGTATGTTACATTCAAATTCACCAGTAAGTTAAATGCTGAAAAATTTGATACGGTACCAAACGTAGATTTTTATCGCAAAAATTGAGTGAGCTATGGCAGTTACAGTATTTTTGATGGAAGTGAGGTATTTTGAGCAATCAAGCTTTAAAATTTTACAGTGTGTCACCATCATTAATTTTTTTTGGTTCCAAAAACTTTTACATTGATAAGAGCATTAGCAAGAGGGTGCAACAGGGCAATGCATTCCACCTGAATGTAAGAAACCTTGTCTGGAATAAGGAAGTGTAAAGAGATAATGTACAAAATGTATTATGCATCCATATTGACCTTTGCGGCTAAGACCTGGACAGTGCCAAGTAGGGAGGAGAGTAGAATTCAAGCCAGTGAAATTCTGATATACCTTAGAAGTATGATAGGAAAGACAGATTGAGAAACAAAGATGTGAGAAAGGAGGTTGCAATGGAAAGCTTAAATGAGAGAATTGATAGCTGCAGAACAGTGTACTACTGGAACTTAAAGGGATATCCTTCACATCATCCATACGGATGGACATGACTTAATTTCTTAACATCAGGATATCTTTCAATCTAATACAGCAATATCACTTTTGAGAGGATTGAACCAAACACTTAAATTTCATGTGCAGCACATTTTATGTTCTCATTAGTGGATTATAAAGTAAAAAATTCCATTACTAGCCTAACATCTAGACTCTCTTTGATTTTAATGCAGCAGTATAGTGTTCATAGAGAATCATATCTATAATATCCTCAGTTTTTATGTGCATTTTTAAGTTTTATTCTGACATGTATTCAACGGACAATAAGATAGTGTCATTTTTCACACGAACAACTGTTCATCAAGACCAAGTATCTATAATATCGACTACACTGAACGATCTTAATCGTCTATCGAGAACAGGTGGCTTTGGTTGAAAAAGTTATCCTTTTCATTCCTGACAGAGCGTTCCCCTGGAGATCTTCCAAATAACACATATTGAGAGGTTTGTGGAGTGGTTTTCTGATTTGTTATTGTGTTTTTAAAATTGGATGGTGTTATCTCCAGGGCCTGTGATTTTGTTTTCAAGATTCTTACACTGTAGATGAAGTTTATATTGTGTCCTATGTGCTGGCCATTTTGTTTTTGTATTGTTTATACCTTTTCTATTTGGTGGTCATCAGAGAGAAAAAGTTTGTGTCAAACAATGACACCTCGGCAGCGCTCGTATCAACTATGATATTTCAGCCCGTTTCCTTTTTCTACATATACAGCGTGATTCAGCTGCCCCTTTCAATGTAGTTTTATGCAACCCACAATATTCATTCCGTCCTGAAAACATCTGCCCTGCCGGTATGCTCAGACAACACAACCGGATATCATGGTATTTACCGCCTCACCATGATAGGACGCTGTAATATCATACTCGCATTAAACACTGGAAGACATGCATGTGCCTTCTCGATAATATAAACCTAACACGCTGGTGAAACACTAAATTGATATTGTGACCACAGTAAACCTAATACTTCTTTAAGCTGCCCAGTGTGCCGTATGGAACCGCAGTGTAGTTGGTAAAGGCGTGGCAGAGCGGGCTTGCATGTCAGGTCAGGTGGGAGGTTCGAGTCTTGCGCGCTGAAGCATTCCAGGTATAAATGCTTGGCATGTGTCCGTGATGAGTTGCCGGAGCTGGTCGGGGTTTTCTGGCGCTTGAGTTTAAACGACATTCTTCAAATGTCCCCACAAGAAGAAGTCTAACGGCATTATATCCGGTAATCTGGCTTGCCAAGAAGCAGGGCCTCCTCGTCCTATCCATTTCCCTGGCAGTTCCTCGTTCAGATGATGATCACAAACTGGCAAAGTCAAATGTCGTGCAGCTCCATCCTGTTGCAACCACATCGTCAAACGATTGTGCAAGGGCACATCCTACAGTAGCAATCAGTAGCAATGGGACCCGTCCAATGGTCCTCAAAGAAATAAGGTCCAGTCAGGCGATCCTCCAAGATTCCACACCAAACATTCACTCCCCATCATACTTGATGGGCCGCTTGTCGCACCCATTGAGGATTGTCTGGACTCCAATAGTGCATGTTGTAGCAATTAACATTCCCATTATTGTGGAAGCGCGATTTGTCCGGGAACAAGATATGTGATACGAATGCTGCATCATTGTCCGGCCTGCCTAATAGCCACCGACAGAACTCTATTTGAGCTTCGAAATCCCGCCCATGGAGCTCTTGGTGTAGCTCAAGATGGTATGGGTGAAATTTGTGTTCATGCATTATTCGCCAGACAGATGGCTGACTGGTGTTCACCTGGAAATTCTAAGTTCCCATGGAGGGAAGTAGATATTTTTCCACCAATAGAGCATATCAAAATCAGATCAAAAATTAGAAGTATGGCTTTTCAGGCGTTTGCTCTATTAACCAGCATTTCGTCGTGTCTTTCAACACGGCGGATTGTCATAGCAGCCAGGTGTCACCAGTCGGGATATCGTTGCTGGTACAGACGTTGTGTCTCGCACGCGTTTTATCTTGCTTCCCCATGAATGAGGAGCATGTCAACTTATTCCTCTGTGGAAAACATGACGAATGACAGCAGAGATTACAGCATTAAAAACTTCATATCTGGTCCATATTGAAAGGAGATAACATACAATAGAGGGTAGTTTGATTGATCCACCTTTTTCAATACATACCAAACCAAACCGCATGGCACTACAGCCCTTGAAGGGCCTTGGCCTACCAAGCGACCGCTGCTCAGCCCGGAGGCCTGCAGATTACGAGGTGTCGTGTGGTCAGCACGACGAATCCTCTCGGTCGTTTTTTTTTTTTTCAATACATAATATGTTGTTAATATGATCACAGCATTTTTTATTCAGTACCAGTTTCAGTAGAGCAAACGCCTGAAAAGCCATACTTCTAATTTTTTATCTGATTTTGATATGCTCTATTGGTGGAAAAATATCTAATTCCCTCCATGGGAACTTAGAATTTCCATTTGGAATTGCTAGGCGGGCATTAATTCCATTGTGGAGTCTTACCTCCCGTATACAGTTATCAGACTGTGCCTAATAAAAGGCTTCTGATAAGTTCACCTGCGTACACCCCAGCATCAGTGGGTAGGGTCTGACACATCCTACTCTGAAGAGTCTAGTGTCAGACCTAAGACGAAATGCTGGTTAATAGAGCAAACGCCTGAAAAGCCATACTTCTAATTTTTGATCTGATGGTGTTCACTTGTCGTGCAGTCGCCCTTCTATTGATGTGTAGATTATTACGAGCTGCCTCTAGAACGGCCTCTTCTGTTTCACCTGATGTAACAGGCCTATCGCGGACTTGTGGTTGCTTGGAAATCACGCCTGTTGTCCTTAGGTGTCTTTCAACACGGCGGATTGTCATAGCAGTCAGGTGTCACCTGTCGGGATATCGTTGCTGGTACAGACGTTGTGTCTCGCACGCATTTTATCTTGCTTCCCCATGAATGAGGAGCATGTTAACTTATTCCTCTGTGGAAAACATGACGAATGACAGCAGAGATTACAGCATTAAAAACTTCATATCTGGTCCATATTGAAAGGAGATAACATACAATAGAGGGTAGTTTGATTGATCCACCTTTTTCAATACATAATAAGTTGTTAATATGATCACAACATTTTTTATTCAGTACCAGTTTCAAGTTATGAAGGCATTATTGGTCCATATGGATTTGGTAATAGAAATGAGGAGGGTGAACTTCTGCTTGATCTATGTACACGAAACCAACTTCTGGTGAAGAACTCGTGGTTTCAGAAACGGGATAGCCACAAGATAACGAGATACAGCTAGGATGGTCAGTATAGATCAGTGATAGACCTTATCATCACAGATAGGTCAAGTGGAGAAAAGGTGCATGATGTAAAAGAGATACCTAGTGAGAGCCTTGATAGTGACCATAGACTCTTCATTGCAGACCTATTATTAAAGTAAACAAGAAGAAAAAACCACGAATTAAAGGCTGGAAATTGAAAGATGTGGAAGTCAAACAGCAGTTTCAAGAGGAAATCAAAGCTAAAATACCAATAACAGACACAAAGAAAGGTAATAAAGAATGGAATGATTTTAAGGCAAGTCTGGTTGGTAGTGCAGATAAAATATGTGGAAGAACAAGCAGAAGAGTGAGAGAGAAAAGAACATCTTGGTGGAATGATAAGGTGAAAAGAGCCGTAATGAAAAGGAATAAAGCCAAAAAAGTTCTTGATGTGGCTAAGTCTGACAGAAGAATCAACAGCGACTGAATAGACAACAATAAATTGGAAGAGATGGCAAAGGAATATAGATACAGAAAGTTGGAAGTCAAGAGAATTGTACGGGAAGAAAAAAGAGAAAAATTGGAAAGAATTTACAACTAAACTGGAAGAAGACAGTAAAGGGAATATGAAAATGATATATGGAATAGTAAAAAGTAAAAGATCAGATAAAGAAGCAATTACAGCTCTGGAGACGGCAGATGGGAATATAGTTCGCAATATAAAATATATCACGGATACAATGGGGCAGTATTTTGACAAGCTCCTAAATGGCCCTAAGGAGATCTCTGTTGAGGATGTAGGACAGAAAACAATAGAGGAAGATATCCCAATTACATGGACAGATGTAGAGCAAGCTCTCCACAGGATGAGAAGTGGTAAGTCAGCAGGAGCTGATGAAATTACAGCTGACATGATTAAAGCTGCTGGTCTGCCAGGAATACAGTGGCTGTATAGAGTTCTCAGAACAATATGGAAGGATAACAAAATACCTGAAGATTGGACAAAAGGGGTGATGGATCCTATCTTTAAGAAAGGGAGTAGAAGGAAAAGTGAAAATTACAGAGGCATTACCCTCTTATCACACGGCCTTAAAACTATGGAGAAGATCATTGAAGCCAAAGTAAGGGATATACTAGAGCCTATCTTAGAAGAGGAACAACATGGGTTTAGGACTGGAAGAAGCATAACAGATCTGATATTTGCTTTGAGGATGTTGGCAGAGAAACACTGGGAAAGAGGAAAAGACCTAATTATTGTGTTTATGGACCTTGAAAAGGCGTATGATAATGTTCCTAGATCAACTATTTGGAAAAGTCTTAGAAAACTTGGTGTACCGGAGTACCTTATTAGGAAGATCCAAATGCTATATACTAATTGTAAAAGCTGTGTCAGAATTGGAGATGATCACTCTGAATGGTTCAATACAACCAAAGGAGTACAACAGGGAAGTGCCTTATCACCTCTTCTATTCATAGCAGTTATGGATACCATTTTAAAGGAACTAAAAGGAAAAGGTAATAAAGTTCTTCAGGCTCTGGTGTATGCAGACGATGTGGCAATATGGGATGAAACAGAGAAGGGAGTGCAAAATAATCTGAATGCATAGTGTAATTAGTTTGATGATTACGGAATGAAATTGAAACCATCAAAAACAGTAGCATTGAAAATCAGCAGACATAATACAGATTGCAACATTAAAATACAGGACCACCAAGTTGAAGTAGTACACCAATTCAGTTATTTAGGAAGCGTAATGGCTAGTAATAACAGAGCTGAGATAGAAATAACAAACAGAGTAACCAAAGGCTCTAACTTTTACAGTAATGTTAGACACCTACTATGGGATAAGAAGGTCCCACAAAGAACAAAAATGACCCTGTACAAGTCATATTTCATTCCCATCCTTTACATATACTCTGGAAACCTGCACACTAACATCAAAGGATTGTAGTAGGATTCAAGCCTGTGAAATGAAATTTCTTAGAACTGCCCTCCAAAAGACCCGACTTGATCATGTGAAAAATTATGAGATCCGATCTAACCTAGGTCTAAATGAATCGATGGAGGAAAGACTTAGGTCATCTAGGCTTAAATGGTTTGGGCATGTTAACCCCTCAGTGTCGCAGCCATTTAAATAGCTTCCTACCCCGCGGCCGGATGAGATTTCAACTACGCGCGACTGAAATACATCGATTCACTTAAAGCGTTACTACAAGTATAAGAGTAGCCCGATTTTCACGAAATTTGGAATTCCTTATGACAGAACTATGTACATGCAGATAATAATATAATTGTTTCTCATTTCCTTAGTAATTTAGTTCTGTGTGATAGAGTTCGAAGCACTCTTTGAGACAGGGACTCAAGTCACACTCCTGGCAGCAGTACACTGACGTCTTCTTTCCGCCGTGTTTTGAACACAGGATACAATGTCTCTGAGGTTTGGATTTCCAACTCTTGGGTGCTAATTTCCTGATAAAATGTTTTTCCTGCAATCTTGGAACTGTATTATCTGATGCGCGCCGGCCTTGAATATTTCGTTCCCCTCCCTCCCGAGCGTATTTTGTAAACAAACCTTTCACCAGCTGAACCCGATAAGGTAATTGCTCAATATTTGTCTCTGTGACCTGTGTGAGTATTATTAGAGAATTTAGCAATCAGAATTCACCGTTGAAAACTTCTCTTTGACCTGTATAATTATCTATAGTCTCTTACACGAAATTTCCAAGTACTGTTTCCTCCTCATCGTCACTCTCATCATTTACCACTGCTACATCATCTATTTCATTATCACTGCTGCTTATACTATCACTACTACTTCCGACTAAACTTTCATCTGAATTATACAATATTTGAAGCACGTTACTGTCAGTCATACTACGGCTGAGCGCGGTGCGTGACACGGACTGATGAAGCTGCAGCGAGACCGAAAGCAACAGGACGAAACTGAATGAGGGGAATAACATTTATGACGAAACAAACCAACTCGATACATATTTCAGATAAAAGGTCGAGACAGCGTCTTTCAAACGAGATATATACCATGAACAACTGGTTCTCGTATCGTATGACAGAAAGCAGCACTAACTGATGCCTACACAGAACGCTCGTGGAGAGTTACGAAAATATTACAAGCTGAGAAATAAAGACAAATATAATAAATAAACCGCACTCCCAATGTACAAACAGAGCAAAGAACATCACACGAAAAGACAAACTTCTCAGATCATCATTTCTTTATTTGATTCTGTGGGAAAGAATGAAGCAAACAGACTTTAAAGAAAGCAAGAGATTAGTGCTCAGACTTATCTAACAAATAATTATCCTTGCAAAAACAACTACATTATAACGAATTTTCAATTCTTATTTACAACACTGATAAACCCGAAACTGTCTTCTTGGAAACAAAACAATTTGCATATCAGTAACTCCAAAACTTTTCGCGCTACAGGCGTAAATGTGAAACTATGTATGGGTCTATACCACGTATAGAGGTCGGCGGCTACGGAAGAAAAGAGGGTCTATACCACGTATAGAGGTCGGCGCTGAGGGGTTAAATGAATGAATAGCACAAGGTTACCCTGTGCTTATTTGGAAAAGTGCATAATAGGTAGAAGACCAGCTGGAAGACCAAGAAGAAGATGGATGGACCAACTGAGGGAAGAGGATGGAATTGGGAATCTGTCTTGGACAATGAAATGTTTTTGAATAGGCAACTTTGGAAGACGTTCGTTTTCAAACACCCTACCCGGCTCACTGGAAGGGCAAACCGATGATGATGATGACCGGTTTCGGTGTCTATGGACACCATCATCAGCTGAAACAGGTCGTATGTACAAAGATATACAAGTATGTAGTACATATAATAGACCCTTAGTAATAAGTGGCATTAATAGGATGAGGTAAAAATACAATGCTTAAAAGAATATAAACAAGTTATGTGCTTGTTGGTCAAAGTATAAAATGAAAGTGAAGATATTAACAAATGTTTAAAAACTTGATCACTTTGGAATGGTTAAAAAGTCTCAAGCGTAGCACTGCTAAACACTGAGTGAAAGTAAAACATGGATATCCAAAAACTGACAGTATGCAGTCCTTCCACAGAGTATTGATAATAATGTAACATAAGTAAGTTTGATGGTGGCTTGTAATATGAACTCATACAAAAAAAGTCAATTCTTATAAATGCACTTCAATACGGAACAAAAATGGAATTTATAGCTATAAATACACATATAAGTTGGGCTCATCCAGTGACATACAGACAAAGTATTGCATCCAGACAGCCGGATGGATATCAGTCATGTTCTGCAACCCTCCACCAGAAGTATAGAATGTGAACATATACCAGAGAGAGAACTGCAAGATTTAGACCCAATGAATGAACACAGTCCTGTGCATCAGTACAAAGAAGGCCTTACACAGTGGAATATATGCTTTTATAATGGGATTACATTTGATGATTTCGACACAGCCGTAATTGGGTTTGCCGAATTCTTGTCCAAATCAATTAACCTTCTCCCAGGTCCAAAACACCCTGCCACAAAATACTTTGAAGCTAGGAAAGTTAAAATGATGCTCTAATTCAAAGATCTTACAAGAAACAATCTAACCCAGAATGCACGACCAAAAGGGACCGAGAGAAGAGGCTCAATAAATACAGGTACGAAGAAATGCAGTTTCTCTACTACAATCAAAGGAGAAAAGCTATAAGGCAAGTTCTCAACCAACAAATGCCGACTTGTAATTTAAGTGTTCAAGATGTTGATGATGATTTCTCCTCTTATCTTTTCTAATCCCAATAATTGTGTACGGGAGGAATATCCGGACTGCAAGAATGAAGCACAGCGGATAGCACTCAATGAATCTTATGAGACAACAATAACCAAGGAAGAGGTAATTCATGTGACAAGTAAAATGGCAGTTGATACAGCCCCCGGTCTTGACAATGTTATAGTCTGAGCAGTCAAGGACAACCTAGTATCTAACGTAATTGCAAAAATCGCTACAATAATGTTAAATACTGGGTTCTTTCCCACACTTTTCCATCAAGCTCGTACAGTCTTGCTGTTCAAAGGAGGAGACAAGCTAAATCCGTCAAATTGGAGACCTATAACTATATGTTCTGTATTACAATGTATTATTAAGAGGGTTTTTGAGGCTTTTTTTGCAATTCAGTGAGCATCAGAGAGGTTTCACTTGGTCACCCGGTTGTTTCATTAACACTGCCATTCTGAGATCCATCCTTGTACACGCTAAACTTGGAAAGCATGATGTAACCATGATTTTCCTTGACATAAGTAAAGCCTTTGACAATGTCGGCCACTTACATGTAAGACATACTCTTGTTTCTTCTGAATGCCTTTCTCAGTTAACAAGAATAATTTGTAATCTGCAAGAAAATAATTCCACCTGTTTCCAGGTCAATCTGAGAAGGACTAAACCTACCATTTTGCGTCATGGTGTAATGCAAGGGTCCCCATTGTCATCTATCTTATACAATATCGCTACTGACCACATATTTAGAGAACTCAGTGAAAACAATATATCTATACCGAATATGGATACACTATGGTGATGGGTTAACTCCACTGACAGTTTTGGGCTTTGCTGATGATACTGTAATAATTGGGAAAAACAAGCAATCAGCTCTCGAAATCACTAACTTAGCAACTGAGATATTTCAGTAATTAGGGTTGAAAATAAACGCAAACAAATCAATAGTTACGACATTAATAAAGGAAAAATCAGCAGTGGGGAACCTATGCATATCAAACGGAACAACTATACAGTGCATTTCCGGATCTGAATGCATTAAATACCTGGGAGTTAACTTCGCTGATGCTATTGTATTTCTTCCTAAGCAATCTATCACATTACTGCAAGAGGAACTAAACGCCCAGGCAACTTCTCCTTGGTTAAATCCTGATTTTAAAATTCATCCTTGTGCAATGATTTATTCTGCCGAAGCGGTTAAAGGTCTGGGTCTTTTTCGTGCAAGGTGGGAAGCAACTCTACAACAGATCAATAGCTGTAACATCCTCCAGAAAGCTGGCAATAAGAACATTGAAGCAACGAGAACCCTCAAAGTTGAAACTGCTCATTGCGTGTCCACCCTTAACATCAAATGTCTCACCGAAAATGCTGCTAAAATGCAGGTGCGTGATGGCCTGTTGGACACCATGAAACTCAGGAAATCTCTTAGAGACCAGAAATATAAAAAATGGTGCCTATTAAACCAGAAAGGCAAAGGTGTATGCGTATATCAAGAGTTTATTCCAGCCAGCTGGTAGATAAGAAAACAGGACGGACTCACAAGCACCGAGTGGAAAGATGCTCTCAAAATGACAGCGAATGTAGCTCCTGTGCGCACTAAATCAGACAGATCTAAAGACGGTAACCACTGCAGACGATGCAGTGGAATTGAAACTTTGGCAACATGTCTTAGGATATTGCCCATTCGGCAAATGCCTACAGAACACCAGACACCATCACATGCGGTCTTCCTTGGCCGATACGCTACATGGTAAAGGGTATCTAGTACATGAAGAGGTCCATGGCCACGCAGTTGACGGTGAGACAAGACGAATCAACATGATCGCCTTCAAACCCGAGGGGAAAAAATATCATTCTCGAACCGACTGTCAGATTTGAAGCAGATGCACAACAGCCCATTGAAGTTGATGAAGAAATAAAAGAGGATATATTCACCAACCATTCCATATTACTTCAATAAGTACAACCTTGAGAACATCGAGGTCGTAGGGCTCATGCTGGATGCAAGGGGCACCATTTCTAAACTACTGATCACCTGTTTACGACGCTTTGGTGTACCGAATGAGACCATCGTGAGCTGCGGCATACAAACATTGAAAGCCTTGATAGCGATCTTGAGGCATCACCTTTACGCTCCATTCACTTAATTAAATCAATTAAAGTAATTTATCTGCTGCTTCTTTGTTTTCTGTACATTATCAGTAGAATGATGGTTTTTTTACTCTGTACTAAATTGATATTGTATGATATTCTTTGTCAGTTTGGCAACCTCAGTCATTTGAGGAAGAATAATATTATTATTATGTGTGTGTTTCCTTTCAATTAATTCATTTGTCATAGTTTTAAGATTACGGTCCTAGTTGACTTTCAGTTCAAATTTTTAGACGCTATGTTCTATCTTAGACTATCTTTCTAAGAATAGCTGAAGATGATCGCTCTTATCGGTCAAAACTAGTCTTAGTTACAAATATTGTACTGATTAGGTTGTTAATAAAAAAGAACCTTCTTTAAGAAAGAAATTATACTCATCAATATGGACTCTTGACAATGAAATTCATTGCTTATAAATGTATCCTATTCCATCAGAGTAAGCTGTTTGAGAAACATTATGTTCCATCGGAGACCTTAATACAAAAGTAATTGTCTCATTGAAACCAAGGGAAGAGTGGGGAGTTTGTGATTGGCTGACGGATATTAGGAAGTACAACAGTTCCCATTAAGCACGCACTCCTGCACGGTGCAAATGATAATTTTGTAACAGTTTAGAGGCCGTACTGATATTCCCCCTTTATTGCTGGCCGATTACAGATATTCTTCAGTTATTTGAAGTGCTTTTTATTGGGCTCACTGATGGTAATACGCGCAGAAGCGTAGTTCTTCAAAACAGTCCCGCGTGGTCTTCCCACTTTGCATCTTGTGTTTCACGCTGTGTTGTGGACAGTGAGCAAAAGAACCAACACATTACAAGAAGGTACCCAATAATAATAATAATAATAATAATAATAATAATAAAATATAATTTTAAAAATTTCTACCAGTTCATGTAGTTATGGCTACTCAAATAAACTTTTATCTCTATATTCCAACTATCTTTCCCTTTAGAGATTCCGAAGATGGTCATCAACTGGTGCTCAGGTGTAGGAAAGCGCCCAGCTTTAACATTACATACCCACTCATTTTTTCCATTCTCTTGTCTCACCTATCTCCATGCCTTTACGTCATGATAGTGTGTACTTGTCAATAAAGGTCACTACAGTTCTTTTTCTATCCTTCACTGACAAAAGCTGCAGCAAAAAATTTTGAACTTGTGTGTTTATTTTACAAGGTACCTAGACTATTATAAGGCCAATTCAGGGGATAATTCACCCGCACTTCCTTCTGTGCTGTGACATCATGAGGCAGACAGCCGAGGCCCAAGCAGACTTACAAGTGAGTGCTTGCGTGTGGTATAAGCAATAAATTTCATGGATATGACTTACTTTTTTACAAAAACTTTAGTTTATTATCCATCTAATCAGTACATAGTTTACTCTCAAACAGTACTAGTTTTGACCATAGATAGCGATCATCATCAGCTATTAATCATAAAATTACATCATAAACGAAAAAAGGTGAGGCGGGGGGGGTTAAACCTCCTGAGTTAAGACTACAAATACAAACACATAAAATACACTAATGTACACATTTAAAAGTCCAAACATTTGACATTTGAAAATGGTCAAATGGATTTGAAATAAAAACTAGATCACAAGATTAATGGCACTTAAAATGATTTCAAGACTGTACTTGTATCTAACAAAAGATGACGTTAAAAAACATTGTCTATTAGTCCCATCATGGATCACAGTAAAAAATGCATTACAAGAGAATATCACAATATTGACACAAATAAAATTGGTTAATTGTTGATGTGCCAACAAAAGAGTAGTGTTTAAAAAAATGTTGCAAAGTTTGTGCTGGGAAGACTTGGGAGAAAGGAGACGAGCTACTCGACTACGTGGTATGTACAATTTACGAACTTCATCGTATAGATCTGTATTGATACAGTTAAAACTAAGAAACAATGTTAGGTTTTGGTCCACCCAAATAATACACATTACAAGTGAAAATATTTTATATATTTTATGTTTTTTAATTAAATAGTTTTTCACTTGTAAAGCGATGTATATTGATTGGGTGGACCAAAACCTAACATCGTTTCTTAGTTTTAGGTCGTATGTTCCGAGCTGTCAGTGGAGAGATGGCGTGGAATGACATTAGTAGACGAATAAGTTTGCGTGGTGTCTTTAAAAGTAGGAAAGATCACAATATGAAGATACAGTTGGAATTCAAGAGGACAAATTGGAGCAAATATTCATATGTAGGAAAAGGAGTTAGGGATTGGAATAACTTACCAAGGAAGATGTTCAATAAATTTCCAATTTCTTTGCAATCATTTAAGAAAAGGCTAGGAAAACAACAAGTAGGGAATCTGCCACCTGGATGACTGCCCTAAATGCAGATCAGTAGTGATTGATTGATTGATTGATTGATTGATTGATTGATTGATTGATTGATTGATTGATTGATTGATTGATTGATCAGGTCCTGAAAGCTTTTTTCTTAAATATCTAATTGTTACATTGTTCATGTATTGTGTTTGTTTTTCAGGTGAGGATGATGTAGAGAAGGGTGTGCTACTGTTCTTCAGCTACCATGGTATCATCGCATCCGAGTCGGACATATGGGATGGGTGGGGAAAGACTTTAAAATGAGCCTGTCATGTTTAGTTGTAAAATGGTCTCATTGTGCAATAGCAAAACAGTAATGTAGATATTTTACATTGTTTTCTTCCACCTTCAAGTTGATTAATTGATTTCTTTATGTATTTCACTACTCTCGTCTGTTCATCTAACATTAGGAACCCCAGAGTTGCCCTTTAAAATGTCATCCAGTTCAGAGATCATATTTGAGATATATTTCAGTGGTATCCAAAGATATGTACAGTCACTCAAAAAAAAACAAAAAAAACAAAATGGGTGCATGGTAATTTAGAAGAGTCTTGCAGATACACTTTTCTTGGAAACAATTGAACCTATAGATATGTTTGCTGTGGGTATCCACAGGGTTTGTATCTACTTCTTTTTCTACCGCTTTTCCCACACCTGTGGGGCCATGGGTGCGAACTGTGTTGCACATGTAGATTTGGCCCTGTTTTACTGCCGGATGCCCTTCCTGATGCCAACATTATAAGGGGGGATGTAATCACTGTTGTGTGTTTCTGTGGTGGTTGGTAGTGTAGTGTGTTGTGTGAATATGAAGAGGAAAGTGTTGGGACAAACACAAACACCCAGTCCCCGGGCCAGAATAATTAATCAGAGGCAATTAAAATCCCCGACCCAGCTAGAGATACCTGGCTAGTTGCATTTAGCACCCCCTTTTACCCTGATGATGATGGTTGTGCATCTTGACAGCAACTCAATAAGATATCGGAAGCATGGGAAGTCGTACAGCTCCGTGACCAATGCACAGCATCCCGTAATTAACAGAGATTGTCCAGAGGAGGGTCAGCGGTTCACACCTCTCTCTCGACAGCATCCCAGATGTGCTCAGTAGGATTGAGGTCGGGTGACATTAGGTACCAGGCAAGCATCCTCATGTCCATGTGGTATTCATCGAACCAGTCAATGACAATTCGGGGGCGACTGGGTGGTAATACTGTACATACAGGTCCCCTTTTGCATGCTGGAGGTGAACAAAAAAAAAATTCCTTTGCCACCTTCATTCTGGGCCCTCACTTTCAAATTTAAACTCATGCCTTGCGTCCGCCAACTTTGACTACTTTAATCACAACCTGAATTTTTTATATTCAAGAAATAGCGCACTGTGCATACACGTTTTCATTTGTTTCCGGTATTGCGCTTTTTACCATTTTTTCTATTCACTATTGTTTTTTCACGTCAACTGTTCTAAAAATCTTCAAGATCATAATTACGTATTCAATTATATTGAATCGTATTATAAGTATATATATATAGGTACATTTTCATGAACTAAGCAAATACTTGATCATTAATCTATCCTTCAATCTCCGTCAGCGCATGAAACTACAGCACTTGACGTTGTAAACACCGCGCCGATCTTCTGGAGCTTGCAAGTTACTTCGGTTGAGTTGCTCATCTTCGGCTTCTTCATGACTTTAGATCTTCATATTTGGATTGTGTTGTGACTTTGTGCCTGACGGTGTATGCAGTCTGGCTCATTTAACTGTTCTCTGCTTTTCGTAAACATTGTGAGACAGTGCCAAACATTGCGTATGCCGTGCTGATGCTCGGAAAATTACGCATTACTTCTTTTAAGTGACTTACATTCCACTTTGTCTGAATTTTACAGTGCCTACCCCTGTCATACCGCCTCTTCAACTGATATTGTGTGGACTTGACCGTTAACTTCTTTCTTACTTATGCATTGTTTTTCGAGTTATAATCGGCTGATGATGACCCAGACTGGGGTCGAAACCGGTACCATTTCCACTTTTAATTAAATAAGAATGTAATCTCTACATCTCTTATTTACTTGTATTGAATAGGTTGAACTACCATATTTATTATTTCAATTTTCCTGTGTTCGTCGGTGAAAGACTTTGTCAGATGTACTGTACCATGTGAATAGTCCCCATTCATACGATAATACAACCACCTCCTCCGGCCTGAACTGTACCCTGCTGAGAAGAGAATCCATGACTCGAGTGCTTGGTTACACACTTATACAGTGCCATCGGCGTGTACAAACTGGTATCACAACTCATTTCTCCAGGCAATCTTTCTCTATGCTTTGAGATCTGAGTGATAGTGTTCCTGTACCAATGTCATTCTTTGTACCTTGTGACATGCTGTAATTAGTGGTACCCAGAGTGGAATGGTGGTCGTGAATGGTATGGTTGCTCATACGACGTTATGCAGCATTGAACTGTCCAGCTCCTTGACTGAATGGTCAGCATAGTCGCCTTTGGTTCAACAGGCCCTGTGTTCAATTCCTGCCTGGGTCAGAGATTTTAACCTTAACCTTTTCCCATGGAATATCTTTGACTCAGTGTCAGGCGAAACCTAGAGTAATAATTTGCTTGTCAGGTATAGTTGTGGAGTACCTTCACTAAATAATTTTTTCTGTAAAAACCACTTAAGATATCACTTTCAAATTTTGTAACAATGGAAAATACACAATCGTTATTCTAAAATGATACAATGAGATCACCTAATTACACGCAAGACCCCCCCCCCCCTGTTCAGAATGATACATCAGGAAGAATCCAATATGGTGCATAATGTTAAATTGCTTGTTGTTGAAGTCAGTCTAAATTGCTGGACATGATGGGGCTCTTATCTTCTTGGAAATGCAGAGAACGCAAGAATATCCCAATTTATTTCATTTTCGGGATCAGTCGGATGAAGATATTATTCGATAGCAAATTGTGCTTCCTCTCGGACATACAAACTATAAGCAATTTTTGACTGAATGGGATTGGAAGATAAACTGACATTAGTTGGAATAGGCTATTATGTAATTAAGTAGAGGCTCATAGTCTGAAACATAATTAACTGAAGAATTAAAACTGACAGTTATGTTTTTTTACAAGTAGGCCTAATATTTTAAAACTAGACGGTACCTGAATGAACATTTCCTGTCCTGTGCCGTATTTCGATTTCTTTCAGATTCATATCCTGTCCCAAATGCTTCCCATACTATTTTTATTATCTTACCTACAACTTCAAACTCACTACCATTGCATTTGTCAACATATTGATCTAATTTATAACAAATATCCTCCGTATTCAAGTGGTTATGAGCAGCCATGTTGCTGCAATGTGTTTACATTCAGTCAGCTGTCTGTTCTATCTAAGAAAACGTATAAAAGAACACTTTATTTTAGGATTCCGTGCATGCTAGCAGTATCTAGGAAGCTTAGGGAATTCACTGGTTCCAAAAAGTTATATGTTTAGCAGACAGATGGCAGAGGAAGTCAGTTTGAAAGTCGAGTACGCTTTACTACGCAATCCGCGGGAAAGAGTTAAATTGTTCATTCCCCTGGCTTGGGGACTAGGTGTTTGTACTGTCCCCAACATCCCTCCAACTCATCCTCAACCGAGCTCGATAGCTGCAGTCGCTTAAGTGCGGCCAGTATCCAGTATTTGGGAGATAGTAGGTTCGAACCCCACTGTAGGCAGCCCTGAAGATGGTTTTCCGTGGTTTCCCATTTTCACACCAGGCAAATGCTGGGGCTGTACCTTAATTAAGGCCATGGCCGCTTCCTTCCCACTCCTAGCCCTTTCCTGTCCCATCGTCGCCATAAGACCTATCTGTGTCAGTGCGACGTAAAACAAGTAGCAAAAAAAGAAAACTCATCCTCACAGAACACAATCCTCCACTACAATGACATCCAGTTTCCCATACATGGCAGATGCCGCTCACCCTCATTGGAGGGTCTACCTTACAAGGGCTGCACCAAGCTAGCAATAGCCATATAAAATTATTATTGTTATTATTATTATTTACCATTCAATTTGTGAGTAATCTGTTACACTGTGATCCGCCTATCTGCTCTTACCATCCAAGTCAGTCATTGGTGACCTCTGTCAACAATACGTTGTACTCCATAGCAGGGGCCCTGGCGACAGTTTTGTCTGAATCTACATACTAGTGGTATGCTCTGGAAACATTGACCCATGGAAGGCCCATTGCCTGCACAACTTCAGAGATGGAATAGCTCATAGGTATGGCACCAACAAGCTGGGCATGATCAGACGCACTGAGATCTTACATCTTACCCATCTTGTACTCTCTTTGTCGTTCACATGGCCAGTACAAGGTCTGATGACATCACAATAGTGTTTCATGCCAGATTGTTACATTCGCCGGACCGACCACAGCCAAAATGGTAGCTGTCTCTAATTCAGTTGTTCCTCAGTGTACAATGGCATGGGCTCATTCTTCTTTTGAGTGACTGTACTTATTTTAGATAGCATCTGTTGAGCATTTTGCAAAGTGTATTTGCAAACTCTTAGCAATTGACACTGGGGCTGTGCCTTAATTAAGGCTATGGCCGCTTCCTTCCCATTCCTAGGCCTTTCCTCTCCCATCGTCGCCATAAGACCTATCTGTGTCGGTGTGACATAAAGAAAATAGCAAAAAAAAATAGCAGTTGACAGCCTGAATACCTTGCTCTCAATTCTCAAAGAAAACATCACATATTCATTTGTATTCAATATTGAACATGCAGCATTAATGGGTTGATCTAAAGAAGAGGGTCAATCACTCTAGATAAACTGCAAATTGTTACATGATTCTAACATTTATTTTAAAGAACAGTAAGAATAAAAGTTCAAATTTATAAAGTAAGTTTGGTAATATATTGGGAATAATTAAATGAAAAGCCAGTTGGTATTTCTCGTTGATTTCTTAGCTGTTTTTAATCATTAATTTACATGTGATGAGAGTGATGATTGACTTTCTGCTGTATTCAAGTATTTCATGGATATTTTAATTTGGTATTTTTTATTCCTTAACATTAGGAGGACTGCAATTAGAAGCATGCCTAGATGAACCATTACCTGTCTTTTTGACAGGCGTGAAAGATGTTAAGTGTTAATAAAATAATTTTCTATATCACAGATCAAATATACACAATTATATAATGTAATGTAATATGATTAAGAGTATACAGTGTAAGAAAAACAAGTTTCTCATATCCATTATCTATCTTTCCTCTGCAACCTCAATTGTCATTCACATTTTATACAGTTGGCATGCTGAACGCTGCTGGAACAGTCCATCTGCAACATGAATCATCATCGCACTTTACACAAATGTGGAGCAAGGTCTGCACACATACTTGCTACACTTGAAATGGTGCATGCATTTATTGTGGTAATATCTAACATATTGAAAAATACATGTATGAGCCACCTGCAACATCCATATTTAGTTGTATATAGACAGGATATCCATTTTAAAATGTCTATGTTTGGAAGCTTCCTTTTTGCTTTGTTCATCGATTGTTACTGACGTGTGCAATGTAGTGAGTAAGAAAACCTTCTTGTTAACCTTGCCTTGATAGGATGTCTCAATGTAGTGTAAGCAGATTTATAAATTGTAATGCTGTCCAAAGTCCCTGTAATAGGCTTGGCAGATGGTAGCACTTCTCACCATATTTATTCAGAGGCTGTGACTCATCCTTTTCCCAAATATGGATAGCTATTCAACGTGTATCTGGTTTTCAAGCCAAAATATAATTCCAGATTTATCTGGCTTCGTACAATGAGATTTACAGATAAATAATTGTTTATCTACCGTAATATTCTCTGTTGGCTTAAAGCAGAAAGTGCAGTTCTCTACAAAAGGTTTACAGGTCAGTGGTGCTGCTGGAGGTGCTGCGAACATGCTACTTTCTCATCAAAACAAATGAAGCGCGTGATTTTTATATACTTGCTCCTGGCCATTGTCCTGGCGCAAAAGGGTGGATGCCAAGATTTTGATTACATTGTGTTGATAGGAAAGTTTTTGGGCCAAACACTCAACGAACATCCATTAGTACAGAGAAGCGAACGTTTTTAGTGGAGTGGGTTTTCAAGGAAGGTGATAAATACATAAATGCAGTGAGGATATTATTTTTCAAATACTTTCTGATTCAGTTTCTACTGCATCTTGATACTGTGCAAGATTTAATAAGTAAATTTCTTAGCTGTGGTGCCATATTTAATGCTCCGAAGAACAGTAGACTGCAAGTTTTAACGGAAGAGAAACTTTAATTTTCAACAGGCTCCATAATAAAAGTCCCTGTAAATCCATACAGCAAATGGCACAGCAGACTGGCGTATCTGTCTTCACAGTGCGTAGGGTAGCAAGAAAGTAGCTAAATCTCTATATCTTTAAATTTGCTGTCGTTCAGGGGTTGAAGTTGGCAGCCGCAGATAAGAGGATTTTTCATTGCGAGTAGTTTCAGTGGTTTCTATGATCCTGGAAAGGAAGGGTTAGACAGAATATTTTTTACCAATGAAGCTTGGTTTCATTTAACTTGTTCCATAAACAGTCAAAATACGTGACTCTGAACATCTGAAAATCCATATGCAATTTGTGAAACACAACTTTTTCTTTTTTTTTGCTAGTGGTTTAATGTCACTCTAACAAAACATCGAAGGTTTTCAGCGACTCAAGTATAGGAAAGGGCTAGGGCTTGGAACGAAGTGGCCATGGCCTTAATTATGGTACAGCCCCCCAGAATTTATGTGGTGTGAAAATGAGAAAGCACAAAAATTTGTCTTCAGGGCTGCCGATGGGGTTCAAACCCACCATCTCGCAACTGCAAGCTCACAGCTGCACGATCCTAACCACACAGCCAATTTGCTTGGTCAAGTTCATTCTCAAAAGATGGGGGCATGGATTGCAATCTCACATTCACAAATTATTTAACAGCACGGTAGATTCAGATGTTTACTTAATGAAATCTTGAACCCGTTCATTGTGGAACTGAACGAAACCAAATTTATAGGCTCATTCTTCCAAACAAGACGGTGCCACAGATCTAATTTGTACAGATGCGTGTCCACATACTTGTGATCAGGCATTGTATGTGTAAGTAGTAAGTATAAAAAGTTTATGTTAAAGCATGAAACTACGAAGGAGGGTAGGAAAATACACAAATGATAAGTAGAATACAAGATCAGTATAGATAAAAGGAGAGACAAGAAGAGGCAAGAACATTCAGAGACAAGGGATATAAAATTTTATATTATTTAAATGCTTGTAGCTCTAAATGTTAATATTAAACTATGTATATATATATACATTATCATTATAGACTGTTTTGCCTTTCAGCGTTCAGTCTGCAAGCCTCTATGAATTTACTAAATGTCGCCACAATTCTCTATTTGCAACTAGTGTTGTGGCCTCATTTAGTTCTATACCTCTTATCTTTAAATCGTTAGAAACCGAGTCTAACCATCGTCGTCTTGGTCTACCTCTACTTCTCTTACCCTCCATAACAGAGTTCATTATTCTCCTAGGTAACCTATCTTCCTCCATTCGCCTCACATGACCCCACCACCGAAGCCGGTTTATGCGTACAACTTCATCCATCGAGTTCATTCCTAAATTAGCCTTTATCTCCTCATTCTGAGTACCCTCCTGCCATTGTTCCCACCTGTTTGTACCAGCAATCATTCTTGCTACTTTCATGTCTGTTACTTCTAACTTATGAATAAGATATCCTGACTCCACCCAGCTTTTGCTCCCGTAAAGCAAAGTTGGTCTGAAAACAGACCAATGTAAAGATAGTTTCATCTGGGAGCTGACTTCCTTCTTACAGAATACTGTTGATTGCAACTGCGAGCTCACTGCATTAGCTTTACGACACCTTGATTCGATCTCTTTCACCGTATTACCATCCTGGGAGAACACACAACCTAAATACTTGAAATTATCAACCTCTTCTAGCTTTGTATCACCAATCTGCCATTCAGTTGTGTTGAATTTCTTACCTACTGACATCAGTTTAGTCTTCAAGAGGCTAATTTACATACCATACTCATTGCACCTCTTTTCAAGTTCCAAGATATTAGACTGCAGGCTTTCGGCACAATCTGCCATTAAGACCAAGTCGTCAGCATAGGCCAGACTGGTTACTACATTTCCACCTAACTGAATCCCTCCCTGCCATTTTATACCTTTCAGCAGATGATCCATGTAAACTAAGAACAGCAAAGGTGAAAGATTGCAGCCTTGTCTAACCCCTGTAAGTACCCTGAACCAAGAACTCATTCTACCATCAATTCTCACTGAAGCCCAATTGTCAACATAAATGCCTTTGATTGATTTTAATAATCTACCTTTAATTCCATAGTCCCCCAGTATAGCGAACATCTTTTCCCTCGGTACCCTGTCATATGCTTTCTCTAGCTACGAAACATAAAGACAACTTCCTTCCTGTTCCCTTGCTTATAGATAGGTGCAATTACTGCTTTTGTCCAATCTGAAGGTACCTTACCAACACTCCATGCTAATTTTACTACTCTATGAAGCCATTTCATCCCTGCCTTCCCACTATACTTCACCATTTCAGGTCTGATTTCATCTATTCCTGCTGCTTTATGGCAATGGAGTTTATTTACCATCCTTTCCACTTCCTCAAGCGTAATTTCACCAACATCATTTTCCTCCTCCCCATGAGCTCGGCTGTTCGCAACACCACCAGGATGATTTCCTTTTACATTGAGAAGATGTTCAAAATATTCCCTCCACCTCTCCAGTGATCTATTATGAGTTCACCTGAATTACTCAATACACTGTTCATTTCCTTTTTCCCTCCCTTCCTAAGATTCTTTATTACTGTCCAGAAAGGTTTCCCTGCTGCTTGACCTAGCCTTTCCAGATTATTACCAAAAACTATGTAAAATAAATTAAAATTCAATTTATGAACATTAGGCATGTTATTAAAACTAATTATAATTAAATACTATATCACTGCTGGTGCTTACCAATACTAGTATGAAAGCTACAAAACTACAAAATACTTACTAGCAACTCATTAAGATAATGATTAAACTTTTAATTTGTGTAAATTCATTTAAAACATAATTTCATCCAACTTTTACAGAAACAAATCAAACTACTTGATCTACAAATTTTCATTGTTGTCCATAATCCTCTCTACAATAAACTAATATGTCTTTCCTAAATTTTATCAAATACAGTAGAGACAATACGCGACACTTCCGGATTTAGCCTTGCTAAATTGGGAGACAAGTCGCTAGTGGCGTGACCTGAAAATTCACGCTAAATTCAAATATTAATGGAAATGTATATACAGAAATGGATAAATAAATTACGTCTAGAAAGAAAGTGTTACTAAGATATTAACTTCAAAGTTGCTAAAGCAATTCTAAATAAATGAATGAATTACTTAACAGGTTATTATTTAAAGACTGAAATTAGACATATAATGAAGATGCGAAATGGACTGCTGTGAAAGGGCTTGATCTTTCATTTATGCATTTTTTTTTTTAGCTTTAGCATTCCTGCCTGAACGTTCATGGCTAGATTAGTCATTTTTCTCATTTAAAATCATTGTATCATCATATTAAAACATTTGTCAACAAAAATATCGGTATATTCCTTACACACATGATTCAATGAATTTACGTTTAAGAGCTGGACAATTTTCCTTTTAACTTGAAGCCTACTAACAGAAAGAAAATCTATAAATTTAGCCTCAAAAACATTCAAACTTTCCCTATAAGCAAAACTTGCCATAATGCCATTACATTGGGGTAAAGCAAATTTATATCATCATATTGTTTCAACGAAATAGCCTATGTACATTTCTTAAATTACCCATATTTTCTTCAGTGCTTGACAACGCATTACGGCATTTCAAATGGGGTAACTTGAAACACAACCAGCCACACACATATGCATTTGTATTTTCCGGAATTAAATCAAACCCACAGATCACACCTACAACAACACATCAGTATTGAAGGTTAACTACTGCACTATACAATAAAATAAGCTTATTATATTTTAAGCCAGTTATAATGTGGGTTGCGCAGATCTGTTTGTAACTGGAAGAATATATATGTAAACACAATATTTACTTGCATTTTCTTGTCACGAGGGAAACTGAAGAAAGGCCGCGAATCCTTCTGCACTTCATAGTTATTGCAGCCAAACATAGCACATATCTTTCCACTCATATTGAGAGGAGATATATAGGAATGACACACGCTACTATTTACTTATGTCAACTTTATGCAAACGCATAAATAATACCAAAAACTCCACAAACAAATACACGTGCTCTTATGACAGAATCCGTAACACTCAGGTCACTCCGCTAGATAGAGTTGTAATCGCTGTCCCTCGATATCTCGCAGAGTGTCGTGTATTGTCTCTACTGTATTTTATTTTATATTGGAAAACAATGCTTTCAGTCAACACTCAAGTATACACTCTTGAAATGTGCTCCACATCCACCAAATAAGAAGTTCTTTTATGAATGCAGTCGTTGCTGCAGCTACAGGAACTAAAACATATCTGTAATTGCTGTGATAATTTATAAATGAAATAATGGATACATACATGCATCTTTATTATAGACTAATACCTTTCAATGTTCAGTCTGCAAGTCTCTGTGAATTTATTAAATGCCTCCAAAATCCTCTATTTCTAACTAGCTCTGTGGGCTTGTTTAGTTCACACACCTCTTTTTCAAATCATTAGAAACTGAGTCGGACCATTGTCGTCTTGGTCTTCCTCTACTTCTCTTACACTCCATGACAGAGTCCATCACTCTCCTAGGTAATGTATCCTCATCCATTCACCTCACATGACTCCACCACTGCTTTAACCTATGCATACTGCTTCATCTATCAAGTTCATTCCTAACTTAGCCTCTTTCTCCTCGTTCCAAGTACCCTCGTGCCATTGTTGCCAGCAATCATTCTCACTATTTTCATGTCTGTTACTTCTAACTTATGAATAAGATATCCTGAGTCTACCCAGCTTTCACTCCCATAAAGCAAAAGTTTGTCTGAAAACAGACCGGTGTAAAGATAGTGTCATCTGGGAGCTGAATTCTTTCTTACAGAATACTAATGGCAACTACAAGTTCACTTCATTAGCTTTGCTGCATCTTAATTCAATCTCACTCTTACTATACTACCATCCTGAGAGAATACACATTCTAAATACTTGAAAAGATCTACGGTACCTTTTCCAGTTTTGTACTCTCAATCTGACATTCAATTCTCTTAGGTTTCTTCCCTACTGAAAATGCTTATTTCCGTATCGTACTCACTGCTCATATTATCTAGTTCCAAACTAATATATTTCAGGCTTTCAGCAATCTGTCATTAAGACAGAGTCATTAGCATAGGCTAACTAGCTTTCTACATTCCACTTATCTGAATCCCTCCTTGCCACTTTATCCATGTAAATTATAAACAACAAAGGTGAAAGATTACAGCCATGTGTAACCCCTTTAATTACCTTGAACAAAGAACTCATTCTAACATCAGTTCTTACTGTAGCTTAATTGTTAACATAAATTCCTTAGATTGCTTTTAAGAATTACCTTTAATCCCATAATTCCTTTGTACGGTTAATGGTTTTCCCTCAGTACTGTGTCATGGACCGTCTCTAGATTTACAAACCATAAACGTAACTGTCTACTCCTCTCGTAGCATTTATCAGTTATTCATAAGTTAAAAGTAACAGACATGAAAGTAGCGAGAATGATTGCTGGTACAAACAGGTGGGAACAGTGGCAGGAGAATCTGATGTTGTCAGGCCCTTTGTGGTCTGAAACCACACTGGTTTTCATCCTACTTACTCTCAACTATTGATCGCACCCTCCCTTTCAAAAGGAAAGTGAACACTTAGCTTGGTATACTGATCAATCAAATACCTCAGTAGTTGTTGGAATCATTCCTGTTCCCCTGCTTATACATATATAGGTGCAATTACTGCTTTCATCCCATCAGAAAGTATCGTATTAATATTCCTTGCTTATCTTATTATTCTGTAAAGCCATTTTGATCCATCCTTTTCACTACTCTTCACCATTTCAGGTCTAATTTCATCTATTCCTGATAATGGAGTTTATTTACGATCCTTTCCTGACATCATTGTCTTCCTCCCCACGAGCTTTGTTGTTCGTAACATCAACAGAAAGATTTCCTTTTACGTGTAGAAGGTTTTCAAAATACCTTCCATTGTCCAGCGGTTCCCTGAATCTACTGTAATTTTGCTTAATTTACCCAAAACATTATTCATTTCATTTTCCCTCCCTTTCTGAGATTCTTTATTGCTGTCCAGAAAAGATTCCCTACCTCTTGATCAAGCCTCTCTAGGTTGTTACCAAAATCTTCCCACAACTTCTTGGATTCAACATTGACTTGTTTGGCTCTGTTTCATTCTCCTATGTACAACTCCCTGTCTGTTTGGAGCCATTTCTGATATGCCTTTTTATGTTTACAAGCTGCCTGAACTCTCATCATTCCACCAAGATGCCTGCTTTTTCCCATCTTTAGACACAGTCTTTCCTAGGTATTCCCTTGCTGTTTTTACTACAGCATCCCTGTATGTCATCCATTCTCTTTCTATATACTGAACCTTCATACTGTCTATTGATTGTAACTTTTCACTAATCATATCCATGTACTTTTGTCTAATTTCCTCTCCTGGAGATTTCTACCCTTTATCATATGCAGACAGAGATGTCATTTTCTGTATTCTAGGCCTAGCTAGAGATACTTAGTTCACTACAGATCAGATAGTGGTCTGTGTTGTAAAAAAATCCCTGGAATACCCGCACATTTCTAACAGATTTTATGAATTCAAAGTCGGCCATGATATAATCTGTTATGGATTATATTGCATACTAGCACAGAAGTTCAGTAAACACTTCCATTCCTATTAGCTTCCGTATCTTCCCCACATTTACCCAATCACCTTAAATTCAATTAAATTTAATTTTACATTTAGGAGTAAATTGAATACACAAAACAAGTAAATATACAACATTCTGTAATTCCTACTTGTGCTTGTCCTGTACTCTGTATAATTTGCTTCACAATAAACTATTAATATCTGTTCTAAATTTTCTATTTAAAAAAAATACCATGTCCACTGAAGTAACGGGAGCATATTTTAGTTTAAGGACCAGATTGATGGGAATATCACACTGAAAAATTGTGGCCACACACAGTACACAGGTTCTTCAGTCCCGTATTTCTCTAGAGAAATTTCTCCAGTTTATCCCGTACTTTTTCTTCAACTAGACAACAAAGAGTTTTGATCCTGTCTTGCATTTCATTGAATGTTTCTATCTGTTCGTACAGTGGTTTTCCCCGATGCTTCCAGTGATTTGATAATATGCACAAGGAAGTTGTCATGAGTCTTCATATACTGTATGCTAGATGCCTCTATGTGTCAGAATCTACAATGAGTTCCTTTGTGGAAATGACATGAGATGATGCTGTGTTAAGTCAAGAAGATGACCTTGCAAAATTTTCACGTCACTGAAGTAATTATTGTAATATTTAGCAGCTTTTAACCACTTTTCCCCTGAGTAAGCACGGATTCTTGTGGCAGAGCAACATTGGGTAAACTCCATCTAAAATTGTGAATTCTTCTTGGTGCCCTGACAAACATTTTCTTGACTATAGAAGTCATTTTAATAGATCTTTGGAAACTCTAAACTGATTTGCTCTGACACGGTTAATGCCATGGGCAATGCAAGTATTGTGGGTGACAAAAGGGTAGATAACTTTCAATAACTGCACTGCAGTTATATATGGTGCTGTATTAGTATAGACAAGTAATATTTTATTCTCATCTAGACTGTTGGAAAAACCGAGCGAGTTGGCCGTGCGGTTAGGGGTGTGCAGCTGTGAGCTTGCATTTGGGAAATAGTGGGTTCAAACCGCACTGTCGGCAACTCTGAAGATGGTTTTCCATTTTCACACCAGGCAAATGCTGGGGCTGAACCGTAAGGCTAAGGCCGTTTCCTATCCCATCATCGCCATAAGACCTATCTGTTTTCGTGCAACGTAAAGTTTTTTTAAAAAGTCACGAAACAGTACTTCCAGGCTATCATTGATGAATTTTATTACTGTCTCAGATTATGTTCTGGACAGTTATGTACTACGAATCAAATATCCTTTACCTTTTCAAGTCAACTTCCCAGCAGTTAGAGCATATGTAGCACACCATGCTGTCTGTAGTCTCCGAGAGCCAAATATGGGAATCAACAATATCCAAACTAATTCTGCAAAGAGCCTTGTTGTTCATGGTATTAACATAATTCTTCCTTACTGTGGACTCCGATGGAATAATTCTGTGGCAGTTGTGAAGCCTTTAAAATGAGGATTCTCTAGGATGGTAAATGGAACATTTGCTGTGATCAAGGCTTGGCATAGATCAGCATGAAATTCATTTTTATTTGAAAAATTATTCAATGTCTCGGATAGCAGAGGCTGTTTAAGTTTTCTTTCTTGCTCTTTGATCTCCTGGTGTGTAGCTCCCTGCATGTGTTAAGTGTGAACTTTTGGTCACTGGTTACCTACACAACGTCCGACTCGTTGGCTGAATGGTCAGCGTACTGGCCTTCGGTTCAGAGGGTCCCGGGTTCGATTCCCGGCCGAGTCGGGGATTTTAACCTTCATTGGTTAATTCCAATGGCTCGGGGGCTGGGTGTTTGTGATGTCCCCAACATCCCTGCAACTCACACACACAACACTATCCTCCACCACAATAACACGCAGTTACCTACACATGGCAGATGCCGCCCACCCTCATCGGAGGATCTGCCTTACAAGGGCTGCACTCGGCTAGAAATAGCCACACGAAATTATTTTACCTACACAACGAAAATGAGACTATGAACAGCCTGGGTAAAGAGCTTAATTTTAAAAATAATTTTACATAAATTTAAAAATTGTTGTATTTATTTTAAAATTCAGAATTCCAATAAGATATTAGAAATGCAAAGTTAATTCTCAAGAAACACTGCTGCCTGACCAGTATGCTTTCCCGTTGTGAAACTAGTTAAAAACTTAAACTTTACCATGCGAGTTGGCCATGTGGTTACGGGTGCGCAGGTGTGAGCTTGCATCCAGGAGATAGTGGGTTTGAACCCCACTGTTGGCAGCTGTTAAGATGGTTTTCCATGGTTTCCCATTTTCACACCAGGCAAATCCTGGGGCTGTACCTTAATTAAGGCCACAGCTGCTTCCTTCTCACTCCTAGGCCTTTCCAATCCCATCATTGCCATAAGACCCATCTGTGTCGGTGTGACGTAAAACAAATTATTTAAAAAATTTAAACTTTAGCCCAGTAAAGGATAAAAAGTCAGTTGGTGTATTTTTCCATGTCTAAATTGTAAACAGACTTTTAATGGCAAAAATTAACCTTGATTTCAGTGCACTCACGTGTTTGCTACGTACTTGGCAATACATTGTCTGTCCGTCCGTCGTGCTGTTTTGAAATTCCTGCAGCCATTGACATATCAGAGAAGCCTTTGAAGACTTAATTTTTGACATTCTACAATAAACTTCTTGCACGCCACACTCCAGACTTTGAAAACTCTTTATAGAATGCACAATTTCTTTGCAAGGTTTCAGTAGATAAAAAGGAATAACACACCAGAGAGGTAGTTCAATGAACTTTCCTCTTTTTCCAAGAACGCAGTTGATGGCCCTTGTTAGTATGTGTCGCTGCAACTTGAATGCTGTAAAGTTGTAAAGTAACCCTAGACTAGACTGTCAGATGTGGTATGTAGAGTCCTAGTTGAAATGTGATAGGAACAAGAAAAGAAATCTGTAATTTGGATGATATATTTTACAGAAAAAATTTAACCTTTGGCCTTTCAATGACAAAACGTGTTAAAGATGCAACATTAGGCTCTATTGTCATAATAGGCATTTTTAGGTCTTATAAAAATGCCCATTTTAGGCTAAGTTTTTATTCATTCATCACTTAAGGATGTAAAAAGGTGTTAACTTAAAATCTGAAGTCTACTCATGACCATCTCCTTTTTAAAACACTTGGAGCTTTAAAAATTGTAGTAGGGTGAAAGCAACTGCATTTTTTGAAAGAGGAAGAATTGTTTAAGCCCAGGATTGTAAAATTGATATTTTGAACAGAAATGACCAAAATTTCAGTTATGACTCCCCTGACTTCATATACTTAAACATTACTGAGACAAACATTTTTTTTCTTTTTTGCCAGTAGTTCAAAGCTGCCCTAACACACAGGTTTTTGGCGATACCAGAATGGGAAAAGGCTGGGACTGGGATCTTAGCAGTAGGTACAGTGATGCGAAAAGAGGAAACCATAGACAATCATCTTCTGTGCTACTGTTAGTGGAATTTGAACCCACTCTCTCCTGAATGCCAGCCTACATCTGCATGACCTGTACAACATAGTTGACTCGCTCTTTGAGAGGTCTGTTCTCAAATGTTAACCTTTTACTGTTCTGATATACGAGTCCTTTTGAATAGTTTTCACTCCCAAGTTTTCAGTTAAAGCCATGTTCTTACATTGACTAGCTTAGCATTTTGTTTCATATAATTATTTTTTGAGCTTTTCTCATACTAAATTTTTAGATAACTTTGTTGAACAGTTTTATTAACTAGGCAATTCTACAGGTATTTTAATGTGATTCATGTAGTCAATATGGAATAATTACAAATGTGTGATTCATAAATGGTATCCTGTGTTGCAATTGATTTTCATTTGAAATACAAGTTCTGATAAATGCAACAGATGTGAAACATAGTACCAATTATTTTAAAACCTGAATAAGTCAGCTAGTTGCATGAATATAGGAACTGCAGTAAAATATTTTGGCATACAGCATGAGTTAATATAGAATGATCTTTTAGCTATGTAACCAGTTTGCCAGCAGTTTCCGTGTGTGTTCATCACTTTGTCAAGAACCCCAACTCCAGCAAGTGTGCAGTTTATGATTGTGGGCTTTTAAAAGTCATCTTGATTTTAAATATCAGTCATCTGTAGAGGATATTTCTTTTTGATGTAGTATATCATAACATTGTACCTCTGTGAACTGATTGCTGTATGTATACCCTTGCTCCTCTCATGCCCTTCATCTAATTTTTTTTTTTTTTTTAAGTGTAATCTCTGCTATTCATTTACTTTACGATTAACATCTAAAGAATGAAGTTTGGTTACAGATTCTTTAAGTAAGGTAGGATATTCTTTTTTCATGATAAGTAACAAATGATCCTTATGAATTAGATATAGTTTTTAAAATGTACACAACACATTTAGCCTTGCTGAGCAATAACTATCATGAAGCTAGTACAAATAATTTCTTTGATTTGTGGGAAATACAGTAATGTAATTAGCTGTTGTACAAAGTATGCAGGACATACAAACTGCTTTTCAACATTTTGTTTTCTGTTATCTTATTACTGACTTTCCCACATCTTCAGATATGCTCTGTGTTATGCTGTGCTCTTTTCAATGTTCCTTCAGTAAGATTATTTATAATCTGTAAATTACTTTATTGTTAAAATAAATTAGCATTGAGTACTAATAATACCATGACCAGTACTTTCTCCTGTTGATTACACATGAAGAAGAGAAACACTATCACCTCCTCCTCCTCATGAAAATTTGAACAATCTCTGTTTGTGATTAATGTTACATTCTTTCTTTTATCAACTTTCATCAGTCTGTTGTGTTTTTTTCTCCTTACAATGTATTCACATCCTGCTACCATAAGCAGTGGTAGGCGGTACTACCTACGACTGTCTGACCGAGGTTTGTGCAGCCATTACCAAATCCCGTAGGATCATAGGATATAAACTTCATGGTTTTGATCCATATTGAATTGTGAACAACATAATAATAATTATTATTAAATGAATGTCGTATGGTCCACCTTTTTTCAATACTATATTATGCAATATTATTGAATTACATTACTAAACTAGGGACTAGTTACAGCCTTAATGTAATACATCTAATAACTAAACAAATGTAAAAACACAGAGTTGACATGAAAACTAATGTACAAACACACAATTAACATTAAAATCTGGGATGAACTAAGTGTAAAATCTGAAAAATAAATTAGGCTCTAAATTCTTAGCATCTGGAGTATGCTCATCATCCAGACTCTTTCTTGTATTGATATTCATAGAATTGTTACTTCCATCACTGCTAATCATTACAATTTCAATTGCAAAATGGGAACCAGTAAATGTTGATTCTGTAGTCAGATCATCAATCACCAAATCTACTTGAGTGGTGTTAGCAGTATGCAAGCCACTGGATGCCATTGTAAATAACCACCAGCTGACGCAGAACTGCTAGATGGTGTTTCCACATCTAAATAAAATGAATTGTTGCTGTATTGTTTGTTAAAATCATGCTGAAATGCTGTTGGACATTGTCAGCACGGCACATGAAGATATGGTTAAAACTGACACATTCTTAATTTGTGGCTGGTATAAAATTCGCAATTCATTGCGGTGTCCATGAAGTTAACCTCTCGTTGCAGCATGTGGTGCGTGGTGTATTGTTACCAAACCTGACAGGCTAAAAGAGAACCTCCTTCCTTTCCTTTCCTTTGTAAAGTTAAAGAGAACCAACAGCTATTGGCAGAGGATTTCATCATTAGGGGGCTTGTTGAAGCCTTTGTGAAGGAAATTGTATGTACATTCGGCAGGAAGCTGCTGCCTTGTAGATGTGGCAGGGTGATTGTTAAAGTCTAAGGGAGATAACATGGCAGAAAATCTTCGCAAACATTATGCCTAGAAAGTCAGCTGGAGAGTAACTGCAGTCACCCTCAAAACTCATTTGAGCCTTGGATGCAAACAGAGGAAGAGCTAGTGGACATCATGGAGGGAAGGAAAATATCAATCCTAGGACTGAGTGAAACTAAATGGAAAGTTAAAGGGAAGGAGTAGTTGAGGAAGAACTATACCCTCTACTGGAATGCTAACAACAAACAGATGAGAAATGTAGTGAGAAAGGCTGCACCCAGGATTTTTTCATGGGCAGGGTAGGATTTTTTTGGGATTTCCTAAATGACTAAAGAAGCAAATAAAAAACTGTGGATGGGGATGGTGGAATACACCCACGGTATCCGCTGCCTGTCGTACGAGAGGCAACTAAAATGGGAACCCGAGGCTGTCAGTTCGGAAGCGTGGATTGGCAACCACGGTTCCCCTAGCTGAGTCTGGCATTGCTTCCACTTGTGTCAATGTCTTCACTTTTATCTTTCCTATCTGACTACCATTGTTCTTTTTTGATCCCAAAATTATTAGGTTTGCAAGGCTTAGGGAGACTTTAATTTTTGACCCTTCATGGCATTTTCCTTTAATGGTGTATTGCCTTTGGAGAGGCCTGGTGCTGGTCTTTTGAGATGATGCCCTATAGGACACCTGCATGTCTGAGAGGATGGCACCCTACCTAAGATGAATTTTAATACTGAAGATGACGGGCACCTGGCCCCCAAATCAGAAGAATTAAAAGGTTAAAACTTCCATCACAGCCAGGAATAGAACCCGGAACACCTTGGATCAAAGGACAGCATTCTAACTATTTAGCCATGGAGCTGGACAAAACTCATGTCGTCTTCCCAATGTGGTGCAGCTCTTTTCAGATGCTCCCCCAATGAAGGGGAGCTGCATATCTCATTTTAACATTGTACCAGCCCTCCTGAAATTCTTAAATCTCTGGCAGTACCGATAATCGAACCCAGGGTCTAATAACTCTTAAGTTACGCTATGAAGGCAAACTTTGGGTAGTTGTATTTGCTCTTAACGCAACAGTCACCATAATCAGCAAATTGAAATGCTATATTTTTAGTTATGAAATAGATTTAATTGAATAAAAATGTTCAGGTATTTTTAGAGCATTATCATTTACAAATCAACATGCTAGTGGAGAGGTAAAAAAGTAACCTAGCATAGCGGGCAGCGCATGCTATATTGCGAGTGTGCAGCGCAAGATGAAGGGGTCTGTCTTTTGTTTAAAAATGGAGGAAACCAATTTTTTTCACTATAATTATTATAAAAGATATTGACAAGTTTGACACATTTTTGAAATAATCTTATTTTGAATTTGCAAAGTTACCTATAGGAAAAATATATTTCATTTACTATTACAGTATTTATTGTTGAATTTTGGTGAAATGGGGGCCACTTGACATATTTTGACTCATTTATACTATAATTTTCAGTTAATTCTTTTTAAGTCCATACTAATTAATTTTTCAAACAATGAGATGAGGGCATTTCCTTTTTTTCCTTCTCCCCTCCCTCCCCACCTTTTCCTTTGTAAGTATGAAACGTTGTATTTTGACTTAATGTAAGCAATACTTTATTCGTACCAATTTTGAGATATAAGTATACATATATTCACTAATATATTTTTTCATGGAAAATATTATACTTCCTCTTCATACAGAAGAAACTTTGGTGAAAAAGTTCAATTATTTCATCAACCGTGTACAAAAATAAATGTATGAATATTATTACACAACAAAAATAATCATTTCCCAACGTCTACTTACATACAGTTTGTATACCGTTGCATACAATCAATTCCCACACTCCAATAAACTACAGTATAACATTTCATGCAAATCAATATAAACTATAATAATTTTTACTATAGCAATTTCTATAGTTTAAAATACATTTCTATAAAACTTGCAGGTGTATTTTAATGTTAGAATGAGTAACTTGTGAGATCACAGTAATTTTATTACTGTTAACAATTAAGTGAACTGGCAATCAGAACAGTTAGACTTGTAATGTCCAAATACGATTTTAGACTAACTTCTCCCATTTAATTACCAAAAAAGATTACCTTTAAGGTGGGGATAACAAAATAACTAAAATGTGTGTGTTAGGAAATAGATCCCTCACATCTGTTGTGTTCTTCTTCCAGTTTCTGTGGCTCTGTGTACATCTGTTGGGTTGCATTTATTTTCGTGCTTCTGAGTCAAGGATAGGCCTTTTGTTAATTGACTGCCTTAAGTAGAAGCAGAATCAACGCTACCTGGATGAAGTGGCGCCAAGTCACAGGAGTCCTTTTTGATTGGAGGGTGCCAATGTATCTGAAATCCAAAATCTATAGAACCATCATTAGACCAGTGGCACTGTATGGAACCGAGTGTTGGCCAGTTACTAGGAGACATGAACAACAGCTGCATGTCATGGAGATGAAAATGCTTCGTTGGTCAGTGGAACTCACTAGACTGGATCACATCAGAAATGAGGATGTTCGGATGGCATTTGATGTGGCCCCAATCCCTGAGAAAATGCAAGAGAATCATTTGTGATGGTATAGCCACGTGCTACGCAGAAACGGTTCTTCAGTTGCAAGAAGGGCATTACACTTGAATCCTGCAGGCCGCAGACCATGAGGGCAACCCAAGAAGTGCTAGCTCGACACTCTGTGGGAGGACAGGCATTTGGCAAAAGTCTCTCCTCAAGTTGAACAAGACTACATCAAGTGGAAAAGAAAGTGCACAACAGCAGACTCTGCAATTAAGCGGGATAAATGCTTAGAAGAAGAAGGTAACGGTTTTACGAACTGAATTATTCTAAGGGTAATTAACTTTTTATTGTACACTATGAACTGTTTAAAAAATATACACTCATGTCCATAAGTTACGGGCTCTTAGAGATCCACGGGAAAAACATGAAGAACAGTTATAATGTGTGCAGTAAAAAGTGAGAGACATCGCGAAATGGTAAACAAGGTACTCCTACAGGAAAAGATTGAAAAATCAAGGCTGCAGTGGTGTGGACATGTTAAGAGAATGGGAAAAGAAAGAAGAAATGGAGTTGAAGGGAAGGAGACCTAGAGGAAGACCGAGGGACAGATAGCTGAAAGGTGTAAAGAAGAGCATCGAGGCAAGAGGAGGGAACTGGACGAGAGTGCGAGAAGAGAAGTGGTGGATGGACAGAAATATGATGGAGAGGATTATGTTCCAAACAGACCCATCCTGTGGTTGGTAACTGCTCCAGATGATGATGATGATGACAGTGTTACTGATACCAGGTATACAGCAAAATCAAACATAGCTAGTGGGTGGCACTAACCATGCGTGGTGTCTCCCAGATGCAAAACAGCTCCCCGTACTCTGGATTAGGCTGTACAGGATGGCTTGCGGTAACGCATCCCATTGCTGGACAAGCGCCCTTGGAGATCACCAATGGTCCGTGATGGCAGTGTTATGGTTGTAATCCTTTGGCCTAGTATGTCCCATGCATGTTCAGTCGGATTTAAGTCCAGGGAGCATGTTGGCCACTATAGACGTTTGATGTCCTTGTGTTGCAGGTACTCGTTCGCTAAGCCAGCCCTATGTCGGTGGGCATTATCGTCCATTAGGTGGAATGCAGATCCATATGCACCACAAAAAAGCTGCACATACTGTTGTTGGATGACATCCCTATAGACAGCACCCATCACAGTACCCCTAGGAAACACATGCAGTGGAATATGTGCCCCTAACATGATGGTGCCGCTAACAAGAACACTGGCGCTGCCATATTGGTCCCTTTCCTCAGTATTGGCAGGGCTGTCACATGTCCCAGGGGCGAACCAGATGAACAGTCAGTGAGAGTCACTTTCCAGGCTAAACTGTGACTCACCTGTGAGCAGGACACTACTCCCCTCTTCTCGAGTCCAATCACAATGAGCAAGACACCACATTCCATGATCAACGCTATATCTTTTTGTGAAGGAAATGCAACTGGTGGGTCATCAAGCATATACAGGAACCTCTCAAAGCCAATGATAAACAGTCTGATGGGAAATTACTGACATAGATGCTGCTTCGATGTCTAGCTGGTCCTGTGCTGGTTGGATGGATGTCTTGAGGCAACGTAATGACCCTGACGCTGGGTTATAGCACATGTTCGACCTTGCCTGTACTGCCGTTGAATGTTTTCGCCATTCTGAAATTTTCTCCACAGCTGTGAAATGACGCTATGGGCGACATTCATCTTGTGGCCTACCTGGCGCTCACTGTGGCCAGCCTCTGATCTGCTGATGATCCAACCATGTAATGCCATCCTGCTTCCCTAAGACTCAAAATACTGTGAACCAAATGCACAGAACTCACAGCGAGAACTGCTATTCGCAAGACTTCTCCCCCCATGGACAGTTTTTGGTACACTAATCTGTCTCGTAATGAGCTGCCAGGTTTATCACGTTTTCATATCGTCCAGTCACAGATTAGTCTGCACATCATTGCCACAACATAATGATTTCCCATGTACTGCAGAGATCCCTTAACTTATCGACATGAGTGTATATATTTACAAACCTGAATCGGTAGTAACTAATGGAGACAAAGTCTTGTAGGACTATGAAAAATTTGAGGCTATAGACTGAATATTGTATTAACAAAAACGAATCGGTTACTGTATTTGAATTCTTTGCTATAAAGTAAAAACCGGGCAAGTTGGCCATGCACTTAGGGGCGCGCAGCTTTAAGCTTGCATCTGGGAGATATTGGGTTCAAACCCCACTGTCAGCAACCCTGAAGATGGTTTTCCGTGGTTTCCCATTTTCACACCAAGCAACTGCTGGGATTGTACCTTAATTAAGGCCACAGCCGCTTCCTTCCCACTCCTAGGCTTTACCTATCCCACCATCGCTACACGACCTATATGTGTTGGTGCGACGTAAAGCAAATTGTAAAAAAAAAAAGGAAGTATAGAAAATTATCTTAAGAATATTTATTTCCGGCTACTAAGTATATCTGAAAATCGGCTTGGGCCGGGGATGTTAACCTTGTTTGGTTAATTCTTCTAGCTGAGTCTTCACATACACACACCACATCACACTACTAATCTTGCCGGGCTGAGTGGCTCGGACGGTTGAGGCGCTGGCCTTCTGACCCCAACTTGGCAGGTTCGATCCTGGCTCAGTCCAGTGGTATTTGAAGGTGCTCAAATACGTCAGCCTCGTGTCGGTAGAATTACTGGCACGTAAAAGAACTCCTGCAGGACAAAATTCCGGCACCTCGGCATCTCCGAAAGCTGTAAAAGTAGTTAGTGGGACATAAAACAAATAACATTATTACACTACTAATCCTCACAGAAGCATGCAATAGTGAATACATCCCCTCCCCCACATTGGGTTGGTGTCAGGAAGGGCCTCCAACATCTGTAAAACTGGAATTAATCTACATTAGTGCTGATCCCAGATAAGTAGGGGGAAAAGCCTAGGAAAGTAGAAGTATCTCTTCAGTATATCTGTAAAATGACTCATATGCACTAGTAACAAATGGGTCAGAATCTGGAAACATGTATCATAAATAGGGCCCAGATTTTTAGGTTTTAACCTATTTTTTTCCTTGCTATTTAATTCACAAATTTCAATATATTTGTTCGTTATACACTTCCTGGAGCAGAATATGTGAATTTCATTGCACCTAAAAGAACCTAAATGAGGGGTTGACACCTAAAATAACCTAAATAGCTGTTTTTCCTTCTTCATATAACGAATGTTATTTCCCTGCATTGTAAAATTATTTCCACCGCGATTACAAGCAGTAGGACGGAGATAGTTCAGGTTTCTACCATTAAATGCAGCACGTCCCATGCTTCCCACTACACATGTGACATTTAATGGCTCCTTGATGCATATGATAGAAGGTCAGGAGGAACGTAAACAGTTTCGCCTCCAGTGGTCCACAGAGAGTACAGCCGGCAGAGTGTGTGGCGAATGGTTCCTGCAGTATTTTCTAACCGTAATTGTTGTATAGCAAAACAATGCCTAAATCGCACTTATTGAGAAAATGGATTGCTACAGTTGGACACTTCACTACAGGTGGTCGAGTAGTCTTCTGTCGGGCATGCTCCAAAGAAGTAAGATTCCCATAAGTGATCTAAAATCCGCATTGCAATACCCTAGCTCGCTTACTGAAGAGTACTTAGGATTTGGATTCTTCATTTCAGGTTAAATGTGAGCAGAAATTCCATCTTGAGCAGCATAAATCTGCAGCTGCTCACATGGCTAGCATAGCGAGGAGAAAGTCCAGCAGCAACAGTAAGCAAACGTTTATTTCTTCCACAGTTGGCAGGCCTGAAGATAACTTTAACTTTTGCCTATGTCAGGCGTTGGTGTCTGCAAACGTCCCATGGAACGTGCTAAGTAACCTGACCATGAAAACATTCTTAGGAGATATTAGCGGCCGCAGTATACCTAATGAATCCACTTTAAGGAAGAATTATTTGCATCCTCTTTACCAGAAGACATTAGATGAAATAAGAGAAGATATAGGCGATCACTATATATGGTGTTCTGTCGATGAAACATCTGACAGTTGCGGTCGCTTCATTGTGAATGTGGTAGTAGGTAAGCTGGATCAAAATGAACCAGGTAACCCTCATCTAATTCTTTGTAAAGAAATAGAACAAACTAACAGCAGCACAATAGCCTGTGCAGTGAAGGATGCTTTACGCATATTGTGGCTATCAGAGAATCAAGATAGTAAGTTCCTTTTGTTAATGACTGACAGTGCTGCCTACATGTTGAAGGCAGGGCAGGTTCTACAGTCCTTCTACCCGAGCATGCTACACGTTACATGCTTGGCGCACAGCCTGCACTACCCTGCGGAGGAGATTAGAAGCAACTTCAGTGACGTGAACAGCGTGGTTTCTTCATTCAAGAAAGTTTTCTTGACAGCCCCAACACGTATACAGTTGTTCAAAGAGAAACTACCAACAACACTTTTTCCACCTGAGCCGATACTTACCCGCTGGGGAACTTGGCTGTCTGCTGCTATTTACTATGCTGAGCACCTAGAAGGAATTAAAAATCTCATCAATGACTTGGATGAAACAGAAGCTTCCTGCATCGCTAAGGCCAAGAAATCGCTCAAGTGCCCGACCCTCGTTGCTTCCCTAGCATATATTAAGACATATTTTTGTTTTATACCAGACGCTATTCTCCTGTTGGAAAGTGCAATCTTGCCACTCAGAGATTTCCTGGATATCATTGGCAATGTTTCCAGAAGAGAAATACCTGGGCCATTGGGAGTGGCTGCAGAAAATTCTTCAACGCAATCCTGCTTTTGAAGATATGAAAGTCATCAATTCAGTATTACAGGGAGAAAAGTATTCAGGAAAATTACTCCTACAACCTGCTGCATTAGCATCTATGTACTATGCTCCAATGACGTCATGTTCCATTGAAAGAACTTTTTCGTCATATAAAAATGTGTTAAGTGACAACAGGAAATCATTTACATCAGACAATTTGGGTATATACGTTGTTATTTACTGCAATGTTTTTATGAATATGAATATGACAATGTAAACTTTTGTGAAATAAATACATAAATAAATTTTACAGAACTACAAAAACAGAAAATTATTGCTGCCTGTATTGATCCTGGAGGCAAAACCTGAAATAACCTATTTTAAGAATACAAGAAACCTAAAGTGAAGGTTTATGCCACCTAAAAATCTGGGCCCTAATCATAAGTTTCTAGGTTTATAACCATTAAAATATATAGGTATTTAACACTTATGATATTAAGACAATATACTTTATGTTTTCCACTTTCTGTATTTATACATTGCTAATAAAATCCCAAGAAAAACATTTTACACAAGAATAACTTTGTCTGGAGTGTAAATAATTGAATGATAATGCAAAATCTATTTCAATAATTGAAAACAAACATCTCACCAAATTAAAATTTTCATATTCAGCAAATTTGTTTGAAAAACATATAAAGACAGCATAGTTTTATATTTTAATTTGTTTTATTTTCCAAATTCTTGATTTCATAATAGTTTGATTTTATGGGTTGAATGTTCAAAAACCTGTATATGCTCTTTAAATTTGTACACCTTGAGAGTGGCAAAAGACTTAGATAGTACTACAGAGATCAAGTACATCGATGGGAGGATTATAAAGGCAACAGTTCACATAGGAAATGGGAAGCCAACACTGGTGCAGGTGTATATCCACCAGATTGGTTGAAGTCAAGATGAAAAGAACAAGTTTAAGGAAGACCTAGAAGAGACCAGCAGTGAAGAGGGGTTAATCATCATAGGGAACCTCAATGCACAGCTTGAGACAGACAGGAATGGCTGTGAGGTTATGGGAGAAGGAATTCAGAAGAGGAACATCTCTTAGATTTCTGCATAAGAAACTATTTGCTAGTAAAAAAAACATTTGGTTCACCATGAGTCAGTCACAAGATAACCCGATACAGCCGGGATGGACAGAGCAAAGACGGTCATTGACTATGTCATTACAGATAAAGAAAGAAGTAGACTTGAAGATGATTCCAAGTGAGGACCTCAATAGCGACCACTGGTTATTAGTAGCAGATTTGAAAGACATTAATGTACCAAAGATAACAACTAGGAAATGACCTAAGATGAAAGTGTGAGAATTACAACAGATTGGAAAAAGGAGCAACTATCAGGACCGTATAAGAGGACGATTGTTTACAGAAGTGGAGAGTGGTGAGGTAGATTGAAACAGATTTAAAAACACCTTGATAAAGGAAGCAATTGAAGTTTGCAGGAAGACAAGAGTAAGAGAAAAAGAGACACCCTGGTGGAATGAAAGAGTAAGATCTTCAATAAAGGAAAGGAACACTGCACAAAAAGAACAAGATAGAAAAATCCAAACCAGAACAGATAAGAGTGGAGAGGAAGATCAGAGACCTAGAGCAAGTTTACCAGAACAAGAAACTGAGATCTAAAATAGTGGTAGTAGTAGTAGTGGTGGTGGCAAGTATTCCATATAGGATGTGAGGACCATCCTACACTCCACAATTTATCTGTATTGAATAGGTGAATATCGAAATGGCATTGAATAGGTGGACCCTTTTCTACCCTTTGATAGTCATTTCTAGAGGGCGGCCTACACCATCATTACCCAACTTGATTCAGTTTCGTAAAACAGGTGGCAAAACAGTGATACTTAAATTCTATTTTCTAAGTACCGGTATACAGAAATGCCATGGTTAAGTGGGTGTAGACATTAAATAAACTGTTCTGTTGGCCATGTTTATCGTTTTACAACCAGAAAAGTACATAGAACAATGAAGGTGTGACTGATTTAAATCATTTAGGAAATATTCTCCATAAACGTCATTAACAAACAAAGGAACATATTGGTGCTTCAGTTTCACTAAAAGAATTTGAAAAATTGGAGGAAAGAATAGAATATTGCCTGAGCAAAGCTTATCAAGCTAATGTAGGAAAAACACAATGCCAAAGTGAAAAGTAACTGAGAGTTTCTGAAGTTTTAAATTGATGCTGCATGTTTTTTAGCTCTTCAAATAAAAGAAATTATAAGGAGTTTTTTAATTTTATTGCAGAGAGAGACCCCCATTTGCAAAGTCATAAATAATAGTACTGTCTTTTCCGGACAAACATAAATTATACAGAATGACTTATTAAAGCATGTGTGAAACATTTAATGCAGAAAATTCAACAGGAAATCCTGGCAGCTCAATTTGTTGCAGTTATTGTGGATGAAACCACAGATGTTTCTAACAAATCTCAGTTGTGTGTAGTGAGTAGGCATGTTGTCTTTAAAGGAGAAATCCAAGAATGGTTCATTCAATTTATTGACGTGATGATTGTACAGCCGAACAGAATTCACAGATATGTTTCAGCATTTAGAAGAATCCAATTCAGACAATAATTTAATTGCTCAAAAGTATGATGGTGCAGCCGTCAATATTGGACAGCATGACCTCGCAGCCAAAGGTAAATAAAAATACCTGCAAGCATTATTAACAAATTGTTATGCCCATAAGTTAAACTTAGTTTTGCAGGACTCTGTGAAGAACATGAAGACTTGTAAGGCATTTTTTATGACAGTTTCTGTATTTACATCATTCTTTTCAAATTCCTCCAAATAAAATCATGGTTTTAATGAAATGGTCAAAGCCTGCTTTCCTTCTGTTGAGCCAACAATCGGCTTATAGAAATGATTTACAATCACAAAGACAAATTAATGCAGTTTTTTTGTAAAAAACCTGCTAGATTTTGAATTTAATTTCATGTTGTAAATTTTCCACATTGTCCTGCAAAAGACTGAAATACTCTTTTAAATTGATACAGAAAAAGGAATGTGACATAGTTTTCTGTATGTGGAAAGTAAAGGAATTTAAAGAGTTCCTTTGTCAACTACATTGTGAGTTTCATATTTTTTGGAGTAAGATTAACCCGGCATTACTCACTAGGTCTCTACGAGCGCCGTTACTCGCTAGTGAGCGCAGCGCTCACCTTCATTTTAAAAGGCCAAAATGTGCCCATATAAAGATGGAGGTATTTTTAAAACATCAAATTGAGTCCAACCTCACTTCTCAAAACCATTTCACCTCTGTCTAATAATAATAATAATAATAATAATAATAATCATCATAAAAATAAGGATCGAACCTGCCAAGTTGGGGTCGGAGCGCCAGTTCCTGAACCGTCTGAGCACAGCGCTAGGAACATGAATACTTGAATTTGAACAAACAGTTATTTATTTAGAAACCCTAATAATTAAATTAAACAAATTTGACGTAGGAGGATTATGCTAGTACAAAATAAATTATTCAAACATATAAATCAACATAACAGGAAACAAATATTTTACACACTTCGTCATCATTTCACATTTTACATTCGAACTACACTCACTCATCACTTTCGTTGATCTCAGCACCATTTTTGGAACACTGTTTGCACATTATTACAGTATGTTCTTTGCAAATGGCTGCAGCACACTGCACACATCGAGCGGTCGTTTTTCTGTTCTTCTTGCGTGGACAATACATGCACTTTTCACATTCTACCCCATGAGGACCCTGCTGTTGCTGCTGTTCCACTTCAGGCAAACCAGCTTCTCTTCTTATCTGCATTTTCAAAATTGTATCCAGATTTACAACTGATGATCGTGTAACCAAGTGTGATTTTACCAGCTCTCTGCTCAAACATTTCAGATACTTGCGCCGTGACTCGGTATGATCTGTGTTGCTGCGATAAATGATTTGGCTATTTATAGCAGCAATATTCAACAGTGAAAAGAAAATAGTGAGGAGCCACCTACAACTTACTCGAGCTACTGAATATAGACTCTTCATTTCATCGACAACATCAACTGCGCCTTTAGTAAGGTTGTAAAAAGTTATCACCTCCGATTTCTCCATATCTTCAATATCTGGATCAATTTTGTCACTATCGTGCATTGTAGAAAGAGTGAGAATATTTTTGTTTCTTTTTGAAACATACGACACCAAGAGACACTTTTCTCCATACCCAAACATGCTGCTATAAACTGGTCTCCCTCTGACATCAAGAAACGAAGGGGGAATCTCACGTTTATTCTTCCTGAGTGTGCCGACAATCGTCGTACGGTGATATTCCAAAAAATCGATGGCTAATGGCACAGAGGTAAACCAATTGTCTGTTGTAATATTACGCCCTGTGCTGGCAATTGGCTCAATTAGTCGTTTCACCACGCTCCTTGCGCTATTATCCATTTTATATGGGCCATCAGGTTGCTGTCCTGCATAAATTTCCAGTTTCAGGGTATAGAATACCCTGGAATCCACCAAAACAAATATCTTAATTCCATATTTATTAGGTTTTCTAGGCATAAATTGCCGGAAGCTACATCGCCCTCGAAAGCCCTCCAACATTTCATTTACAGTGCAATATTCACCAGCTTGGTACACATCTGAACAGCGGAAGACAAAATCATCAAACACCTTCCGGATGGGAGCAAGTTTGTCAGTTCTTTTTCTTTCTTCTCTATCATAGATACTGTCGAATCGCAGAGCACGAAGCAGTGTGCAAAACTGGTTCTTGGACATCACAGTGCGAAAGAATAATGGAGCAGTTGAATCATTTACCCAGAGATCGTTCAGGTTGACATGGGACGATTTCAACACACCAGCCATATACAGTAAGCCTATCAAAGCCCTAATTTCGTCAATATTTGTATCCGGGACATCCCTAGGTCTAGCATAATTTACCCTCATTTTAGCTAAATATGCATTCGTATATGTGACAATATTCTGCAGAGTTTCCGTAGGAAAAAACAATTGCCACGATTCAATAGGTGTTTTTTTGACACATTGGGCTTTCCTTTTCATTCCAGGTAACCAAATTACGTCTCCGTGTTCGAATATTTGTAGGGGGTGCATGGAGGCCCCACTTGGTAATTCCATCCCTTCCGAGAACGAATGGAATGTGGCCTTCAATCAACGAAACTGCTTCATCTTCCTCAGAACATGCAGACACTTTGTTTCAGAGTTATGATCACTTTCGTAAACATCATCTGTTTCATTACCATCACTTTCATTGTTCAAGTCCACTTCCTCCTCCGTTTCACTCAACCACGAAAGTATCTGATCAGTGGACGCCATTATAGCTTGTATAAATTCACCAACAACAGTTACAGTATAAATATTTCACACTAACACAAGCTTAAGACAAAACTCGACTTACTACAATGCGAAAAATTTGAGTAACACTGTTACTCGCTACTGAGCGCTCCGCTCACCAGACATGCACTGTCGCATCTAATAATGGGCTGAGGGTCTTTGTTTACATATATAACTGAAATAACTGGCACCTTCACTTCCTAACAGACTGTTTGAAAGGTATAGGGAGTTTCAAAAGAAAAGGTCGTGCATCATTCCAACAACAAGCAATATACTACGGAGGTGAGCGCTGCGCTCACCTAGCGAGTAACCGCGGGTTAACCATGTCTCTGCATCAGACTCTGTCCCAGAATGTTCCAGCAAGAGGCAACAATTGGAAAGTGTTGGAAATGATCCTGAAACCCCATTTTTGTGGCTGTTTTATGAAGTACTGAATAATAATAATAATAATTTCGTGTGGCCATTTCTAGCCAAGTGCAGCCCTTGTAAGGCAGACCCTCCGAAGAGGGTGGGCGGCATTTGCCATGTGTAGGTAACTGCGTGTTATTGTGGTGTAGGATAGTGTTATGTGTGAGTTGCAGGGATGTTGGGGACAGCACAAACACCCAGCCCCCGAGCCATTGGAATTAACCAATGAAGGTTAAAATCCCCGACCCAGCCGAGAATCGAACCCGGGACCCTCTGAACCGAAGGCCAGAAGGCTGACCATTCAGCCAACGAGTCGGACGAAGTACTGGATAATTTTGTACTTCATATTAAAGAAAGAATTTCTGATCTACACCAGTTGCAATGTTTTGCCTTCTTAGATTTGCTGAAGTTTGAAGAGTACTCTTCCCATTTCCCAAAACTTCATCTTCAGACTCTCATTAAATCACAGTATAGACATTTCTTTGATGGTGCAGGTCTTAATGCCGAACTCTCTTACATCTATAGTTCACTTTCATTCAAATTACAGTCAATCTCAGAACTGAATGATTTTTTTTAGTAAAAAAAAATGACCTTATTGAAACTTTCCCACCGAGCTCAATAGCTGCAGCCACTTAAGTGTGGCCAGTATCCAGTAATCGGGAGATAGTGGGTTCAAGCCCCACTGTCGGCAGCCCTGAAGATGGTTTTCCGTGGTTTCCCATTTTCAAACCAGGCAAATGCCGGGGCTGTACCTTAATTTTTTTTTTTTGCTATTGGCTTTACGTCGCACCGACACAGATAGGTCTTATGGCGACGATAGGGCAGGAAAGGGCTATGAGTGGGAAGTGGCCATGGCCTTAATTAAGGCCAGCATTTGCCTGGTGTAAAAATGGGAAACCACGGAAATCCATCTTCAGGGCTGCCGATAGTGGGGTTCGAACCTACTATCTCCCGAATACTGGATACTGGCCGCACTTAAGCGACTGCAGCTATCGAGCTCGGTGTACCTTAATTAAGGCCACGGCCACTTCCTTCCACTTCCTAGGCATTTCCTATCCCATCGTCGCCATAAGACATATCTGTGTCGGTGCGACGTAAAACAAATAACAGAAACTTTCCCATAACTGTCAACACTCATCAAATTAATTATGATGACACCAGCTTTAAGTGCCATTGCAGAAAGAGGTCTCTCTCTCTACTCTGAAATGCATCAAGACCTACTGCCGGAATTCAAGAGCTTCAAGATCGCCTCCACGGATTGTCCTTAATACCCATAGGAAAGACCTTATTTAGAGAACATAAAAAAGCTGCCATAATTTTTGTCATGTAGTTATAGAAATTTTTGCTACCAAGGACAGGAGGATTGAACTGAACTACAGGTAAAAATATGTAAGTTGATATTATTATTGCTCACCCTACCTATTTTTTTTGTATGTCTAACTACTAATGTTTCATCCTACACACCTAAAAACCAGGAAGGCTTTTTTTTTTTTTTTTTTACAAGTTGCTTTATGTTTCATGGACACAGATAGGTTTTATGGTGACGATGGGATAGAAAAGGGCTAGGAGTGGGAAAGAACCAATTTAAATCTCCAGCAATGATTACATTTTTCTAATTTCTAGTTCGTTCAATAACCTTAACCATGGAAAACCATCTTCAGGGCTGTCGACAGTGGAGTTTGAACCTACTATCTCCCGAATACAAGCTCAAAGCTGCGTGATCCTAACCGCACAGCCAACTCGATCAGTAAACCAGAAATTGCTACTGAGTAGTAGAATAGAAGATAAAGTGCTGGGAGAACTTGACTCAAAAACAAAACCATCAAGGCAACTGAGGATCTCAATGGAGACCTGACCAGGAAAGGAGAGGACATCAGAGAAGTTCTGAGGAATAATTTTGATCACCTATTGAACAGGACAGAAGCAGATCAGAGAAAGAAACAACTAGCTGTTCAAACTTAGACAGAGGGACATCCCATTACATGGACAGAATCAGAAGCAGCCCTCAAGAAAATTCCACAAGAGAAATCCCCAGGAATTGAAGAATTCTACATGGACATGATTAAAGCAGCAGGAGTTCAGAATTTACGGTAGCTACACAGGGTGCTTGATGCAGTGTGGAAGGATGATAAGATACCTGCTGATTGGAGCAGGGTGTCATTATCCCCTTGTTTAAGAAAGGAAATCACTGAAAATCTCCAACTACTGGGGAATAATGCTTCTTTTTTATGGATTTAAGATTCCAGAAAAATATCTTAGAGAGCAGACCGCAAGTCATCTTAGAGCCACAGTTAGAAGAGGAACAATATGGCTTCAGGCCTAATAGGTCCACAACAGACCTAATCTTCAGAGTCCATATGTTAATGAAGAAATATTGGGAGAAAGGCAAAGATCTGTTAATATTGTTCCTGGATGTTGAGAAGGCATATGAAAGCAAGCATTGCAAGAGAGAAGATATGGGAATGCCTAAGAAAGAGGAATGGTGAGGAAAGTTCAGATGCTCTATTAACACTGCACAAGCTGTGTGCTATTTGGTGACTGTCATTCATCATGATTCCAGGCCAAACATGGAGTCCAGCAATGTAGTGCACTATCCCTATTATTGTTTATCACCATCATGGATGGCATAATGAAGAACATCAAGAAAATCTATGGTGAACTTAATGCAATGGCTTTCGCTGATGATGTCATGATCTGGGAAGAAACTGAGAAACAAGTACAGTTGAGACTCAATGAATGCAAGGTTAAGTTCCAGAAATTCAGTCTTAAGGTAAGCAAAGCCAAAACAGTAGTGAAGGCAATAAACAGAGAGGGATGACCAGCGAACATCATGCTAGGAAACCATCCAATGGAAAGTGCAGAAAACTCTGCTCACCGGTACCTCGGCAGTATATTTTCTCAAGACATATTAGCCACAAAGGAGGTGGCAAAGAGTGTGCAGAAGAGATCTCACTTTTACCAACAAGTAAAAAACATTCCTCTAGGACCCAAAGTACCAACACAACAAAACTGGTGATGTTCAGTCAATACTTCAAACCGATCTTAACCTATGGTATTGAAACATGCATCCTTACTAATGACTCATCGAGGTTACAGCATCTGAGATCAAGTTCCCAAGGACTGCAATTCAAAAAACGAAAATGGACAAGTCAAGGAATGACATAGTGAGGAAAGGAAGCTGGCATTGAGACATCATTGTTAGATCGGGTCAGCATATCCAGATTGAGTTGGTTCAGGTATGTAATGAGGATGGCGACAACAGGGACAGCTTATGGTTAACTTGGTGAGGCATGTGGCAGAAAACTGGATGGTGAGAAGACCAAGAACCCACTGGATGGACCTTGAAGATTGGGGAAGGGCACTAGACACGTCATTAACAACAGTACGTATGATATAAATGTTGATTCCCATAGGGAATCTGAAATATTTGTCCCGAATGAGTAAATGTATAATACCAATATAAATGGTCTGTTATTGGACATTATAAATTTTCCAGCTAACTCATTCCTGGTTGCCAGCGTTTCGTCCGTATGCTAGCCAGTCTTGGTGGGTGTGCTAGGTACCAACTGATGAGCCCAACCTAGCACATGGGGGCGAAACGCTGGCAACCAGGAATAAGTTAGCTGGAAAATTTATAATGTCCAATAACGGACCGTTTATATTGGTATTATAACAGTACGTATCCCAATAAATCAGATTGGAAGAGGCTCGTCAACAGTACCCGGGAAACTGGAACTGTAAAATGATGACAGTGTATTCACTTGTACTGAAACCCTTAGGCAGTTAATATTATTTCCTTCAAATATCTTTGCCCTGTAAGTCTTCCTTCCCCTTCCTCCTGTTTCTGGCAAGAAGTAATGTAATGGAAAGGAACAAGTGACCAATCAAGTAATATTATAACTAGTCTAAAATCTTCCTCTTCTAGGGTTTCCATGATTTTGTCTGTGTTAGTGTTTGTTGATTCAGCAGTTTAAATATCCAGCAATGATTACATTTTTCACATTTCTAGTTCATTCAATAACCTAAAATAGCGCATTATTATGACTTCCGTGGGTACTCCTGGAGGAATGAAGGTACCTTTCAACATGACCGAGTCGGTTCTGATAATTATCGTATTTTCCTCCTTGAGAACTGCCTCAAAATCTCCCAGTATTCCTCTCAGGAAGCAAGTGACTCCTCCTGCAGGTCTTTCTTCCGTCGATCTGGCATAGAATCCCTGCAGCTCCAGGGTTCCATGAGAAATGTTTCAGTAAGAAGTATTGCATCGGTGTCTTTTAAAGTCTCTTATGATACATATAGCACTGCGTTTGGATGAAGCAAATACTGTGTTATAAATTTCTATGTAGTGTATGGCGGATCGTATTCATACGCTTCTAGTTCCATTGGGGTGATTCATCACATTTGTGGAGTATTCAGTGAGAGTATAGTGGAATACAGTAGTGTGTGTCCCTTTCAAAGATGCGTTTTTTCATGGATTGAAGTGTTCATTTGTACCAGTGTTATTCAGCAAGTAAGGGATTATAGACTGGGTGAAATATCTTCGATAAAAGCCCAAAAAGCATCACCAACAACAACACTGCGTTTCTTATTCCTGCAATGTTCCACAACATGACTTTAATGGTCTTACACGAGATATCCTCCATCTTCTTGTCCTCTTTGGGAATAACCTCTCCAAAAAGAAATCTCCTCATAATTACTCCCTTTGGCCAGAACTCCCAAGTTCTCTGTGATATGAAGTTCCCCTTAAAAGCTTCCAGAGAGAGCATCCGTGATGGAGTTCAGGGACTCAGTGCGGATCCTTGATGAAGACCAACTCATCTCCATCAGCCCTACACTGCTTCTTACCCATGTACTAGCTCTTTTGTACATGTCCTCAACAATGCACAAAAAATTTACCTGTGCTCCCCAGTACCTCATGCATCTCCATACTTTCTGATAGGGTACACTATTGTAAGCCATTTATAGGTCAATGAATGTTGTATTTCTTTTCTCTTCTCCCTGTGTTAAGTACAAAATTAGAATATATAGTTGCATACACATAAATCCAAACAGCTTCTCTCCAATCTTCTCCTGAAGCCTCTGTGCAAAAAATGTTTCCCAAATCTTTATGTTGTATGCTTAGATGTCTAACCTGGTGATTTTTTATGTCCAAGTAATAAAAATTTTAGTTATAATAACTTTAGTATATATTAGATAGCATTAGTTTAAAAGTAGGAAATGCACCAATTTTTGTCTTGCACAAGCTTAAAAGACTGAATTTTAAACATTGTTACCTTTCATCCATACATATTAAAATAAAAACAGACATGCAATGAAAACAAACCCTCTTCATCACAACAATTATGATTTGAAATGGAAAGCCTTCTTTGAACACTTAATACATCACACCATTTCACAATGTGTCAAAGTGATCCCTAGTCAAACACCAAAATGGCTACATGATAATTAAGCATCTTAATATGGAGTTTTGCCACCCATTGCATGGATAGCAGCTTCACAATGCCTTCCCATGTTTCTGACAAAGCGTCGCACATTCGAGGCAGATGTCCTCACACTTCCAGGACATATGCAAGAGCTTGTGGTGTTTGGGGTGGTGGATTTCTTGCTTGAATGTGTTGCTCCAATTAGTCCCCGACTTGATCGATTCAAGTCAAGACTTCAGGATGGCCACTTCATTCATTGCACTAATGATTAAAATGGTTTAGTGTAAGAGAAGGCCTAATGGCCTTAACTATGCCAACAAAGACATTTATCTATCTACCTATCTATCTTGCAAGAATCTCCAAACAATTTTGGCATCATATGCTCTAGCAGTAACATGTCGCGTGTGATTAATTTCATTTTTCCGTATTTATGGTTTACAACTCATAATTACAGAGTTTTCTGACATTCCCACCTAATCAACAATATATATGTTGTAAAATGTATTTATTTATTTATTTATTTATTTATTTATTTATTTATTTATTTACAATTAAATTTCAATACTAGTTTTGATCCATGGATCATCCTTAGTTGATTACACTAACAATTAACATAGTATGTCACATTCATTAGAAAGCACTTTCTTTGGGTTTGTCATATATTACAGTCATAAAATCTAATAACTGTCCATGTTTCATTTCACTAGCATATCGCTATTCGTTGAATTAAAACACCCTTCTCTTACTTTTACAAATTCACTGTCGTAAAATCTAGTAACTAGTTTGTTTAAATAATGATCAAAATGGTTCACAATTATTAGAAACCATTTTCCAATAATTCAAAGAAGATTGGACTTCATGTCAAGATTATGAGATTATGCCTGCCCACAACATGACAGATCCTCCATAAGCAATGGTAAGTTGTACAGCCACCAGATGAAATTGCTCAGCACGGGACACCAGTGTCTTACCTGCCAGTGCATATGATCTCCAGCAAACTGCAGTCTCCTATCACGTCATCTGTCTAGTGCAGGTACTTGAGTTGGTTGTCGGAATCTTAAATTACCCTCTGGAAGCCTGTTTCTGACCGAATGATCACTAACTCCCCCTATCACATATCGCAGTCCCAAACATCCAAATGAGAGTTGAGCCCTCTGTTATGCAAACAGGACAAGTTACTGTCATAATATTCTAATTCCCATTCCAGTATGCATTCATATACAGTAATATAGTTAGGAAAATTTAAAGACTTGACCAAATTTCTTTTTTTGAGCAGTGTAGTATTGGGGGGAAGTGACGTAAACAATGACGATATGCAAGGCCCTTCAAAGGGCATTCACACTATCACGCAAAGGGAAGAGTGTGACTGAACAGGACAACTGACAAAGACCCCCTTATTTACACATTTATGGAGTATAGTGGAGGAAAATAATGAAAGCAGAATTCAAGCAGCCAAGATGAAATTCCTAAGAGGAATAATTGGAAAGACACGAAGAGAGAGACGACTTCATTAAGATAAGTTCCAAATTTCAATATTTAAGGATTTTAACAGAAATAAACATATTTTTTAATATTTTTAGTGTGATTTGATAGAATCTGATGATGATCTTTCAAGAACGAAATGTGTCATTCTATTTTAATTATTAAGTTGTTTCTTCTTCATGTATGATTCTATTGCCATATGTTTTCCTTTTCAGGTAGCTTGTAAATTTATTTATTCAAAATTAGTTTCCGGAGACTGAAGAACCTAACAGTTATAAATTTATTAGTAAAGTCATAAGGATGATTCTCAACAGTAATTAAATGAGGTGGATAATTTGACCGATTTCCAAATTATAGATTAAATTCATTAATATTTTATTTTGAATTTGAGAAGTAAACATTACAAAATCACAAATATCTCATGTATACACAATAGCCATAAAAGTCTGTTAGCCCTATGTAAGTATTTATATGTATATTATGTTTCTGAACATAAGCACTACATGATAGTCGATACTTCCAACTACACCATTAAAGAACTTGTCCACCTGGAGGTCATAATCATTAAGGTGCGAAGTCTTTATGCACCAACTCCGTGGTTAGCCAGTTCAAGTCCCATTGGTGGAGGAAAAACGTGTGTGTGTGTGTGTGTGTGTGTATATATATATATATATTCGCCATCAGAATGTTATTACATGTTACAAACTTAAATTGATCAGAATGTTAGCCGGCAGGTTAGGAGAAATGGTGGTAAACAGTTTCTAATCAACAAATTGCAAGCCAAAAGAAAATTGCCAAAGGTTAATAAAGGTATTGATTAGGTGGTTATATAATACATTCTTTAATTCTTAGACATACCCACTTAGTCGAGCAGCTCATCTCCTTAGTACTGAATCTTTCCAACCCAAAGTTTGCAATACTTTCCTAAAACTACTTGTTTTTTTTTTTTTAAATCAGAAATCACCCTATACAAGTAATGCTGTTTTTCTTTGGATCTTTTCCTGTTCTCAAATCAAGTAAACCTGGTGAGGGTCCCATATACTGGAACCATACTCTCAGTGACTTACACGCCCTCTCCTTCATCATCATCATCATCATCATCATCATCATCTATTCCCTTTTCCAGATTCTCTCTGGGTAGGGTAGTGTACCAAAGCCCTTCACCTTACTCGATCTTTCCACCATCCCTCTTCTAGTACTTTACTGCCATCGACTCCTCTATTTGCAATAGAGTCCACAACAGAGCTCCTCCATCTCATTCTAGGACTTCCCCTAGGCCTCTTTCCAGTCTCTGTATCCATGAATGTTCTCTTTGGTATTCTCTCTCTTGGCATTCTCATGTGTCCACACCATCCCTAAATACCTCATAACCATATAGAGAGATCTGTAACCATTATTTATATTCCCATTAATGTCAATATGCCAATGAAGATCTTTCCTTATTATTAATGCCTAGATACTTACAGTGATCCCCATGAGGTATTTCTGGCTGCGTATTTATTGCAGAATGGATAGTCCCTATAATAATTTTAGCTTGGCATGAGCAGAGCAGGCACATTACTTGGATGTTCAACATAAGACCCTTGTTCTACTATCGTCAAAGCACATTTCGCTTCCAACTTTTACCGTATGCATAGTGATCTCGCCTATCATTGTAAGTTAAAACTAAGTGGATAGATAGATAAGATATCATAGACCATTATTTTACAAATAACTCAGTTTTATAAAAATATAACAGACAGAAAACAGACCGCTTTTCAGTTAATAAAAAATATTTATAACAAAATATATCTACTGAAACTGCAAAATCCAAAACTATAGAACAGAAATTAAACCTGAAGCTCTCTGTGTGTCTGAGACACTTATCCTCCAACACAACACACTAAAAAGGCAAACAAGAACCAAAGACGGAGTACACTATCCAAAGCCTAATGCAGAAATATATAAAAACATTTCCAAAATCACCAGACACAATGTGCATGCGAAGAATCCAATTCATGGGACACTTAGAAAAAATGGGCTCTAACAGACTAATTTGCAAAATCCACACATTTTTACTGAATAAGACTATCCGGCAGAATTGTACCAATGGACAGAAAGAGATCTGAAAGGACTGTATGTTTAGTCCTCAGTCCGAAGGCTGGTTGGATCCTCAACAGTTCCGCCATCAGCTGTCATAGATGGCCTAGGCATCACTGAAGAGGCGTACTAGGGAAATGAGGAGTGAGGTAGTTTCCCGTTGCTTTCCTCACGAGCCAGAAGTTGCTATTACATATCAGTCTGCCAAGCCCACTGAAATGCATGCACCAACTGACCCTATGAGCAATATTTTCACACCATTCATAGCAGGGACTGGCTGCAGAAGGAATGGCATTACTAGCATCACTCATACCTCAGTCACTTTCATTTTGTCAAAGCCAAGGATAAAGTTGAGACAGATCAATGAAAGTAACAAAATTGTTCTAGCCCATACCAGAAGACATAGTGCACTGTAAACACTAGGTCCCGCCAGCAAAGGCACCTGAAAGGACTAGGATCACCATATCTACATGACAAAAATGAAATCGGAAAGAATACTCACATGCGGGGTTTCGAGGAAGAAGAGAGGAAGATTCACCAATATAAATGGTCAGTGCATCGAAAACATACTCATTTGTTGCTTATGAAGGAATATTGGGCTAAAAGAAAGGCTAGAAAAATGTTGATTCCGCGTGGTCATAAGTGACCCATTCACGAAGAAAATGAAACATAGACCCTTGTTCGCGGTGGCATGCATGGTGTAATTTGTAACTAATTGCAATTTATTTATTTAAGAAATATTATATTATTCTGAAAATTGTTTGCAAAGAATCCAACATGTATCTACCTGAGCTCACCAAAAGAAATTAGTTAATTGAGGAAGATGGGTTCTTCTTTAATTATGATAATTAGCTATTATTTAAGCCAATTTAACTTTCAGTCTACGTGAAGGATCATTCCTAATTTGGCTTCAGTAGGTAGTCTTTGAATGCCATTTCCTGGAGGTCTGGAGGACAATTAGTGGAAAATGATGTCTATCATATTCGATACGTGTTTGTTTACTCACTGTTAGATAAAATACACAATACTAATAGCACCACCACACTGCACTACTAACCACCTCAAAGGCTGCAAGCCAACCATCACCAGGATTCGTAATACAAGGCCTAACTGCTCCAGTTATTTTGTACATGCACATACAGATGAAATGAGTATGAATTCTGATTACTTGCAGAACAATTTCAACACCTTGTTAAAACTAAACAAAAACAAAGCTGTGTCGCTGTTGATGGACAATGCTTTAAATGAATCACAGTGTTCAGAAAGAATTACTTACAATTCAATTGCAAAAGGAATTATTCAGTTTTCATTCAATTAAAATACTGTACAGAAATTAACAGTGATTGTTGTGGTTCTGCAAACTTGCAATTACATCAGGAACTGCTACAACTCTAATACAATTATTATGCTGACATGGCCTATTCCTGGAGAAGTCTTATAAAGGAACACTGATTTCATAAGCCAATGAATGAAAAACCTGTTAAGCAAAACTTTAAAATCGAAACTTATTTTTAATTGTTAAGATTTGTTTTTCAAAATGTGCACTAGTACTGTATGTCTGAAGGGAATCATTACTGTCAGTAACTTGTTAATATAAAAAGCAAGTAACTTTCTAGAAGTACTTGACTGTTGATACCATGTTCATGATCAGAAAATCTCCAGTTATATATAGATCTCAACGAAAGGGATAAGACTTTTTCATTCCAAAAATACCATATGCATTGGTCAGATTTGAACGGCAGCTGCCTAGTTGAGAATCCAGTGACGATGTCATTCAACTATACCAATTTAAAATAGGAGCTGATAATCACAGTACTTCACCCCAATCACCACCATCAATCTGTTCATGTATGTTAAATTGACTTCATTAAAATTTTTCTTTCTATTACTTTGTAGAAACTGTTCGTCGAAATTTATGAGAGAAAAAAGATGCAAAGGATTAGTGGTAACTTAAAGACATGTTTGCAGAATAAAGGTGGAACAAATGTCTTGAGGAAAATTACTTTAGAGGAATATTTTATTTTCCTTAGATAAGTAGTCTTCAATACATTCACCTTCACGACTGTCTCTACACATTCAATATTATCCATAAACAATACAATTGAAGGTGAAATACTACCTGGAAATTTAAAATATTTGAATGGTAACTACAATGTTATAGATGAGGTCAGGAATTTTGGACTTAAAAGGGTGGTTACCAATATTTACTTTCTCATATATACTTTCACTGTAGCATATATATCCATCTATACTTAAATCCATATATACATACAAATAATTGAAATATTAAATACCAATACAGAGAGAAAAGTCTTAAAACACAAACATAATATTTACAGGTACAATGGAGAGGAAAAACAAAACCACAAGTGACAGTCATTTTTCAATATGACTTTGACTTACAGGTAATTAAGTTAATTATTGTACTGCATTTGAAATTTGTATACCAGTATCTTGGATTTTAGATTCCATAAAAGAAAATAATGGAATTGGCTCTGAATATGTTTAGGACAAGTATTGTACTATAATAGCTAGTTACTGTTGCATCACAGTGACACTTCAATAAACTAATGGACGTAAATCACTATTTTTAAATTACAAATTAGAGAGATCATAGTAATAAAATACTGACTTGGTGTAGTGTGAAAGAAAAGACAAAATACAATCACAGCTTCAAAAGAAAATAAAAAAAGAATAGAGAAAAAAAGGGACATGGCGAGACTGTACACAAGATAAAATGTACATGAAGTTCATTCAGCTTGTACAGGTATATGAAACCTTTTGTACCAATTTGTTACAAATCTCAAGCTAAGGTTTACTAACAACTATTTGTAATTGCTAGATACTGAAGATGGTAGATTCTTTGTAATAATTCAACAATCAATATATAATATGGTGAGAGTATTTCACACAGATAGTATATACTCCATCACAATTTGAGACTGCTTAACAAGCTTAACATATATGACACGTACTATGAAAAATACCTTACAAGTCAGGTGAGATTCTGTATGACTATCAGGTTCCTAGTCTCAAGACTTAGAATGTAGCAGCCAAAGATATAATAGAAAATATTGTAAACTATCAATGAATTTGTTACGAAGGAGAATTAATGTTGGTTTTAGACATAGAACGGGAAAGTAGATTATAAGCATTCCTAGAATAAGTATTACTTAGACATGGCCATGTGAAACAAGACATACCTCCACATAGCACTCCACGCTCAGGAATAGCACCTCTGGCCATACAAGCATATGTATACTAGTGAAAATTTAAATTAGTTGCTTTATAGGAGAGTGCCATAAAGCTTTTCTTAATCATACATTGCTTCATGCTATCAATACTTTACACTGCTTGATCATGCTAGACCTAAATAATGCTTTTTGCAATATATTTTCCTCTCATTTGGCTGATAAAAAATGAAAACCGTTTGCATTATAGAATTAATTTCTCTCATTTTCAGATGCAATATTGTACAAAGGGATAGTCAATATATCAAAATATTTAACAATGTTCTTTACCTTTTAGGATAACTGCTTGTCAATGAAAGAAGTTTTATTATGACACTAAACCTTTAATGCAAGTAAATCTACTGATTACAACTACGTACTTTTAAACTCACTTAAAATTGTGCTAGAATTTCACTTTCAACCTTTATTCAAAGAATAAGCAGACAACTAGCTGTACTACACAGCCAGCTAATTGCCAAGTACAGATGTCAGCACTATTCAATTTAAATTTCCTATCAGATGTTATTAAACAGATTATTGAATTTTTGCAGCCATACCAACTCAAAATAGATTTTCAGGTATTACATATATTAGTACACACAGGGTGCATATCATTATAGTCTGCGTCGAATGGGAAACAAGTGGTTGTTATGCTGTCAAGTTATCCCATACACACAATGGATTGCACTCTGTCAAAAAAAAAATCACTGCATTAAATATCACTTCAGCCAGGCCAAAATATTTTTACTTCATAAAAACAACTGCAAGTGAAACAGCTTCCCAATTTAACACAGATTATAGATAACAGCAATAGAACCAGCTTTTGGGTGGTTAGGCTGTGTGCGTTTGCTAAGTTTTACCCAGATGTGCCATTGGAACTCGTCAGTTGGATTGGCATGCCCCTCCATGATTCTACTTAACAGTGGCAGACCGAATGCGCGGTCCAGTCACGTTAGCAAATAGGGATCTGTAACCTGTTACAGTGGAAGTAAATTCTCCGTTTCCAAAAAATGTGCACTCCATTGCTGTGATTTTTAGAACATATGTTTAGAACAATGCTAAATTTGTCTTGTGCTATTTCTTCTTAACTTTGTATGTCATGTACAGTACTTAAATTTAGACTACCAGATCAAATAGATGAAAACACAAATCGAGTGAGATATTATTTGTTTATCCAGCCATGATCTGTTCACTAGTCCCCTTGTCTGTGTATCTTATTTGCTGGGATGATGATAAAACTTGGCGAGAGCAAGCTAACTAGGAGTTTAAGCAACTGCTCATTTTGTGTCCATAATGTACAAGACTCACAGTCTTGTACAAAATACCAGGACATAGGCATCCATTTTTAAATCTAGCATGCATCAACCAGGATTCAAACTCCAAGCACCTTGGTAACACATTACCAACAACGTCACTAAACTATCCTATCATTTTGTAACACAGTCCACACATGCTTGATCAGGTATTGCAGTGGCTTAGCTACTGGATTTCTGCCCAGGCAGCCGAGGTTCAAATTCTGATTGATCCTGGATTGAACTTTTCACCTAAAAATCACAAGCCGTCAGGAAGGGCATCTGACCTCAAACACCCCGGGCTTGGGCGGCTCCAGCGACTCTAGAAATGTCTGGGATAAGCTTAAGAAAGTTCAGTAACCCAATCATATAGTCAATGTACTGATAGTAAATTTAAAGCTTCCAGAGACCTTCAAGATCACAAAAATTATAGTACGCACTAACTAGTCAGCCTACAAGCAATATACTATCAAGAAGAGAAGTTATAATAATTGGCTTCAAGATAAATATTTGTTTCAAATATACCAGTAATTTTTCATAATAAGCAGTACAGTCACAAACTTACAAAGAAGAAGTGTTCATTAGCATGTGATGGATTTATAGTAATTCCTAATGAAACATTTGTTCAATTTTTGAAGGTATTATATAAACAGGACTACTGTTTATTTCAGCGTAACAAGAATAAGTTGCTATATCAAGTATGCAAAATAGGAAAAGGAGCACAAAACTACAAAACATTATTTTGGATGAAATAATTCTTTGATCAATACAAACCAAACCTAACTGGATAAACTTTCCCAGAAATGAGCAAATTACTACTTAGGCCTATATCAACATTACATAAACCAATCTGTTTTAATTTAAAGCCTAAAATTAAGTAGACTTTATATGTTAAGATAATATTTAATTATTATAAATTATGATAAGAACACAAGAGAAAAGTAAGTACTTGTGAATGAAAACCATCTATATACAAGAGGCTCTAAACTTAAATAGGTGTCCAAATTCTACCGAAGTATTAAGAGTAAAAAGAGCAGAAAAAACAACGTAATTCACACGATACAGCTTTTTTTGGCATCAAGACGGATCTAATATTAATCCAAACTTCAAGACAAGGTCTCTTCTGAAAACACACAGGGCCCAATTTTCATGTATAAGTATATTGAAGGAATCCTGCTGGAATTTTTTTAAGGTCATTATTTTTTAATATTAACTATGAGTGATAACCACTAATCCACGCACATATCTTTCCTTACATTACGACAGCCGGTAATTTACACGCTTAAAGATGAACGGCTGTTCACATAAAACTGGTGCCCAGACACCAGTAATGTTAAGATGTACAAACAGGCTGCAATCCAACAGTTATACGCATTTTGAGTGTATCCAAGATCGGCTCTGTTATAAAAACTTTTCGTCGTATTGAATTTTGCATTTTCTCCTAATCCTGGAAGATCTTCGGCCAGAGCAACACTCCTTTGGAAGTAAAATATGCCCATTAATACCAGCTGAAGGATACCCCAAACACTGACTACTAATCCACACAAGGATAACTTCGGGCCACAAAATCTCATTTTAAAAATCCTGTATTGACGTATAAAATAGTTTTGCTGTTAATGAAAGTTTCCAAAGGATCAGTTTTAACCAAACTCGTATGTGTGACAGATGTCACATGACAGTTCAGATCGATCATATGACAGAAAAAATGAACGTCGAAATTGTCAGTAATGCCACACACCCGTACCTGATAAAAAGAAAAATCCCTGAAGAGTTATTTTATGAATTTAACATTTATCCCAAACACATTGGATGAAAGGTAAATGTGTATTCTGCCCGAAGCTGGGATTGATAAGGTTTCGAGAAATACAGTATACCAAACAAAGACAATGGGTTGGGATATAGTACGATGTCTGGAGTACTTATTTGATGATTGTTCCCATGAAGGAGCTATACCAAATGAATGGAGAGTAGATATAGTAGCCCCTGTGTATAAAATAAAGGGTGATAGACATAAAGCTGAAAATTACAGGTCAGTCAGTTTGACATGCATTGGGAAAGCATTCTGTCTGATTATTACACATGATTGCGAAATTAATAACTGGTTTGATAGAAGGCAGTTTGGGTTTAGGAAAGGTTATTCCACTGAAGCTCAACTTGTAGGATTCCAGCAAGATGTAGCAGATATCCCGAATATCCTACGATATCCTACGATCGAAGAAGGCTGACATCTGGGAAGATTTCTACTGTATCGATGCCATGCTAAATCGTGAGTGGGTTCAAGGTGGATATGAACTGCGACGCCTGCTGACAAGGTTCTCCGTTCATGGGTTCCATTATAAACTGTGTAATATAAAGCGTTATCATGAACCAGGTTTGAACTGTGTATGTTTAAGATGTGGTGCACACTGTACTAGGTACCATGTTTTAAATTGTAAACAGCGATCAGAATCACTGGTGAAATTTTGCAACGAAGACTAATGTTTTATACAGTAATTCTTTGCACATTGTGCGCGTTAAATAAATTATTATATCCCGAATTCAGGAGGTCAAATGGACTGTATCGCAATTGATCTATCTAAGGCATTTGATAGGGTAGATCATGGGAGACTACTGGCAAAAATTAGTGCAATTGGACTTGACAAACGAGTGATTGAACGGGTGGCTATTTTTCTAGAAAATAGAACTCAGAGAATTTGAGTAGGCGAAGCTTTATCTGACCCTGTAATAATTAAGAGGGGAATTCTTCAAGGTAGTATTATTGGACCTTTATGCTTTCTTATATATATCAATGATATGTGTAAAAAAGTGGAATCAGAGATAAGGCTTTTTGCAGATGATGTTATCCTGTACAGAGTAATAAATAAGTTACAAGAAAGTGAGCAACTGCAAAATGACCTCGATCATGTTGTGAGATGGACAGTAGGTAATGGTATGATGATAAACGGGGTTAAAAGCCAGGTTGTGAGTTTCACAAGTAGGAAAAGTCCTCTCAGTTTTAATTACTGAGTTGTTGGGAGAAAATTTTGGGGTCATTGTAAGTACCTAGGTGTTAATATAAGGAAAGATCTTCATTGGGGTGCGGTAATCACGTAAATATGATTGTAAATAAAGGGTACAGGTCTCTGCACATGAGGGTATTAGGGGTTGTAGTAAGGATGTAAAGGAGGGGACATATAAGCCTCTGGTAAGACCCCAACTAGAGTATGGTTCTAGTGTATGGGACTCTCACCAGGATTACTTGATTCAAGAACTGGAAAAAATCCGAAGAAAATCAGCTCGACTTGTTCTGTGTGATTTCCGACAAAAGAGTAGTGCTATAAGAATGTTACAAAGTTTGGACTGGGAAGACTTGAGAGAAAGGAGACGATCTGCTCGAGTAAGTGGTATGTTCCGAGCCATCAGTAGAGGGATGGCGTGGAATGACATCAATAGACGAATACGTTTGAGTGGTCTTTAAAAGTAGGAAAGATCACAATATGAAGATAAAGTTGGAATTCGAGAGTACGAATTTGGACAAATATTCGTTTACAGGGAGGGGAGTTAGGGAAGGGAGATGTTCAATAAATTTCCAATTTCTTTGCAACCATTTAAGAAAAGGCTAGGAAAACAACAGATAGGGAATCTGCCACTTGGGCGACTGACCTAAATGCAGATCAGTAGTGATTGTGTGTATATTCAAGATGACACATCCCAGGATACGGATTACCACACAGAAGGCTGTGGGCATCCTCTTCAGACCCGGTAAGTTAACAACAACGCAATTAGTGGCTTGTTGCGGTCGTGTGTATTCAGCTTATAAAAAAATTGCATACAAGAACATTTGTGGAAAATTGTCCGGCTCCATGGCTAAATGGTTAGCGTACTGGCCTTTGGTCACAGGGGTCCCGGGTTCGATTCCCGGTAGGGTCGGTAATTTTAACCATCATTGGTTAATTTGCTGGCACGAGGGCTGGGTGTATGTGTCGTCTTCATTATCATTTCATCTTCATCACGACGCGCAGGTCGCCTACGGGAGTCAAATCAAAAGACCTGCACCTGGCGAGCTGAACATGTCCTCGGACACTCCCGCCATTTCATTGTGGAAAATTGTTATTAATCTGAAAATTTTCCTAAATCAATACAATATACTTTGAATTTGGGTTAAGATATACTCATTCTTCTGCCTGGAACTCTATACTATTTCAAATATTGCAGGTCTACTGAAATGTAATCAGTTTTAAAACTGAATGTGGCTTGTTATTGTCTTGCCATTAACCTGTTTAATTTCAAGAACACCGATCTAGATAGCTGCAGTCGCTTAAGTGCGGCCAGTATCCAGTAATCGGGAGATAGTGGGTTCGAGTCCCACCGTCAGCAGCCTTGAAGATGGTTTTCCGTGGTTTCCCATTTTCACACCAGGCAAATGCCGGGGCTGTACCTTAATTGAGGCCACGGCCGCTTCCTTCCACTTCCTAGGCCTTTCCTATCCCTTCGTCGCCATAGGACCTATCTGTGTCGGTGGGACGTAAAGCAAATAGAAAAACAAATTATTCAAGAACAGAATGTTGCAAGCAAATTATTAAGTATTAGTATCTTAATTAGAAGCTGTTTGTAATGTGCTTATTTTTTCCTATTAATAGGGATTAAGTGTAATATTACCAGTTAAATTATTTTATTTGCTCTATTTCAGGAAGACTATCATGTTCTCAAGTCACGAACTCCAGAGTAATCACATCAAAAGATGCCCTGGCAACGATGGAGAAAAAGAAGTCCCAAATCTCATATAAAATCTAACAGATAAAGGCGGGGGAATGAAGGCAGAGAGTATTATAGTGAGTATGCTGGGAAAAAGGTAGGTGTTCGGGTTTTAGGCCCTCCTTGCACCTGCTGTGAAAAATGCCGATCTAAGTTTGCGGGTATAGAAACAGATATTTTTGAGAGCTTTTGGGCCCTGGGTTCTTTTGATATCCAAAATAGCTACTTATATGCTTGCATTAAAACCCAGCCAAAAAAGGTCTTATCCCAAGACACGAAGAAGCAAGAATCCAGCCGAAATTTTAATGCAGAATATAAAGTAAAAGTTATTGACGAATATGTGAAAGTTTGTAAAATTGAATTTACCAATGTGCATGGCCTTAAGAACTCAAAAGGCAGACTGAGTAATATAGTTTCCCACATTGCAAGTGGAGCACTAACCCCTAAAACCGACCGAAGGGACAAGTATCATGTAGCGGTATAATTATGGGGACTACGTAGAATTACCGCTACACCGGAAATCAGTTCTTGTGGAATTTTAAAGGAAAAAGAGAAAAGAAACTATTGGTAAACTTTGCTCAATGTAATGCAACTCTGGGATAACTAATTGTTGTACATTTAAGGTTCTTATTGGTGTAAACTGGCATATAACGGTGGGCTGAGCCCTCACCATTGGATATTCCGTGGAGTTTTGTTCTTATGAAACTGGTATTGGCACTTGACTGGTGACTGTTTCCCACAGCACGCTCTGGCGTAAGCGGCTAGTCCCGTGTTGTTGTGGGCTGCTTCGCTTAAGCAAAAATGTCTTGGGTGCGGACTCCTGTTACAATGGCCTGCAAGCCGTCTGTGTGTGTGTTCAAACCGCCCTAATATGTGTTTTCGTCGCAAGTTGAATTATCATGAGTGGTGGGTGGTTGATACCAAATTTTTTGTGAGCTGTTCTTATTTTATAGGTTTAATGTGACCGTTCCTTTCACCATCGAAGCATGCCGTAATGGACGGATATAACGTCGCCACGGTTGTAAGTGATATTTTATTTACATTGTGGAAAGGCCTCAGTACCGTAGGTAAGTCCAACCTTGTATACCATATAAAATATATTTAGGCCAGATTGTTCCGCGACACTTCGTCTGTTTGCTGCTATAAGCAATCCAACATGTCTGCTCGACCCGTGACATTAATTTTTTCTTCGGGTGGACTGGTGATCCATGTGCCTTTACGACCATGTTAAGGATAGGAACTGAAGTTTTTTGTGGTTAACATTGTTAAATTCCGCCAATTTAAATATGCCCAACCTGTTATGCTATATTTGGGCAGGTGAGAAATTTTAAATTGAAAGGACATACTTCTACGTCACGAGAACCGGTGGTTTGAAACGAGCTGCTCTTTTAACAGAAGCTATGACAAGTAAAATTTTGTATAGTCTGTTGTATCATTAGCCTCATAAAGGCGACTGAATATTTAAAATTAATGTAACGTTTGCCGATTTTAAACCCAAGTGAATACTAAACCGTGCTTCGAGTTGAATTTAATTTTATTCCACATTCTTTTTAAATTCATTTTCTTCTTCTCCTTTTATTATTATTATTATTATTATTATTATTATTATTATTATTATTAGTCATTTTAAATTTTTATTTCTTTATATTTTGGTTTATGGCTACTGTTTCTGAAGCTACACTCCATTTTATTGCATTGTTGCGGTATGCTTCCGTCTTTTGTTTTTTGATTACGGTTTGATTAGCTTGCATTGTCGCGGCGTAAGTCAGTGTATTGTAACAATAGTTTAGATGTCCTGACGCTCGTTCTTATGTGGTTTACTTATGCCGTTGGTTTGATGAACTGGGTCACGAGATGAGTTTTAATTGCTTCAATATAATTGTGTTACCATATAATTGTTTTTTCAATCATTTATTGTTTTTCATTTTATGTTGGGTCTTTCTTAATTTAATTTTAGCCTACCCTTATGTTACTTGAGGACATTATCGTTCTGTTGGGAAACTAGGATAGATGTTTCCATTTGAAACGCTTCCGTGTTCACTGAGGTATCTCAAACCATGTAATTACGTATATATTCTATTAATGCCTGCTGGCTTTTAATTGTTTAGTAAGAATTTGGAAGGCTTTAAATTGAAAGAGGCGCGCGTACCCAGAAAAGTGCACATAAGGTATAAATGACATGAAAAATCATTATATCTTCTTTTAAAAGAAAAGGGGTTCGAGCTCGAACAGTAATTTGTTACGAATGTCAAGGTCAAATTCAAGTGAATTTCTTCTTTAAAATATTACTGAACCTTTTAAAATGGTTGATATTGAAGGTATTCTAGCTTGGTGATCACGCTTGGTGGTAATTCTTGAAAATGAGCCTTGTCAATAGTTTTTATTTTAAAATTTAATTTATTCATTTGTTTTATATATTTAAATTGCACCAGCCACCCGACTTATGGTTTTTCTTATATTGTATTAAATTTTTGTCCTTAAGTGTGACGGTGAGTGTTATTATAGTGAATTGCTCTATCATTTTAACTCCTTCCACCCTCTGTTACGGTCGTTGACCTATTGGTTTTGCCCAGATTCCATCGTTCCCTATCCTGTGTTTTATCGTGGCCCTTCCCTCAGTAGCTGGCGTGATTCCGCGCTAGGAGGCGCCTCTTATCTCTTTAGTGGTAGTGCTGACGGTCGAAGACTAGGACTGCGGTATTGCGACTTCAGTTATTTGGTTGCCCGCTTCTTCGATTGTTGGTGTGCCACAATCACAATAGACCCAATAGCATACCTGAAGATAGCCTGGAGCCAGTAAGAGACCGCATTAAGAGCATACCAAATCACCAAAGTCACTACAGTAGGTCAGTCAATTATGGAAAACAGTTTTTTGACTGCGATCTTTCTATATCCTGACTGTACGAGATTATTTATTATCTGCCGTGGTGTGCTGAAAATACGTTGAAAACCCGGTGACTCATGCGATATATAGAAGTGTATTATGTACCGATTTCAACGTTGGATTTAAGTTACCGCGATCAGAGACATGCAATACCTGTGATGAAAAAAAATAATATGTAAACTTTACAGTTACAGAGCAGAGCTAAAGAAGCCAAAGTTGCGGAAACTCAGTTACTAATTCATCAAACAAGAGCAAAGGCTATACAGAACCTCCTTAAAACAGAATCCGAAGAATGTGATCCCGAAACACTGGTAATAACGTTTGATCTCCAACAAGCCTTTACCGGTACTACAAATGACAACTGGACCAGAATTTTACTGCAGAAAATTATGCTTATACAACTTTGGAGTGCATTACTGTGTACCTGGAAAAGGCTATATGTTTATATGCGGTAAGGAGACAGGGCGTAGAGGCAGTGACGAATTATGCAGTGCTGTCATAAAGTTTCTAGAAACTAAAAATCAAAGACAAAACCTAGTTACTTTCACGGACAACTGCCCTGGGCAAAATAAAAACTGGGTTATGGTGGCCCTTGGGTTGCAGTATGTGAGAGAGAAACATTTTAGATCATCACTCGTTATTTCCTCATATCTGGGCACACCCATTTACCCTCCGACAGAGATTTTGCACTGATTAAGAAGGCTCAGAAAAAAATCAACAAATGTATGATCATCATGATTGAGTGAACATCATTGCAAAAGCCAACAAGAAGATTCTTTTTCTTGTAACACAAATCTCGAAGAAAGATATTTTGAGTGTTAGTACCCTACTGTGAAACTTAACAAACCCCGAAAAAAACAAAATGTGGAGAACAAGTTGATTTCCCTTCCGCATGAGTTTTCAAGTTCACAATGGAAACTCCCACAAGTTTTTTCATCAAGCTAGCAATTCACAGACATTTTAAAAGTGGTGCAGTTCTTTAGGGTAGGTCGACCAGCTTACATCACACTTAGGAGCCCCAAGCCAAAGTATGGAGTATCCATTAAGATCAACAAGAATAAACTTTTGAAAGTGAAAAGTCTTTTGACATTTGTGCCTCCAGTGTATCACTAATTTTAAAATAGACTGATCCCGAATGACGAATTTTGATGACGATGTGGAATTGGTGTAAAAGAAAAGAAAGTTACGTTGTTCCAATTGAAAAAAAGTCAGTATTGTGTTGTTATAGTATGTAAATTATATTTTTATTTCTTTCAATAAACATTTTAAAATGGAAAGAATGGCTTCATTTCTAACAGACGGAAGATTTGTTTAAAAAATCAGGCAAAATAACGAGAAGCCACAGAAGAGTATGTTCCTCAATGAAAAAATAAATAGTAAAATATATAGGTGGACTGAAGTGGCTTCCAACTGATGGAAACGATGCATAACATAAACTAGTTTATGATAGTATACCTTCCTGGACACTGAAAAGTCTATTATTAATTAAGGACTTTTTAAAACCGAAAAATGGCTCTTCTGTAAAATTTGATGAGTGAGGCTTGTCACTATGTTGCTCCAAGCCCTTCCATTGAAGCATGAATAATATATTCAATGGCGAATCTAGAAACATCATACATCATACTCTGACACATCATTATACATATAATGATAAAATCAAGTGATTTAAACAGTAAAACTAGAGACATCAACACAAAGATTTTATAAATAAATGAATTTATACCTGAGGATTCTATAGTTCCATTAATTATACTGTGCCATTCTACTTCGTGTGTCCCACAGTCAACTACCACTGATCCTAGAAGTTTAACTTATGGTTATCTTCTGCACGTAAATTTTTGCAAAGTCGCTTATCTCCATTTTCCCAACTTCTTACCTTATTGCACTCTAAGATTTCTACATATTTAGGCAAATTCTGGTTAGAGAATATGCACCGTCTTCAATTCTGGGAAGATTTGAAAGATTCCCTTCACAGACACTTCCTTCCTTATGAAATACGACAGAGAGTGAGTCTGGAATTTATTCGTAGGCATCAGCGTTCTCATGAGTCTACTTACGATTATCTAGATAGTATAAGGTACTTGCTTTTATGGATATATCGGCAATTGCTAATCATCCATCTGAACCAATTTCTATTATACAATTTTATGCCTCTCCCTCCTTCCGCCAAATAATTAACCCCTTTGCCCCGCCTATCTCTACTGCGCACATGTACAACATTGCCCAAGCTGACGCACGAAAGTCTTACAGTAAAATCTCCTATTATTCCAGTCCCCCCACCATCTTTGCCTATTCCTCCACCCACTTGCCCTTGACATCTAACGTACAGTTGCCTCCCCCGGGAAAGCAATATATTCTAACCGCAGGCAACTTCTTACGTATTTCCGGTGTGGAGGACGAGGACACATTTCTACATCTTGTTCTACTCCTCGTTCGGGAAATGGGTTCTATCGCGCTAATCGGCAGTAAGCATATCCCAGGTCCTAATCTGCCGCAACATCACCATGTTATTCCCAACACCTCCTTGATTATCTTATTACTGCAGAATGTTCCCACTGTCGGATTACTAAATACTGGAGCCAACATATCATTCATAAGTTACACCTTTTTTCAAAAGTTAAATAAATTTTACACTGAACTTCAAGTTTCTTCTTCCATGGCTCGTTGTGCTTCTGCTTCCAACCATCTCTAAATTTACTGGGCATTGTGGAACTTAGTCTAAAATTTCAACATCTCGCTTGGCCCTATCGATTCCATATCGTTAAAAATTTCCCGTTCAAGTAATTTTGGGATACGGCATTTTTCTCACACAGGGTTAATTTATGATACTGTTAACGATATTTTTCATTTCGAACGCACCATTAAGATTCCTTTAGTGAACCACATTCATTACCCATGCTCTAACGTTTCTTATTTCAATATCTGCTTGTTGTGTTCTACTACTGAAATTGAACTACTTAATCAGCTACTAAAGGAATTTCAGGATGTTATATGCCCTACCTTGGGAACTGTTCATAATTATGAGGCCCATATCGACCTTTCCGAATATATTCTAGTTCGTTCGGTACGCCATCAATTGAGTCCCCCGCGTACAACACGACTTAACCAGATACTCGACAAAATGTTAGCTGAAGGTACCATCGTTCCGTCTTCGTCTAATTATGGCTCCCCTGCATTTTAGTGGATAAAGCTGATGGCTCTTCACGCTGGGTTGTTGATTACAGAAAATATTCAAGATATCCTTGGGATCATAGTACAGGTATATGACGCTTAGACTACCCCAAAATTTCATACGGCATTTCAATATTTTTCTAATTCTAAATATTTCTACAATTTTGACCTAATTCCGCTTTTCATCAAAACCTCCTTGATCTTGCTGGTCGCAGATGTACCGCCTTTATACCTCCTAACGGGTTGTTTGAATTCACTATACTCCCCTTCGGTTTAGACTTAGGTTCTCAAATTATGCAAAGATTAGTAGATTCATTATTTTCGGATATTAAATATAAATTCATTTACCCATACATTGACGTCCTGCTTATTTTTAGCCCTGATATTTCTCACCATATACAACACTTGACTGAAGTATTCTCACGATTAAGGGCAGCAATTATTACTGTCAATCCTGCAAAAATATTTCTGGCACGTACTTCCATTAAATTTCTTGGACACATCTTGTCCAGCCAAGGTATCTCCGTCGACCCTGAGCGTGTTGCAGCTATTAATCGTATTCCTCTCCCTAAAAATATTAGACAGCTTCGTGCCTTTCTTGGCATGACTGCATTTTATAAAAAGTTTACCCCCTCTTATTCCTAAATCACTGAACCGCTCAATTATTTGAAACGTAAAGGGTTAAATCTGCTGTTGATCACTGAAAATCACTCCTTGTGCAAATTCCTATTTTATAATTTGCTGACTTTACATTACCCTTTGAAATTCATAGTGATGCTTCAAACATCGCCATTGGAGGTGCCCTACATCAAGTTAAACACGGTAATATTTTAATAATATATTTATTGCAGCTAATTGCCATATACAAAGAATAAACAAAACCATTCAATGCAGAACTTAATTAGAGGAATTTTTCTTCGTTCACACCTTAGTACGTGATAGCGATCACACTGCTTCCCGCACAAAGCACACATCCATCCCTCATTTGGCGAATGATACTTCGTCGTGGAGCATAGTTTGAAGTGAAAACCATGCACAGCAAGCCTTGTTGATACATGCCGTAACTCGTAGTTGGCTTCCTTCCATTTGTCATTCATCATCGCTTCCGTACTGTAGAAGTCCAACCAGATTTCCGATTTCTTTCTCTGATCTTCGCGAAATAAACTTTGGTACGCTGGGGTTGATGGGAGAGAGAATTGGTCCCGTATTTCCTCCAAAAACATCACTTCCCTAGTTAGCTCATACACCAGTCTCGAAGAGCTGAATTTCGATTAACATAGGGCTCTCTTTAAAAATGATGCTTTTACCTTCTCCACATCCTTTAAGTAATATTTTACCCATAGCTTTTTCAGTCATCTTCTCTCTCTCCTACTGAGCGACAATATTCCACTTATGAGCGTGAAGCCCTAGCCTTAATTTTAACTCTAGAACATTTATCTCATTTCTTAGAGCATAAAGAGTTCGTAGTGAAGACCGATAATCAAGGTCTTACCTGGTTTTTGAATCACCCCCAAAATTGGACGTACCGGTCGCTGGCTTCTGCGCCTTTCCAGATTTAAATTTTCATTACAGTTTATTGCTGATAATGATAATCCCATTGCTCTTACTCGCATTTTTGACTCGCACTCTCATGATCTTCATACTGATCCCCTTGTTTCTGATTCCAGTCTTTCTACATTTTGTGTTATACTATATGATCTTTAACTCAGTTTCCTACTTCATTTGAATCTTGTCTTTCTTATCAAGCCACTTATCCTTATTGTCAACAATTAAGTAACTCTATTTCTGACCCTCAATACAAAGGCCCTTTTTGCATCCTTAAAGGTTTAATTGTCTTTAAACCAAATCCTATATCTATTTTCAAGGTGGTTTTACCAAAATCCTTACATGCCATCTTCCCAGTAAGTGGATATTTTGGGATGGCGAAAACCTGTTCACGTATATAATCTTTATTTTTTGGCCTCACATGCGGAGAACAATATATGATTTCATTCGTCGGTGTCACCTGTGCCAAGCAGCTAACCCCCGTAACTCTTTACCATCAGAGACACAAGCTGCCTCTCCACTTTTTACCCTGCGGAGAAATGTTATTTTGATATTGTCGGCCCTATGACCAAATCATCTCACGGCAATTCATATATCTTCACCATTTTGGATGGTTTCTCTAAATTTATCATGCTTCGCACCCTACGCAACATTTCCTCAAGAATTTTGATTAATGTCCTCACCAAACACGTATTTCCTCTTGTTGGAATTCCAAAGAATTTGGTCTCCGACAATGCCAGTATTTTCACACCTAAGCAATTTTATGATGCCTGTTTTTCTTTAGGCATTAAAAAGTGACTACCACTCCTACCGTCCTCAAGCAAATATGGTTTAACGATATCACCATAACTTAAAAATAGCCCTTTCCATTTTTCATCATGATAATCATAAACAATGGAATACTTTATTACCATCTTTAACACAAGCATTTAATTCTTCCCTTAATGAATCTACACGTTATTCCTCTGCTCTATTATTTTTAGTTTGGGTCTTGAATTCTCCATTATCTTTGAATTGGAAACTTTCCTTCCTTCTGTCTGATCAACCTTCCTATTCCTCTAATACTTAATGCGAAACTGCCCTTCAGAAATTGTATGCCGTGCAGAAAATGCACCAGACTCGTTATAATCGTCATTGTGTTCGGTCTAAATTTAAAGTCGGTGATTTGGTATTACTACAGGCCCATCCTCAGAGCTCTGTTCCGGACAATATTTCCGCTAAGCTTTCTCTTTCTTGGACTGGGCCATACCGTGTGATCGCTCTCCCAACTCCGGTCAATGCCATTTTACAATTGCTGTCCCCTCCTTTTGATGTAAAGAGAGCTCACCTCTCTCAACTTAAATTATATGTATCTTAACATGTTTATGTCTCTATGTCGCGTCTCTTGTGTCTATATCTCAAGCCTCATTTCTCACTGTGCTCACTCTTTTCCCTATTTTCTAGTTTCTGCCTCGCTCATTCATTCATTCGTTCATTCGTACCATTTTAATATTCCACATATCCTCGAGATCATATAAATATTATAACATTATAAACATTTACTATGTACCCTTCTTTGTTATTCACCCCGCCTTTTTTTGGAGAGCTCCATTGTCCCCATACCTCCCCTTCTTTTCTTTTAATCATTCCTCCTGGAAAACACCTGCGATTCTGTAATACGGCTTTTCTACTTATTTTCTTCCTCCAGCGTGTGTACTTACTTTTCTACCTTTCGACGGATTTCCACCTGCTACTGTTTCCTGGTTGGTGCCAACACTGATGCAGCACCACTCTTCGCAATTGGAGCATCTCTCCGTCTACTCTTCAAGATTTTACCTACTTTATCCACCTACGCTGGACTTGAACCATTGATGACTCCAAATCTCATCATCTCTGCTACAAAAAAGTTCTTCTGAACTTTTTTCGCACGTTAGGGATATTGTGCCATCCTACTTCGTGTGTTATATATATATAGACTTCACAGATTTTTTGGAACTTACCTCTTCATCTCTACTCTGCATATGTATTCACGTTTAATCCTCCACTCCCTCCCGCTGAAATTCGACGGGTCGCCATATTCGATGCTCATCTGTTTCCTGCGCTGTCGTCATACGTCATCAGCTCAGCTGTTTGTCATGAATTACGCTTTCTAGAATGATAGCACCGTCTATATATTCTCGCTACCCTCCCTATTTCAGCAGGTGGAATCGAGACTGGAATGAGCACAGGACCTCATCGAGGCATGAGATATTTCTCTCCTCATCACTTCGCTGTTGCCACCTTGAGGTGAGAGATATGGATACATTCCTATTTACATTTTAAGTCAACTTTTCTTTTCTACGGCCATCTAGGCGGGAGTTGGGGGAGTGGTCTACACGTTGTGGACAATCAAGGTAACTTTTGCCGATAACTTACATTATTCATGTCAAATTGTAATTACGGAACTGGATAGCTGTCTGCGATAACCTATATACGTCTGACGTACACTTCGCGTTGTGTTATCCTATTTCTCCTATCTTGAATCTTAATACCATAGTAAATACAGTAGAAACAATACGCGACACCTCCGGATTTAGCAGTGTTAAAATGGGAGACAAGTCGCAAGTGGCGCTCCTAGTGGCTTGACCTGAACATTCGCGCTAAATTCTAATATCAGTGGAAAATTATATACGTAAATGTATCAATAAATTACGTCTAGAAAGAAAGTGTTACTAAGATATTAACTTCAAAGTTGCTAAAGCAATTCTGGATAAATGAATGAAGAATTATTTAACAGTTTATTATTAAAGACTGAAATTAGACACATGAGAATCATATTTCCAAAACGTCCCCTCTCCAGCAGCTTCTAGTTTACAGAACGGAGAAAAAACTGATGGAAAATGTAATTTTCAGTTTGATACTTTCAAACATTCTTCTAGCTAATTGTTATACATTCCATAATTCCCCACAATCAAAGAATGCATATATTGCCATACCGTTAATTAGACTTTAATACAAATGAGTTGGAGAAGGGAAGTTTGGAAATATAAAAATGATAAGAGACGTTTTGGAAATACATTTGAACATCCTGTATAGATAACTCTTCACACTTCAAAACACTGCTGACATGCGTACACTTCGGCATCTGTGGTAGTCTCTTCTGAGCATAGAGTTTTCGTTTCTTAACATATTTCCTCCACTTCTCCTCATTGCTAGTACGTTTTCTCCCTTTTCTCAAGGTAGCAGGAACTACTACACTTTTTTCTCGCTATCTTCATTTGACAGTTTTTCTTTCATTATTTTGCGTGGAAAGGAATGTAACAGTAAACATCTGACAAAAAGTATGTCCAAACTTAATAAATATACCAAACAATATGCGTAAAAGCACAATAACTTTGAAAAAAACGCACATTAATTACAAGGACTTGAATGTATTATTACACCACCTGTAGTTCACTTGTTTTCCTAAGTCTCATAGTCATGTAGCAATGTTACCACTACACAATATAACCATATTTGCAAAAAATTGCATAAAATGCTCGTTTTGCATTGCTTTTATATATCTAGTTGTATTGGAGGATAAGAGACAGCTTTGAAACAATAATGGCAGGCCTTGTTATACAGTATAGATGAGAAGAGACATTTTGTAAACATAATTGTGATGCACTCCAGTCAGCCTTATTGCTGTGGAGAAGAGACTCTTTGGAAACATAGCTCATATTTAACCGTGTTTTGTGCTTATAAAAAGGACATTCTGCCTAAAACGCTCAACACCATTCCACGGAGAAGAGATCGATATCATCAATGTACCCATAAGTAAATTTCCTCAAAATGTGGAGAAAGGACTTTTTGGAAATATGCTCCTCACATAATCAAGATGTGAAATGGACTGCTGTGAAAGTGCTTGATCTTTCATTTACGCATTACTTTTTTTAGCTTTAGAATTCCTGCCTGAACGTTCACGGCTAGATTTTTCTTTTTTCTCATTTAAAAGCATTGTATCAACATATCAAAACACTTGTCAACAAAAATATTGGTCCATTCCTTACACACATGATTCAATGAATTAACATTTAAGAGATGGACAATTTTCCTTTTAACTTGAAGCCTACTATAAGAAAGAAAATCTATAAATTTAGCCTCAAAAACATTCAAACTTTTCCTATAAGCAATACTTGCCATAATACCATTACATTAGGGTGAAGCAAATTTGCATCATATGTTTCAACAAAATATGTAAATTTCTTAAATCACCCATATTTTCTTCAGTGCTTGACAACGCATTATGACATTACAAATGGGGTAACTTGGAACACAACCAGCCACACTCATATGCATTTGTACAACAACACATCGGTATTGAGGTTAACTGCTGCAGTATACAATAATATATGCGTATTATATTTTAAGCCAGTTAAAATATGGGTCGAGCAAGTCAGAAGATTATGAAGCACTATAAAAATCTCTTTGTCACTGGAAGAATGTATATGCAAACACAATATAACTTACATTTTCTTGTCACGAGGGAAACGGAAGAAAGGCAGCGCATTCTTCTCTACTTCATAGTTACTGCAGCCAAACACAGTACATACATTTCCCCTCTTGTTGAGAGGAGATGTCAAGGAATGACCCACGCTACTATTTATTTATGTCAACTCACTGAAAACGCATAAATAACACCAAAAACTTCATACACAAATACCCGTGCTCTTATGACAGAATCAGTAGTTCTCAGATCAATCCGCTAGAGAGAGCTTTAATAGCAGTCCCTCGATATCGCGCTGAGTGTCGCGTATTATCTCTACTTATTTGACCATAGGTTGAACTAGCTTTGTATCTTGTATTAGATTGGTATGAGTGAGTGAGTGGACGTGTGCTAGTACGACTTTGTATTTTGTGAAAGTTTGACAGTGAAGAAAGCGCCACGGTGGAGGTTGACTCGTCTTAACCTTATGAATAAGTTTCAAAGACAAGGTACGTAATTACAAAAGTGTGTTACTTTTTGTTCAAAACAGAGTATTCAATTTAAAATAGTTGTTAAGAATCAGTCAATGCCGTTTCGAATGTTTGTTAACGGTGACAAGTGAAAGACGATTTTAGAGTACAGAACTTAAACTCCTGCACTGTGTTACTGTGCGCTCGTAGTAACACTCCCTTTCACCAGTAGCGCTAGGATATCAGAGTAGGAGTACGTGACATCCACAGAGGGCTGCACTGTGTGTGTGTGCGTTGTGTGTTCTAAGGGCATATTACGTCAGGATACAGTTGGAAAAATAAAGTGCGGGCTATGCAGCAACTGGTTTCATAGTACTTGTGCAGGCTTCAAAGACGAAAGTGTACTCTCAAAAATTATTAAACAGAAATGGTATTGTAAAAAATGCTTAACAACAAAGTGCATAGACAAAGAAAGTGTAGCAAATTATACTCCCAAATTGGAGCAAATGTTCAATCTCCTGATGGAAATTAACAGTGAGGTGAAGAGTTTGACATCTGTTCGTGACACTATGATGGAATTAAAACAGCAAAGAAAAATAATTGCAGGTAACTTGGGGAAATCATTAAATCTAGCTCATGAGAAGCTAGACGATAACGCTCTTCTGATAAAACAGCAATATCAGATGATCGAAAATTGCATGAAGACAATAACGGAACTCAAGAATGAAAACTCTCTTCTCAAAAAACAGTTAGCTGATGCAACAATGCTGATCGATGATCTTGAAGAATATGGGAGAAGGAACACTGTGGAACTTCATAGGATCCCAGAAGTTGAGAATGAAAACATTGTTGATATTGTTAAAACGGTGGGTCGCAGTCTGGATCTCGACATCCACGATCAAATGATCGACACCTGTCATCGGCTGAAGAAGTCTCAACAGCAGAAAAATGCTCGAATAGTAGTAAAATTTTTTAGACGTAGTGATAAGGACAATTTTACGGAACGACGAAAGGTGAAGAGGAATTTCAACACGGCAGACATTGGATTCACGTTCAGAGACCCTATTTACGTAAACCATAGTTTAACAGTACTCAGAAGGAAGTTGTCCTCCGAAGTTAAGAGAATCAAGAAAGAAAACAATTATGCCTATGTGTGGGTTGACAAGTCAGGTGCAATTAAGTTGAAAAAGCAAGTGGATGATAGACATGTTTATACGATAAAATCAGCTGAAGACCTGGCCACTTTGTCATAAAATTTACGATGCCTATCAAATTAACTTTTTAATTATTTTTCAGTATGTCTGGTAGTAAATATATTTCAATCTACTATCAAAATGTGCGAGGTCTAAACAAAAAACAAATACATTTTATAACAAAACACTATCAGCTGAATAAGACATTGTCATCCTCACAGAAACCTAGTTGAAGGAGAATGTACACGATGGCGAGCTTTTTTGATAACAGATATACTATGTACAGATGGGAACGGAAGTTTGCTAGAGCAGGTGGAGTTTTAATTGCCGTGAAGGACTATTTAACCGTTAATAGAATTGAATTCAGAAGAGAGGATATAGAATACACTGACTGACAGAGCAAATGCAACACCAAGAAGGAGTGGTTCGAAAGGGATGAAAGTTGGGGAAAAACAGAGACGGCACGGACGAATAATTGATGTTTATTTCAAACCGATATGCAGGTTACACAATGCGCACGGCATCGACTCAGTACGATGTAGGACCACCGCGAGCGGCGATGCACGCAGAAACACGTCGAGGTACAGAGTCAATAAGAGTGCGGATGGTGTCCTGAGGGATGGTTCTCCATTCTCTGTCAACCATTTGCCACAGTTGGTCGTCCGTACGAGGCTGGGGCAGAGTTTGCAAACGGCGTCCAATGAGATCCCACACGTGTTCGATTGGTGAGAGATCCGGAGAGTACGCTGGCCACGGAAGCATCTGTACACCTCGTAGAGCCTGTTGGGAGATGCGAGCAGTGTGTGGGCGGGAATTATCCTGCTGAAACAGAGCATTGGGTAGCCCCTGAAGGTACGGGAGTGCCACCGGCCGCAGCACATGCTGCACGTAGCGGTGGGCATTTAACGTGATTTGAATACGCACTAGAGGTGACGTGGAATCATACGCAATAGCGCCCCAAACCATGATGCCGCGTTGTCTAGCGGTAGGGCGCTCCACAGTTACTGCCGGATTTGACCTTTCTCCACGCCGACGCCACACTCGTCTGCGGTGACTATCACTGACAGAACAGAAACGTGACTCATCGGAGAACACGACGTTCCGCCATTCCCTCATCCAAGTCGCTCTAGCCCGGCACCATGCCAGGCGTGCACGTCTATGCTGTGGAGTCAATGGTAGTCTTCTGAGCGGACGCCGGGAGTGCAGGCCTCCTTCAACCAATCGACGGGAAATTGTTCTGGTCGATATTGGAACAGCCAGGGTGTCTTGCACATGCTGAAGAATGGCGGTTGACGTGGCGTGCGGGGCTGCCACCGCTTGGTGGTGGATGCGCCGATCCTCGCGTGCTGACGTCACTCGGGCTGCGCCTGGACCCCTCGCACGTGCCACATGTCCCTGCGCCAACCATCTTCGCCACAGGCGCTGCACCGTGGACACATCTCTATGGGTATCGGCTGCGATTTGACGAAGCGACCAACCTGCCCTTCTCAGCCCGATCACCATACCCCTCGTAAAGTCGTCTGTCTGCTGGAAATGCCTCCGTTGACGGCGGCCTGGCATTCTTAGCTATACACGTGTCCTGTGGCACACGACAACAAGTTCTACAATGACTGTCGGCTGAGAAATCACGGTACGAAGTGGGACATTCGCCAACGCCGTGTCCCATTTATCGTTCGCTACGTGCGCAGCACAGCGACGCATTTCACATCATGAGCATACCTCAGTGACGTCAGTCTACCCTGCAATTGGCATACAGTTCTGACCACTCCTTCTTCGTGTTGCATTTGCTCTGTCAGTCAGTGTATATTGTCATAAAATTGTACATAGGGGGCTTTATTTACTATGTAAGTACAGTTTATTTTCCGTCTAATTCTAAACTGGAAACATGCTTGTCTCTTTACGAACTATTTGATGAATGTCCAGATTTTAATCTACCAGCAATAAGTGATAATCAATATGACCTAACGCAGGGAGGTCCCTGTTACCGGACTCTAGCAAATTTTCTCTCCTATCACGACCTTGAATCAATGCACTGTGTTAGGAACCGTAACGGTAGGACACTTGACTTAATATTGACCAATATGACTAACGTTAACGTTACTAAAAGTGATTTTCCGTTAGTTAGTGAAGATTTTCATCATCCTTCCCTCTTTATAGATTTTGAAACTCGTTATAAAACGAATAAAATTGATAGCCCTCAAAGAATTATGCATAATTTCTCAAAAGCAGACTTTTCATAGTCTTTAAAAAATGCTAGAAAGAGAAAACTGGAATCATCTAAAAACATAAAAATCCTAATGTATCTTTAAAACACTTCTATAATGTTTTTGACAGGATATTGGAAAAACTGTTCCAAAATTGAAAATAAAAACCGGGAAGACATATCCAACTTGGTTTACGAAACCGTAAAATTAAAGGAGTATTATCGGAAGCGTACGAAGAATTCGGAATACAATAAGATCATGTTTAAAGAGACGAGAAAGCTTTCAAATTCATTGATAGAAAATGCATACAAAACGTTCAAAAGAAGTTCCGAAGAACTTATAAATATACACCTATGATCATTTTGGAATTTCATTAAAAATAAACGGAAAGATACATCAAACCCCGGGGTTATGACTTTAAACAGTGAATCTTTGCGAAGCACTAGGCAAATAGCCGATGGCTTTGCCTCATATTTCAGCAAGGTATATGTAAGTAATAGTTACAAAGGTAATAATGAGGTAGCATCTCCCATGAAAACAAACTCTTCACTCTCAGTGTCGCATGTAGATGAAAAAGAATATATTCAGGGTATAAAGGAACTTAAATCTACGAAGTCAAGTGGGCCAGATGTGATTCCTCCTTACATAGTAAAGGGCTGTTCAGATATATTAATCCAACCATTATGTTACATATTTAGTCTTATAATAGATACAGGTGTGTTCCCAGAAATGTGGAAAACGTCAAGGGTATGCCCGATATATAAAGCCGGAGATCATTCAGATGTACAGAATTACAGAACCATTTCAATAATATGTGTCTTCGTAAAAGTTTTCGAAACAATTATTTATTTCCGGATTTTTAATCATGTTGAAAGCTACATTTCAACTTATCAGCATAGATTCTATTCTGGTAGGTCAACTATCACAAACCTATCAAATCTAGTTCAATGTGTGGCTAATGCTTGAAACAGTCATAAATCCGTTGATGTCATTTATACGGACTTCGAGACAGCGTTTGACAAGGTTGATCACAGTGTACTTCTTAGAAAACTATCGGGATTTGCATCTAATAATCCTATGCTAAAAGTTATCTCCTCCTATTTATACAACAGACCAAACCTTTTGTTTCAATGTTAATTCAGGTGTACCTCATGGTTGAAATTTAGGACCACTTTTGTTTATGTTATTTATAAATGATTTGCCAGATTTTGTTGTAAATTCCAGATGCCTCATGTTTGTTGACGATCTTAAGTTGTACAAGGAGGTATCGCATGTTAGTGACTGCATTTCTCTTAGCAGGGACATTGAGAATATCTACATGTGGAGCGTCAAGAATAAAATCACATTAAATATCAGCAAATGCTTCGTGATGGCTTATTCTACGGTGAATGATCCTTTTCCGTGTGAATACTTCATGAACGGACAAAATCTGAAACAAGTCGAGTCCGTAATGTAACCTCTCCAAAGGGTAAGGTTACAATTAATAGGTTTAATGAAGAGAAAATGTTTGCTACCGTAGTGCATTCACCAAAATACTCTACACTAGGCAAGTCAACATGTACGAAACTAAATTTGCAAGCACATTAATCACAGAAAATAAAACAAACAGGTTAACAAACATGACTGTTAAGAAGGGATAAACGGGAAGCGGCTGGGAACCATATCCAGGCGGTGGAAGGTATTGGTAATGCTGAAGAAGCGAAGTCAATGTATTCCTAACTTTACTTAACAATTTAGATGCAATTTCATATATAAAGCAATAGCAAATATACCATTAAAATTTTGACGGCGTTATTTCAACAACCATTACAATTTACAGTTTACCATGAGGGTAGCATTTAGTTATTAAATTTCTTTATACCGGAACATCACACATGACGTTCCACTGTCGTGGCGTTACCTTTAAAAACCCAAAACAGTTTGAAATAAGTAAAAAGAAGGTAACGTCATACTAAAGTGAAGATGTACATCTAAGGAGAAAACCATTTACGTCTAATCATGGAGCAGAGCATCTTCAGTGGGTCGCCCCCTCAAAAACACTTCTGAGAAAGGGAACCCGACCTAAAGATGAATATTCCACGATAAAGCAGAATAAACGAGACAGTCCCGAGGAAAATATAACTTATAAAGATTATTTCGAAAGGCGTGTAACATTTAATTTACAAACAACAAACGGGAACTATCTCTTAACAAAGTGAGGTGACTTACCGAAACGGCTAAGTCATAATGATAACATTTGGAAGCAGAAGGAAACACGGGTACGCTCCGGCAAGATAAATTAAGTGAAACACTGCATCTGAAACTGAATACCTGAAAAGTTAAAAAAATAATCAAGTGCTTACCGGATGGCGGGGCCAAGAAGACCCGTACCTTGGAAGGTGACCGTTCCCTTCAGTGGTCAAACAGAAAAGACGCCCTCGCAGAGCAAGGCTCCAGCGATAACGCTTCTCTCCGGAAATTATGAAATCTTACTACGGCCAATGAGCGTACGATGTTTTCCTTCACCTACCAATCACATATACTTTCATTTTCTCCAATAGGAGCGCAGAAAAAATAGTGCTGACAAAGAACATTTAGGAAGCCTTGAGAAATTTCTAAACTGATGCAACTTTACGAAACCGGAAATATCCCACGCCGATGTGGCGCGTGTGGTACAGTATGCACCAGAATTACCATGACAATCAAATAATCTTAAAATCATATTAACTTCAAACAAATCCAACATTTCCAAAATTCACATACTGAGGAGAAACCAAAACAAACAAATAAATAAATACTTTACATACATAATTCATCGCCGTCTTCCGAGTCCAAATAATCAAATCCCAATAATCACAACACGTAAGTGACTTAGAAGTTACAATGTGTAGTAACTTTTCATTCACTGCACATATTGAAACAACAGTAAATACAGCACGAAACAACTATGTTTTATCATACGAAACGGGAAGGACATAAATAGCATTAAGACTTGAACTTAGGTTTTCGTGGCTCATGGTATTAACGTAAATAAATAAATGAATAATGGATTAAAGCCACTATGTTTATTTAATGAAGCCGAGCTTTCAGCCAAATTGCATTAGCCTTCATCAGGGCAAGTTAAATTATGCTTCTGAAAGTGAGCAAAGAAATTCAAAGAAATGTGGAAGTCATGGCCGTGACCCTATACCCTGAAAAACTTCCACCAGTCGCTGAAAGCTGGCGCATTCCATGAGGAGCTTTTCACATTTCCAACAAACCCTGACTAGCTGTGAAATTATTACCTCCATTTGCTAGCTTGCTGTTTAAACTAAGCGCCGTTCCTTGTAAAATCTTCGCCATCATTTTAAAGTAGAAGTCTTCAATTTCTTTTCGAGTTTTCTTATCAGACACAATTGGAAGTCCCTACGCCACAGTCTACATCAATCTTTTTCAAAAGTTCTCCTTTGTCCAGCCTGTTTAATGCTTCTAACTTTGTGTCCATGGAAACAACCACTTTCTTCCAGTTTGAAGCCATTTCACGCTCACGCAAACAATAAAATACTGTACAAGAAAATACTATACTGTAAAACGTGGTGTTAACCTCCAGCTTCTGATGAGGTCTTTCAGAGGCTACTGGATATGATGATTTATTCCCTTCCAGTTTCATCGTCTTAAGCAATCACACAATGGGTCACTATTGAGCAACGATGTGAACCCGAGATAACAACATCTCCAGGTTAGCGGGACTGTCATTAAAAGTGATTGATAAATTGAGTAAACAATTTTTACCGAGAAGCGTAGCTCTGCGTTCTGGGGCACGTTAGTAGTGCATTGCATTCAGAAGAGCGTGGGTTCGAATTCCACCTTGGCCGCCCTGGGAACGGTTTTCCACGGTTTCCCGTTCTCAATTCCAGACGAATGCCAGGACGGTACCTTTGATAGAATGTGGCCGAATAACTTCGAATTCCCGTCCTTAAATATCCTTGGCGGAAAAGACATTCAAGAACAGTCGAACCCGTAAACTGTACAAATAAAAATAAATTTTCATTATTTTCGATGCGGATAAACCGGAGATCCACATAAATGAGCGCCGGATAAACGAGGCTTTTGTGTAATCATATTTGGTGTTTGAAATGAAAAAATAATACTGGAACAATTAATCGTCATAGTATTAAGACTAAAAATGGACGAACTGGAATTGTAGGTTTATGTTCAGAATGTAAAATTAAGACAAGTGATTTGTAAACAAAATAGAATAATTAAATATTATAAAAGAAATTATAAGTGAACTTCATATACCCATGAAAACATTTTTTTCAAGAAGACAGATTACAACAAATGGAAATCAGTAGCGTAGCTAGGATTTCAGTTTGGGGGGGGGGACTTTCATCCAGAATTTTATTTTGATAGGTGTACAAATTTCCAGAATTTAGGTGGTGTAGAATATCTAGAAAAAGGAAATGAGTGTCCTTGGATCCAGTAAGAGTGGCGGATTCCGGAAGCTAAAAGTAATATTCTTATTCTTATTCCAGATTTTCCCACACATATGTGGTCGCGGGTGTGAACTGCGTCGCACATGTGTATTTGGCCCTGATTTACGGCCGGATCTCCTTCCCAACGCCAACCATATATGGAGGGATGTAATCACTGTTGTGTCTTTCTTTGGTGGTTGGAAGTGTATTATGTTGTCTGAATATGAAGAGAAAAGTGTTGGGACAAACGCCCAGTCCCCAAGCCAGAAGAATTAATCAGGCGCAATTAATATCCCGGAACCGGCCGGGAATCGAACCCGGTACCCTCTAAACCGAAGGCCTCAACACTAATCATTCAGCCAATGAGTCGGACTCCGGAACCTAATATTAATATACATTATATATAAAATGCATAATAACAGGTGTACCACCGAGCTCGATGGCTGCAGTCTCTTAAGTGCGGCCATTATCCAGTAATCGGGAGATAGTGGGTTCGAACCCCACTGTCGGCAGCCCTGAAGATAGTTTTCCGTGGTTTCCCATTTTCACACAAGGCAAATGCCGAGGCTGTACCATAAGGCCACGGCCGCTTCCTTCCCATTCCTAAGACTTTCCTAACCCATCGTTGCCATAAGACCTGCTAAGGACAACTGACTGAATGGTTGAAGTATGAATGTGTGCGTGGCCTGAGGATTAGTCATTTTTACGAGTTTTTAATATTAATTAGTTTTAATGTTAATTTAGTAATTTATTTAAATTTACTTTCAATTCTATGAAATTATGTAGTTTTAACTATTTTAAGTATCTCAGTATTTTATTTAAGATTCTGATTACTATGTGGTTAAGTGTACGAAGGGGCCTGAAGCCCTAACTTCGCCACTGTACACAAGGCACTAATAAATAAATAAATACATAAACAAACAAATAAACAAATAAATACATAAATATAGAATGTAAGGCGTATGGGCATAGATACGGATTTTGTTAATTGGTAAAGGAAAATACACGTCACAACATATGCTAGGTAGGGTTTACCTTGTCCTATTAGCTTCCCTCGCGGTTAGGGCCACACAGCTGTGAGCTTGCATCCGGAAGATAGCGGATTCGAACCCACTGTCGGCAGTCCTGAAAATGGTTTCCCGTGGTTTCCTATTTTCACACCAAGCAAATGCTGGGGCTGTACCTTAATTGTTAAGGCCATGGTCGCTTTCTTCCCACTCCTAGGCCTTTCCTGTCCCACCGTCGCCATAAGACCTATCTGTGTCGGTGCGACGTAAAGCAAATTGTTAATTACTTTCACTGGTAAGCCTGGGATATATAATATAACACCGTGGTATAAAGTTACAGTTTTGTGACGTTAATATTCATATCTATAATTTTTATTAACGTGCCAGAAACCAACAACATGGAGCTGTTGCCATTTCAACACCGTTTTAAGGGCCACAGACCCAAGCCGGGATTTGAACTTGCAAACACGGACTCAGAAGGACAGCGACTCAACCAACTGAGCCAAATGAAAAGGAGGCGTTTGTTATTATTGTTATAAATAGATGCAGTGAGTATTTTTACAAACATTTTATGAGGACCACTTATTAAGGCGTACGTTTTCCAACTGTCCTAAATGCACGAGGCCGGACAGAAGAACTAGCTGGAAGCTAAAGAAGCTTGCAGGGGTGGAGCTACCTTCTCTGTTCAGTTTTCCAAACCAAACTCCATGGCGTAACAGCCTAGAAGGGCCATCCCCTACCAACCGACCGTTGTTCATCCCGGAGGTCTGCAGATTACGAGGTGTCGTGTGGTCAGCACGACGAATCCTTTCCGTCTCTATTCTTGGCTTTCTAGACCGGGGCGGCCATCTCACCGTCAGATAGCTCCTCAATTATAAACACGTGGGCTGAATGTACCTCGAACCAGCCCTCAGATCCAGGTAAAAATCCCTGACATGGCCGGGAATCGAGCCCGGGCTCTCCGGTAGGAGGCAGACACGCTACTCCAACACCGCGGGGCTAGCTGGTTACTTTTAGGTCCCCTTATTTTAGAATTTGACTTAAGGCATCCTGCATTCGATTCCGGGCATTGACAGAGTGAAGAAAATCATGGTATGGGATGGGGAAGATACAGCCTTGTTTTGGTGTGCATTAGAATTGGCCTTGAATTTCCCGTAATCGAAATATCTACTACCTAGAAGGTAGTCACCTTCATGGGGTGTCGTAACAAAGTGGCTCCTTTTTATAAGATAACACAAATGAAATGAAGATTCTACCTCCTCACAAACGAAGAACGATTTTACCAATTTTACGAACAGTTTCAATAATGCAGCCGGTTTATCTTAAGAGTACAGAAGCTATGATTGTACACGGTAACAATCAAAACTATCAATATCTACTGAAGATTCGTCACCGCACCCGGTAGGACCGACTTTCTTTTCACATCCACCGGACGAGTTGGCCGTGCTTGCATCCGGGAGATAGTGGGTTCAATCCCCACTGTCGCCAGCCTTAATGTGGTTTTCCGTGATTTCCCCTTTCCACACCAGGCAAATGCTGGGGGTGTACGTTAAGTAATGCCACGGCCGCTTCCTTTCCACTCTTAGCCCTTTCTTTTCCCATCGTCGCCATAAGACCTACGGTGCAACGTAAAGCAAATTCTAAAAAAATGAAAAAAAATTCACAACCCCTTCCAAGGAAAAGTTGTATCCATGCTACTGGCTTGAAATTATTTTTTGGTACGCCACTGCATCCACTCACCATTTAAGGTACAAGGTAACCCCGAAGAATGGTTGGATACTCAAAAAACACCAACATAAATGACGCGATTATGGCTCAAAAGTATAAAGAAAGGTAAGGGACGGGATCTAGTGTTTTAAGTAGAATCAGTATCAATAGAACGTGACTTCCCATTTTAAAAAGTTTCATGCATCGACTGCGATTCAAGCCCGGTCCGTCCTGATGAGAAGTTATAACCATTGGTACTGAGTTATCACGCCTGCCAATTACAAAATAGTTGCCCGCACTTTTGATGGTGCCATTTGAGGTTCCAATCCATTTCCGGGCATTGGACGAAATATATAGACCTACTTATCGAACTTAGGCACGCATCAGTCATTGTCTTGCTACTGTTAGAATTAAATAACCTTTTTCATAACTTACCAAGTATGCACATAGTTCTGACTTCTCAGTGACAAAACGCTGCAACTTAAACACAGCACATCTTTCAACCACGGCACAACCCGAGGATCCCTAGGACATTGTTGTTTCCGGGAATCGATGTGCAAAAGCTGACACGATGTTGTAAGCTTGAAACTGTTTATGGCCGTGGCCCCCGTTATCTCGGTGATCACGTTCTGGCCCCTTACTGAGTAATCCCTTGCTAATTGCCCCTTTCCTCATGTCTTGACATTTGTCAACACTCGGTTACATGCCCAATACTGAGGCCTCCACAGGGAAATATCCCCACGCATCACAATCCTAAGTGTTTGCCTTTCATTCAAGCAGTACAAATATGGAGAATTATGTATGGCCCTATTGAGCCTTGCTAGTTATATTTTTTGTTGCTACGTTAATATAATATTTCGGCGTAAGTTTTTAAGTTGTTTGTACCGAACGTAAAACAACAGCTGATCCTCGCTCCAGTTTCAGAGAATATTTTGGGGGGTCCGGCCCCCCTGGACCCCACCTTGGCCAGTGATGGGAATGACAATATATGGCAAGCTGATTTAGTTGAAATGGATTCTGGAAAACTAAACGGTACGGTATATCTAAGTCTAATAAAGGTTATAAATAATTGTTAACAAATATCGATGTGTTTTCAAAATATGATTGGGGTATCCCAATTAAAGATGAAACAGGTCAAAATGTTACCGAAGCATTTGAAAAATGTTAAAAAATAGAAAACCCAATAATATCCAAACAGATAATAGCAAGGAATTTTACAATAAAGAATTTTCAAAACTGATGACAAAATTTAGTAACAATTATTATTAAACTTATTCAGAATAACAGCTAGTGTTATTAGAATGATTCAATAGAACATTAAAAGAAAAAATGCGGAAAAATTGATATTCAAGGAAATTATAAATTGGTTAAAATTTTACCTATGTTAATTTGTAATTAGAATAATGCAAAACATAGTACAATAAATATGAAGCCGTTTGATGTTAATAAAAATAATGAAAAAATATTGTTGAAGACAGTTTTTACTACAAAACTAAATACTAACATGCCTAAATTTAAAATTGGTGATAAAGTAAGAATTAATAAATTAAAAGGTATTTTTGAAAAAGGATATAAAGTTAACTGGTCAACAAAATTGTTTGAAATAAAAGATGTTACCGTTTCTGATCCAATTACATAAAAATTGAAAGATGTAAATAATGAAGAAATAACAGGCAATTTTTATGAGGAGTTACAAAAACAAAAATATTCTGATACATATCTTGTTGATAAAGTTTAAAAAAGAAAGATGAGGTCTATATTAAATGGTTATGATTTGATAATTCACATAACAGTTGCATTGATGAAAATGAATAAATTATTTAATGTTCTATTTTAATATTCATTATTTCTCTTATAAGAATATCATTATTTAAATCTGCTTCAAAATTATTTCCTTGAGAAATTATTGGTAATATTTTTTCATTAAATTATATAGGATTATTGAGTTTGGATTTCTGATTCTTAATATTATTTCCAATTTTGGATGATCTTCTCGTAATTCATTCAATCTAGAATTTACAGAAATATTTTGAGTTCGTATGACATAATATGGATATTCCAACGTATGATTTTTCTTTAAAATAAATTCACTATGTTATCTCGATTATTGGTTGGTGGTAGTGATGGGTAACGCTCTTCGCTTGAGACTGACGTCGCAGATCTCGAGACTCTCGCGAGAATCTCGAGACCGATCCTCCTGTAGTGCAAGCTGTGCGACGTACCAGTAACCACGACTGTAAACTTGATGGTATATCGTTGGCAGTCATGGCCAGAAATAACGTTCTCATATGAAAACGTGTGAGCCAATACATTTTGTCAAAAGCCTGGAAAAGTACTGCATGTTGAACTGTGGTCCCCTTAATACCATTGACGAAAGTGAAAACAGAATGTCAGTGTCGTAAACTGCTCACGAAATATTAGGGGTGGACATATTAGCTGAATAACCCTGCATAATTTGTGAATGAGTGTAGATAGGATGTGCACCTACTTGGATACTAGAGGCGTGCATTATTCGAACCTGAGACCGGAAAGATGTGCTTTGCTACATACGATACCCCCATTACACATGAGTGGAACGTGTAATCTAAAATCCCCGACTTAGCTCCAATGCTTTCAGCAGGGGTGTTGGCCAAAGCTCTCGAGATCGATTCTCGTGTGCTGCCAGCTTTGCGACGTCCCAGTAACTACCAGTGTATGCTTGATAGTTATCAGCAGCAGTTCTCATATGGAAACGTGTGTGACGATAAATTTTGTCAAAAGCCTGGATAACCACTGCATGTTGAACTATGAGCTCCTTAATACCATTAACGAAAGTGAATACAGAATGCCAGTATCTTAAACTGTTCACGAGTTATTTCAGCTGGACTTCTTAGCTGTATAACCCGTATAATTTATTAATAACTGTTATTAGGATGTAAACCTACCTGGAAGCCTCACAATCGCTGTCGGCAATGTAGCTTCTTGTGATACAGACCGGGTCGGAGGTGTTCTATGACGATTCCTTTTTATTGATATTATGCGTTTGTAAGTGCCGGATCATCCCAGAAGTATTTCTACCGACGTATTTTACTTCTTTTGAACAAGCAACACAGCGGGCTGTGCTATGTGACACCTCTCCAAAATAACCGACATCCACGACGTACGTTGCGTTTCGGACATCGCTTTCAAGTTGTCGTGTACAACTAGGCACAATTTCGCATTGCACCATCTTATATCGAAGTACCTAATTATGAAGCGAACACTCTATGACATTGTAAGGAATTATTTCTTTCCTCACCAAAATATCGGTAAACAAGAGCAGTGGTCATATGTTATTGAATGTGGAGTCTGATAACGATGTACATCTACCTGTCGAAAGAACTGGAGCAAACTCAAGCATTTTAGATTACACATTCCACTCATGCGTAATGGTGGTTGCATATGTAGCAAGGCGTATCTCGTCTCGTCTCGAGTTCGAACAATGCACGCATCTAGTATCCAGGTATGTGTACCTACAAGTAGCCGTCATTTTCTGTACTTAGCTTATCTATTCGTGTACCTACCAGTCCATACCATGCCAAAATGCGTATCCTTTATAATTATGTTACACTGCGTCAAAGTAGATCTCGGTAGAAATGAACGCCATAGTCGCTTGTTGACACAATTTACGAAACTGAGAATGCCCGTGGTTGGCTATTCGCATACTCGGCACAAACAACATTCAGTTCCGACTACCTGTAGGCCTACGACACGCTGCTCACCGCACAATGCGGGGACAACGCTTTCGAGATCTCTCGAAATTTCTCGCGAGAAATAGTGCCTACGCTATTCTCCAGAAATCCCGATAAATCCTGAGACGTCGTCTCAGACTGCCCATCACTATGGAAAAGTACTTAATGTTCAACTATGAACACTAATACCATTAACGAAAGTGAAAACAGAATGTCAGTACCTTAAACAGTTCACGACTTATTTGGGGTCGATATCTTAGCTGAATATCCATGCATTACTTGTGAATAACTGTAGATAAGATGCATACCTACTTGGATAGTAGAGGCGTACATTATTAGAACCTGAAACGGGGAGAAAGAGCTTTGCTACACATGCAACCCCTATTACAAATGAGTGGAACGTGTAATCTAAAATGCCCGACTTGGCTCCAATTCGTTCAGCAGGGGTGATGAGCAACGCTCTCGAGACCGATTCTCGTGTGCTGCGAGCTGTGCGACGTCCCAGTAACTACGAGTGTAAGCTTGATAGTTATCAGCAGCAGTTCTCATATGGAAACGTGTGTGACGATAAATTTTGTCAAAAGCCTGGATAACCACTGCATGTTGAACTATGAGCTCCTTAATACCATCAACGAAAGTGAATACAGAATACCAGTAACTAAAACTGTTCACGAGTTATTTCAGCTGGACTTCTTAGCTGAATAACGCTTATAATTTGTTACTAACTGTTATTAGGATGCCTCACAATCGTTGCTGGCAGGGTAGCTTCTAGTGATTCAGACCGGGTCAGAGGTTTTCTGTGACGATTCCTTTTCATTGATATTATGCGTTTGTAAGTGCCGGATCATCCCAGAAGTATTTCTGCCGATGTATATAACTTCTTTTGAACAAGCAACACAGAGGGCTGTGCTATGTGACATCTCTTCAAAATAACCGACATCCACGACTTACGTTGCGTTTCGGACATCGTCTTCAGGTTGTCGCGTACAACTAGACACAATTTTTCATTGCACCGTCATATATCGAAATACCTAATTGTGACGTGAATTCTCTATAACATTGTAAGGAATTATTTCCTTCGTCACCAAAATGTTGGTAAACACAAGCAGTGGTCACATGTTATTGAATGCGCGGTCTGATAACGATGTACACCTACCTGTAGAAGGAATTGGATGCGTGTTCGATAAAGCTATGCCTTGACAGAGGAGGATGAGGAGGCGGAGGTGGTAGGGGAGGAGGAGGAGGAAGAGCAGGAGGTAGAGGAGGTGTCGTATAGTCTCCTTCAAGATAGTAGATGAGACGTTAGGTTAGCGAATGCACTAATGTTTGACGATGATAGCTAACGGAATTTCAAATTATCCATCACCACAATTCAAAGGGATAGCAGCACGGTGCTCTGTTGATTAAAGATGGCATCTAGATAGAATTTCAAATTGCCGCCACCACATGTTAAATGTATGTAGCTAGAGATAGCAGCACGATGCTCTGTTGAATAAAGATGGCGGATGATAGCTAACGGAAGGTTTTTTTCAAATTATCGGCCACCACATGTTAAATGTATGTAGCTAAAGATAGTAGTACGATGCATTGTTGATTAAAGATGGCAGATGACAGTAGACGGAATTACCCGCAAGATACCAGCACGGTTCTCTCATCATTAAAGACGGCGGATGTCAGCTGTCAAAAAAGCATGTAGATTTTAAATTTCCCACCACCGCCACCACGATAAGGTTTAGTACCGTAAAGAGAGCAGCACTGAGGTAAGCGATGCAAGATGGCAGATAACAGCTGACGGAGTTTTTCAAATTATCCACTACCACATGTTAAATGTATGTACCTAAAATATGCGGCACGATGCTTTGTTGATTAAAGATGACAACTTGTCAAATAGAATTTTTCAAATTGTCCGCCACCGCATTTCAATGGTATGTAGCTAAAGAGGACAGCACGGTGCTCAAAGATAGCTGCTGTCAAATAGCATGTTTCAAATTGTCCGCCTCAAAGGTAAGTAGCTAAAGAGGGCAGCACTAAGGTTAGCGATGCAAGATGGTGGATGACAGCTGTTACTTAGAAACTGCCCGCAAGGTAACAGCACGGTGCTCTGTAGATTAAAGATGGCAGCTTGTCAAATAGAATTTTTTTAAATTGCCCGCCTCAACGGTAATTAGCTAAAGAGGGCAGCACGATGCTCTGTTGATTAAGGATGGCGGATAACAGCTGTCAAAGAAAAGCAAGTAGATTTGTTTCCAAACAAGAGCACGTGGACTTTATCGTCACCACATTTCAAAGGTAAGTAGCTAAAGAGTGCAGCACGGTGCCCTCTTGATTAAAGATGGCGGATGACAGCTGTCAGAAATGCACATAGGTTTGTAAAGCACGTGGAATTTGCCGCCACCACATTTCAAAGGTATCTAGCTAAAGAGTGCAGCACGGTGCCAAAGATGGCTGCTGTCAAAAAGAATTTTTCAAATTATCCGACACCACATTTCAAAGGTAAGTAGCTAAAGAGGGCAGCACTGTGCTCTATGGATTAAAGCACGTGGATTTGTTTATCTCGCGCTAGTGAGGTTAAGTTGGTAGCACTAAGGTTTAGGCCCACCAAGATGGCAGCACTGCCGATGACAAGTGACGAATTTGCAGCTACTGCGATAAAGAGGGCAGCACGGTGCTCTGTAGTTTAAAGATGGCGGATGACAGCTGTCAAAAAGCACGTGGCTTTGTTTACAAATTCAAATCTCGCGCTAGTTAGGTTAAGTTGGTACCACTGAGGTTTAGGCCCGTCAAGATGGCAGTACTGAGGTTAGCGATGCGTTGCTGTCTGTCAAAAAGCACGTGGCTGTCAAAAAACACGTGGATTTGTTTACAAATTCAAATCTCGCGCTAGTTAGATTACGTTGGTACCACTGAGGTTTAGGCCCATCAAGATGGCAGCAGTGAGGTTAGCGATGCGTTGTTGTCGATGACAGCTGTCAAAAAGCACGTGGCTTTATTTACAAATTCAAATCTCGCACCAAAATTCAAATTTCCCGCGGCAGGCGGGGGGGCCCCTGGGAGCCCGGAGGAGGAGGTGGCGGCAGAATCCGCCTATTACACTACTGTAATCTCTTTTAAAAATAAAGTAACACGTTTTTTTGTTTTCGTAAAAGCACTTGGAGGGTAAAATAATTGAAAAATGGGTTGAAATATTTTTATTAGGATGCTGGTATCTCCAAAACTGAAGATATTAGCAGACGTGAAAATTGGTATTTGGAATCTCCTTTAAAAATAGAGAAATACATACTTTATGCTTTCGGGAAAAACACTCAAGGGAAAAAACGACTGAAAAGGGAGTTGAATTATTTTTATTAGGATACTGGTATCTCCCAAGCTGAGGATATTAGAGTGGTGAAAATTGGTTATTGAATCCCCTTTAAAATAAAGGAACACGTAGTTTTTGTTTTCGGGAAAAATACTTAAGGGTTGAATTCTTTTTATGAGGATACTTATATATAAAAAGCTGAAGATGTTGGACATGAACATTTATATTTGGAATCTTCTTTAATTATAAGGACTATTTTCTGAAAATCCTCTTAAGGGGTTTATACAGGGGTTATGTTCTGAAAACAAATATGTTCATTTCTTCCTCCAATTATAATTGAGGAGCTATCTGACGGTGAGATGGCGGACCCTGTCTAGAAAGCCAAGAATAACGATGGAGAGGATTCGTCGTGCTGCTCACACGACACCTCGTAATCTGCATGTCTTCGGGCTGAACAGCGGTCGCTTGGTAGGCGGTGGCCCTTGAGGGAAAAATGAACAGAGAAGGAAGCGACACCCCTGCAAGTCTCTTTAGCTTCCAGCTAGTTCTTCTGTCCGGCCTCGTGCATTTAGGACAGTTGCAAAACGTACGCCTTAATAAGTGCTCCTCATAAAATCTTTGTAAAAAAATACTAACTGCATGTATTTATAACAATAATCACAAACGCCTCCTTTTCATTTGGGTCAGTTGGTTGAGTCGCTGTCCTTCTGAGTCCGAGTTCGCAGGTTCAAATCCCGACTTGGTTCGGCGGCCCTTAAAACGGTGCTGAAATGGGTACAACTCCGTGTCATTGGTTTCAGGCACCTTAATAAAAATTATACATACGAATATTAGCGACACAAAACTGTAACTTTATACTACTATATTCTGTATCCCAGGCTTGCGAGGGAAAGTAATTAACAATTTCCTTTACGTCGCACCTACACAGATAGGTCTTATGGCGACGGTGGGTTAGGAAAAGCCTAGGAGTGGGAAGGAAGCGGCCGTGAACTTAATTAAGGTACAGTCCCAGCATTTGCTTGGCGTGAAAATGGGAAGACACGGGAAACAATTTTCAGGACTGGGGAGAGTGGAGTTCGAATCCACTATCTTGCGGATGCAAGCTGACAGCTGCGTGCCCCTAACCGCGAGGGAAACTAATAGGACAAGGTAAAGCCTACCTAGCATATGTTGTGACATGTATTTTTCTTTACAACTAACAAAATATCTATACCCATACGCTTTACATTCTATATTTATTTATTTATTTATTTATTTATTTATTTATTTATTAGTGCCTTGTGTACAGTGGCGAAGTTAGGGCTCCAGGCCTTCTCGTACACTTAACCACATACTGATCAGAATCTTAAATAAAATACTGAGATACTTAAAATACTGCATAAATTAATAGAATTGAAAATAATAAATTTAAATAAATTTCTAACTAAATTAATATTAAAACTAATTAACATTAAAAACTCTTAAAAATGACTAAATCTCAAGCACGCACACATTCATACTTCAACCATTCAGTCAGCTGTCCTCAGCAGGTAGTCTCGGCGGGTGACCTTAAATCATGATTTAAAACAAAGCTAGTTTCTCTGACCTCAGCTGGCAGGGAATTCCATAATCTGGCGACAGTCACCACAAATGATCTATTAATTTTACTCGTGCGGTGCAAGTGGAATAGAAAGAATGAATCTAGAAAGTGTATTTAAGTTGTGAAATGATGACAAAAAGATGAATTTAGAAGATATATACAGTGGCTGATTTTCAGCTACCACTCTAAACACCATCGTTAAAGTGTGTACCTGTCGACGTTTATCAGCCATGGGACAGCCTGATAGTATGGGGTGATATGAATTTCGTATCCGACATTGCAAATAAATCGCCGGTAGGAATTCAGTGCGCGTTGAAGTTTCAGTGTTTCCTCTCTCGTCATGTCAACTAAAACGACGTCATATTCGGTAGATAGTGGGTTCGAACACCACTGTCGGCAGCCCTGAAAATGGTTTTCCGTGGTATCCCATTTTCACACCAGGCAAATGCTGGGGCTGTACCTTAATTAAGGCCACGGCCGCTTCCTTCCTACTCCCAGCCCTTCCCTGTCCCATCGTCGCATTAAGACCTGTCTGTGTCGGTGCGACGAAAAGCAATTAGCAAAAGAAAACAACGTCACAATAATCAAGAATTGGGAGAATGAGTGTCTGTATTAGTTTGGTCTGTAGCTCAAATGGAAATACATCCCTTTGCTGTTTAAGAGGGTGATGAACTCCAAAAATCTTTTTACACATTTCTTTCGTGTGATCAGACCCATCAACTGTTTCGTTCATATTTACGCCGAGATTTTTAACCGTTTTACTGTAGGGATTAATGTTACCATTCAGTAGGATAGGCGTCCGACTCGTTGGCTGAACGGTCAGCGTACTGGCCTTCGGTTCAGAGGGTCCCGGGTTCGATTCCCGGCCGGGTCGGGGATTTTAACCTTAATTGGTTAATTCCAATGGCACGGGGGCTGGGTGTATGTGTTGTCTTCATCATCATTTCATCCTCATCACGACGCGCAGATCACCTACGGGTGTCAAATAGAAAGACCTGCACCTGGCGAGCCGAACCCTTCCTGGGATATCCCGGCATTAAAAGCCATACGACATTTCATTTCAGTAGGATAGGCGGGATTGCGACATTGTTTCAGCAGATAAGTAATTTTCGTGATCCAATTGTGATTGCCTGAGATTTTTTGCAGTTTAATATAAGACAGTTTCGTTGTGCATATACACTGAGTCGTTCGAGGTCATTGTTAATATCTTGTCTTGCAGGTCGATATATTTGAAGATCGGCAGCAAGGAGGTGGTGTGTGTTATTTCCTGTCACAGATGGTATGTCATTGATATAAATACAGAAAATTAGGCGCCCTGGAATACTGCCCTGTGGAGCAACACTAAGTTTCATTTTCCATTTAGAGGTCTTGTCTTTTACTGTTACACGCTGCTGACGGTTACTCAAATAAGAAATAAAAAAGAAAGAATGTTAACAATCATCCATATGGCGATAAATACTTACTCAGGTCATACTTTTATTTTCTACAATGACACTTTTTTACAGAAATAGATGAATACATATTTAAATTAAAACTACATGCATTAATATCTAAAAGATTTGGAAGATGTCCTGGTTTTACGACCAACAAAGGATTCATCCCTTAGATATATTAATGGATTGCTTTATTATATTATGAATACAACTGTATATGAATAAAATGAATTTTTAGAATCTATAGTTAAAGCAGAAAAATTTGATTTATCATTGTTTGGAATATATTGTCCAAAGGGACAGCTTCCTTTACAGACATCATAACTAATTTAAAGAATATTGTCTCGCAGTTAAAACATCATTAGTTTCATTATTTAATTTTTCGTACGTGTAATTACCTATATTAGTTATAATTATAGTACTCCGACACAGTGGGCAAGAATCGTTCGTTTTTAACCATTGGTCGACGCATACTCTATGCAAAACATGATCATATTTTGTTTCTACAAACTTATGACTCTCTTTTGTTAAACATATACAACACTAGTTCTGAAACGGCATCTGACAGCAATATTTCATCTCTTGTCTGAACTCGTCGGATAATGTTTGTCTTTTCAAAATCGAATTCTAATTAACTTTATCTTGAAATTCTCGGATTAAACCTTCTGATAATGTTTGATATCCCGAAACGCAATACCAATCACCTTTATCTTTAAATTCTCTAATAACATCTTCTGATAAATTTTGAAATACAGAAATATGAATCCAATTAACCTTATCTTCGAATTCACATATAAAATCTTCTGATAATTTTTGACATTCACAAATATGCTTTCAGGTTAATTACACTTGGTATTTTTCCATACAAACTCTAAATAATGAGAATATCATATTGATGTAGTTCAATTTGACTTTATAGTACGCGTACGTGATGGCCTCTGGATTATTTGAATGTGATATTCCTAGGGCATGGCCAATTTCATGCAACAATTCAGCATAAAGAATGGTTTGACCTGGTGGTGTATTGGAATCAGTGTTCAAGTACCAATATTCATCTTGATCGATATGAATGACAATCAGTGAATTTACGCTATTTGGGTAATGCGCGTGAGCCAGTATTCCTCCTTTACCATCAGATTAATCAGAACATTGTCCACCAATATTATATTACGATGTGGAATCCTCGCTTGTTAGAAATAGCAATATCTTGATTCCGTAAATCATTTTCAAACTGTAGATTAGCATGTTAATGCCACGCTTCGAAAGCTGCTTCGGCTAATCCTAGTACTTGTTGATTAGATAAAGCATAATGACATTTGATATTTTTATTATTCCATTCATATCTGCTTGATCTAAAATTTATTTCATCATCTAGAAAATCACATCTCGGGTTATTTTTTAATTCTAATGTTGACTCATCTAATGATCGAGTAACTTCGAGATTGTAGAACTCTTGAAATATTTTTAAAACTTGTTGGTACGTCGTTAAATTTATTTCTGAAATTTGTCGTCTATCTACAGCTGATAGATAACCAAATTCGTGTAAACAATGTATTGTATATAAAGTTTGATTTTGCGCTGATAGTTGATTACTATATGCTACTGTTATACAAATGGAAAGACGGATTATTCTTTCAATTTATATATATTAAATAATATTGACAGGCTATAACAAACAATGTTGTTAAAGAGCACAGAGAAATACTAATATATATATATATAGGGGCTACCAGATAGATTCCCTTCTAATATCCAACCAAACAAATTATTTAGAAGTGAAACAGGTCTATATTCACTAAGTTTAGGTCCTATGAAAAAAGAATCAAAGCAATTTATATTGATAAAATTATTATAAAATGGAAGCAGTTATCGATATACAAAGCAACCAAATTGTCTACAATGGCAAAGAAGTTCCTGTGATTATGGATAATGAAAACAATCCATGGTTTAAAGCTAAAGACATTGCTGAGATATTAGTATATAAAGATGCGCACATAGTAGATAAGAATCATGCCAGGGAGAAACATAGACAATTATAAATATGAAAAATAGGAGTGGGTAAATCGACTACCCCTTCAAATATGCAGCCTAACACATATTTTCTTAGTGAACCTGGATTATATTCATTAATTATGAAATCAAAAGTGAAATTAGATGAACAATTCCAAGATTGGGTATCTGGAGACATCCTAACATAATTTCGTAAAACAGGAGAGTATAAGTTACAACAAACTATAGAGTTGAAAGAGGTAGAAATCCAACAACTAGCTGTCCGAGCACAACTAGAAAAAGAACAACTTGCACTAAAATCCGAAGAAAAATTAAAAAAGAAAGAGACAAAGGGATAAAGCTGAGAAAAGTTGTGAAAAAAGTTTGAAAATAGAACTAACAGATGTTATCTACATTGTAACAACTGATATTCTTCAAAAAGATCATTACTTGAAAGTTGGAGGTACAACTAAGAACTAATTAAACAGAGATTAGCAACATACAACACCGGAGAACATCCTGATATAACGTTTAAATATGTTTATATACGAGAGTGCACTAGTTATCCAGCCATTGAAAGTTTTTTAAAGCTAGTTGCAAGTAAAATGGAGTAGAATATGACAAAGAATAGTATAATATGACTTTTGAAGATATAAAATATTATTTAGGTTATTTTGTTGATTTGTCATCCAACTTGATTTTTTAATCATTACAGTTAAACAGTGATGAAGTAACAGAAAAGCTATTTAGTAATCTTTTATCTCTAGCACCGATATAGAGTACTTGGAAATTTCCCAAGAACTTGTTACTAAAGTAAACGAAGTAAACAATAATATTTTAGACAAAATAATCTTAAATAACCTAAACACAGTAGAAATTATTAAAATAATTAAAAACTGTTATTATCTTATCCACATAAACATGAAATTATTAGAAAAGACTTTCAACAACATCTTTATAATTGTCAATATAACATTAGTAACAAAGGAGCGATGTTTGCTTTTAAAAAGCAAGTTCTAGGAAGTGCAATAAAGTACAAATATTAATTTTCTTTAATAATAGTCCACTCAGAATATAATGTAAAAAATTTCGGGGTATTTTAAAGTTTTTCTCTAATAAATGGAAGCAGTTATCAGTATCCAAAAGCACAAACTCGTTTTCTCCAAGGAACAGATGCTGCTAGAAGTTTAGAATATAAAAGGCCAAGAGATGCAGTTTATTATAATATAGACAAAAATGATACAAGAATATATAACGATTTAACCGTCGGTCTGTTACCGACGCTTTATAATATGAAACCAAATAGGCTATTCATAAACTTATATTTAGATATAAAATGCCAACAGCTGAAAAATTTTACTGATTGGGTAACTTTAGTAGTTTCACCATCAATCAGAAGATGTGGTGAATGTAAACCACTAAACAAAATTAAGTATTTAGAATATAAAGTGAATGATTTTGAAAATAAAGTTGAAAATATTACTAATGTTGCTAGAAATATAATTCAAGAGAAAAATTCAAATTTCCCGCCAAAATTAAAATTTCCCGCGGGTGGCGGAGGGGCCCCTGGGAGCCCGGAGGAGGGGGCGGCGGCAGAATCCGCCTATTATACTACTGATTACAAATACGTTTTGACAAGTCTTCGGATGTGATCATTAAGGAAAACAAATAACCACCAGAATATTTAATATTTAGCACATATAAATATTGACTCTGGAGAGTCATTTCTTTGTTTGAATATACTTAAATCGCAAAACGAAGGATATTACGGACGAGAAAATTAGTATGTCGAATCTCCTTTAGAAATAAAGACGCGTATTTTTGGCGGTGGAGGGGGGTGGAATTAGCTTAAGGGGTTTTAAAAGGAGTTGAATTATTTGTATGAGAATACAAATAAGAAGTGGACTTAAAACAATAACTACTACTAAAGGGATTTTAACTGGGGGTGAGGAATGATGACAAAAATATGCATTTGTATGATGCTAACTGAATTTTGAATATAAAATTTAAAATTATATCATAGGTATTAAATAAATGAAGGTGTGAAAAACATTTAACTGTTCAGAGAGTTATACAGGGGGTCGATAAAGGGAGTTGAATACCTGTTATGAGGATACTTATAACTCAAGAACTGAAGGTTTTACAGTCATGAAAACTGGTATTTTGAATTCCTTTGAAAATAAAGAATCATAATTTGTCTTTGGAAACTCTACTTAAGAGGGGGTAAACTGGAGTGACAAAGGAGTTAATTTGTAAAAATGAGTATTTCTACAATATATCTAAAAAACATAACGTGTTACACACTCCGGCCCCGCGGTGTAGGGGGCAACATGTCTGTCTGGCACCCGGTGGCCCTGGGCTCGATTCCCGGACGGGTCACTGGTTTTTAATTTAAATGATTTATATCCCTGGCCTGGGGACTGGGAGTTTGTGTCGTCCTTAAAGTTCCTTTCCTCACATTCAACATCGTCCTATGTCCATACTCCCTGCGCTCTCTAACGCCTTTGAACGTTTAGTATACGAGCAAGTTCTGGAATACCAAAATAAAAATGCTCTTTTGGACCCTTTGCAACATGGATTTAAGAAGTGTCACAGTACCGCGACAGCATTTTTGAAGGTTATGAAGACATTAGAAACGCTATGGACAACCGACTGCTCGCTATATTAATCCTTCTTGACTTCAGTAGCGCATTTGACACTATAGTAATTCCGACTATGATAAAGAAAATGGAACTGGCGACGATGGGAAAGGAAAAGGCTAGGAGTGGGAAGGAAGCGGCCGTGGCCTTAATTAAGATACAGCCCCAGCATTTGCCAAGTATGAAAATGGGGAAACCACGGAGAACCATATCAATAGAACGTGACTTCCCATTTTTAAAATGTTTCATGCATCGATTGCGAGGTCAAGCCTAGGCCGTCCTGATGAGAAGATAGTACCATTGGAATTCTACTTAAAACACTAGATCCGTCCCTTACCTTTCTTTATACTTTTGAACCATAACCGCATCATTTATGGTGATGGGTTTTGAGTATCCAACCATTCTTCGTGCTACCTTGTACCTTAAATGGTGAGTGGATGCAGTGGCGTACCCACAAAGTAATTTCAGTGGGCGGTGTTAGTCCAGGCCAGTAGCGTGGATACAACTTTTCCTTGGAAGGGGTTTGAAAAGATCTTTAAATTTTTATTTAGAATTTGCTTTACGTTGCACTTTAGGTCTTACGGCGAGAAATATTTTGAAGTATAAGATATTTTACACCTAGGACATAAAGGAACACCCGTCTCGCAAAATTACAACTTTGTACATCAAACGGCTTTGGAGGGATGAATAATTTGGTTTATGGACCTAACCTGATTAAACACTTCAGGTGTGGAAAGTTAAAAAATATTTCCCATTTCACACATAGAATTTAATATATACCCCTATTTGGAATTATGTCTTCGTACGTTAAACTGTTTTGGAGGGGCTGCCGACAAGTTAGCTTATAAATACCATATTCCTGGAATTCGTCATCTTTAAGTTTATTAGTATTATTGTGATTAAATGACCTTGTACGCAGTGTAAAAATACTTACGTGGAACAATCTGGAAGGAACTTCTTAATTAGATATCAAGAACACGTCAATGCTGAAAAATACAAAAGATTCTCTGCCATGGGTTCCCATATGAAAGAGTCCAACCACAAATTCACCAATATCAGAGAGAACCTTCAAATTATCTGTAAGATAAATAAAGGAAATCTAATGAACAACCTGGAAAACATCCACATCGTTCTTGATAAATTAGAAAACGGCGAAGAGAATCTTAACGAAAACAACGAGCAAAAAACATCTTATACAAGAATATTAGTAAATACTTGGAATGAGTAGACTTGAAACAGACTAGACGAACAAGAGATATAATCAAACACGACATCGCAGAAGCACAGCCCAATCTCCCTCCTCCCTCACATGTTATTTTAGATGACGACAAAACTCTACCTCCCGTCTCTTCAGAGCTTTGCATGAACTGTCAGTCTGTATCACATCGTTACTTCACCAGGTCGCGCTCAAAGACAGACCCTCTAGACAGCGCAGAATAAACATCTTTCCCAAACAAGAACGAGAGGCAAGATGTCCTCTTCTGATGACCTTCTTTTTAACAAAGGAGTCTCCAAAGAAATTTTATTTGTGCTTATTGTCCTAATGTTTTTTCTTCTCAATTCTTTCTTTATACAGCTGAAGAGGACCACTAAGTGGTCGAAACATGTCCTGTAAGTGTTAATTTATATTCAATTTTGCTTGAGGCAATAATAATAATGTATCGATTAGGTGGTTATTTATACTTACTTCTTGACTATATAGGAACACAAACGCAAATCAACACAGCGTTTATTCACATCGAAGTGCAGCAAACAGTAGTGTTCTTGTAGTGAAATTTATACATTCTAGCAATGAACATGTTAATTTTTTAATATTCATTGCAATTTGATCATGTCCCATTAAAATTCTCATATATTCTCAATGATGCTGTTTTCTATTGAAATTACAACATGTCAAATTTGGATTTCAAATAGCAAAAACTGTACGTTATAGGCAAAAACGGTCTACACATTTGAAATCAGCACACCTAAATGAGGGAAAATCACCTCTTCAACCTTTCGCCCGAGAGATTTTTTCACAGGCCGGTGTTATCAGAAGGATAATTAATTTGGAATACCTCAAAGTTCACAAAAAAGTTTTGGGGAAATTTAAAGATGATAATTGTGGGAAAATAATGACAGAACACATTAGTTTGAAATAAAAATGCACACTTATAGAATAGAAGACAAAGAATATAAAAAATTTAAAGTTAAAAAATCAGCAGTTAATGAAATTACTTTTGATGATTGTAAAAATGTTTAAACGAAAAATTAAAACAATATACGACAATTAATTTAATTAGATTTTATAAACACGAATTATATTCTGTTGAATGTAATAAACTAGTTTTAAATTCTGATTAAGATAAAAGATATATTAGAAAATGGAATTCATGTATTACTTTACGGACATTATAAAATACAATTGAATCTAAAAATAAAGAATTTAATTAATTATTTTTATATACTCAACCCACTACCCTTCAAGCCTTTGAAATGTGGCACCGGCATAAGACTATCACCATGATCAGCTTGGTTCCACTTAATGGGTAAACACACAATCGTGCCCCACGTTGGGCGCCAACTCAACCCTCTACCCTTCAATCCTTTGAAATGTGGCACCGGCATAAAACTATCACAGGGTCGCTGACTGGGTACTACCCACATAGACATCTTCAAATATTACAAACTAACCTTAAATTACTAGGCAAGAAGGATAACAGAGAAGAAAAAATTCAATAAACAAATCTGAATGAGAACCTTTTGTAAACACAGATTTATTAAAATGCTAAACTTTGGCAAAGTAACGCTTCTATACAAATTAACAACAAAAATAATTTTGGACCCTGTATTGATACATCACTCACTATATCATTCGGTTCATTTAAATTCTGTTCAATATACATAATTATGTATTATGAGGCACTCCTCACACCATCATTTATTAGAAGTTCACCAACCTAAATTACCAAATTAGTTTCCAATGTTGTCAACTCTGACCCTAAGATATCAACAACCTGATTCCTGAATTCAAAATCTCCTCCAAACACATCACTCGATGTTATTCCTATTACTGATCAGTTTTCATTTTATAAATCAATTCAATTTCCATCATCTCTAGTTAACACCACATTTCAAGAAATGCTAATAATAAACTATTAGTGAAATTGACCACCATAACATCCATTAATTCGTCAGAGTGACCTTCGAAGTCCAAAAATATAAATCCAAAACCTTCCGTCATTTATTCCTGAATCAATTAATCTGCATTCACTTTCCATACTTTCAAATTATTTAGTTATTTAAATTATGAACGTTGTAATTATAATTCTTCAATCATTTACTTTATCACAATATTCCATCATGAAATTATGAAGCTGTATGAAATCATTACATCCGACATTCGTCGTATAATTCATGAAAACCTAATTTTATTAAATTAAATTCTATTAAATTATTATTATTTATTAAATTGAGGTTATCACCATTATAAAGTCATTGCATCTGGAATCGTCAAAATTATTCAGTTATATTTATTAAATCCAAGAGTTACTGAATCCACAAATTTGTTAAAATCATATAATTATTTATTCAATACTTTATGAAATCATTCCTAATATTATTTAAGTCCGAAATCTATCTGCCTCATTCTTTCCTATAACATCCTCCACTCCTATATTTGCAAATAATATGGAACGTGACCGAATCGATAGTAACACCTGACACGAATAAATTAACTTACTATTCTAATTCATTATAAACAAAATATCTCACACAAAATCAGCTGTTTCCATAATACGTAAAATATACTCCAACTCTGTAGCAAAGAGCCTATGCTAATATCATAAACCACAAACTTAATCTACACTGATTCTAAGACAATAGGACAGAACCACATTGTCGCAATAAATCAACCATCATTGAAATGAATTCACAAATCGACAAGAAATTATGCAACTGCAAACCAGAATTTGCATTGCCCATACATAGTAAACATATAATACAATGAAGCAAATACAACATCAGTCAAATAAATAATCACAGGAAAATCATATTCATTGACCTGGCCAGGCGTCGAACTCCGACCTTCGGCTCCGCACCATTACAGTGACCTATCATTCTGCACATCACGATGAACTGTCTCGAAGTATATCATTTTACTCTCAATGTGCTGTCCTAAATTCCTCCAGTCGAATTATATTATGAATGACACTTATTCTTTACTTTAAGACCCTAACAACGCTGTTTGAACTCCTCTAATACACATATCCAGTCGGCGCGGGCGACTATCTTATCTCGCTCCTCTCACATGTTTATTTCACTAGCACGGCCATTCATTCTCATTAGCACCAAATTAATATCTCTCTCTCTCTCCATTTTAATGAACTCATATGTTTCCTCAACTCAACATTCGTAGTACTGCTTCTCTAAGCTAACAATAACCACCATTTATGAGCATTCAACACTTTCAATACACATTATTTGCTCCATTTATCACGTGTTTAATTCCACACTCCTTGCAACTTTCAGTATATTAAGATACACATATATCACTTGGCCGGTATTGATTCCCATATTACTGCATCTCATTGGTTCGACTCCTGCTACTGGCATTTGTGTCTTAAAGGTTCTACTTCGAAACTAGACTCACTAAATCTCGGATAAGTCTATATGAAGAATATCTATTCCCTACAGCACATTTCGTCTACTAGTTAAAACACAGGTTACTTACTGATGAAATAAACTCTAAAATTCCACTGTAATGTGCCAGGATAGCCAAGGTTCGTATCTTCTCGGTCAATGAAACTTTCTCGATGATCTTGATATCATGCAACATGCTATACTAAGCTATTTAATTCCCATGACTATAACATTTACTGAATGCCTCCTATATCACTTCAAATATTCACACACACGCTGATATCTCTATTAGAAGATCGCGCACTAAAAGAAAACCATATTTCACACACGTATTTATCACTATAAAATATCATATTTATACACCTGTTATTATTTAAAAAAGACCATATTCAACACACGCATATTACCTAGTTATTCACTCCCCAGGCATCAGTATGAAAATTACGCCCTATAACTCTAACTATCCTTGCTACAGTAAAAAAATATATAAAATGAACCTCATGCATAAAATTAATTAAATATTAACAGCTAATCATGCATAAGCCAGATATAGTGTATCAAGGGTACTTGTCAAATTCGGCGACGTTACATACTCAGCTACACGGCCTCATGGTTTCAGGTCGGCCCCATGATGAGAATTAAGCCATCATACCGGCGGCCTTAGCATGCGAACCAATGCCTTTCTCGAGACCTACGTTCTTAATTCTTGCAGATTTTAATGTTTCACACAGCTTCATATATTTCACACTAAAAGCACAAACACATATATAAACAACTTATAATAACACATTAAACACTTATTTACACCAATAATATAGACTTTGTCTCTGCTATTTCACGATTCTTACTACACGGCACTGTAAAGCGTCTGTATATCGATATCGTTACGGTCTTCCCGGCTTTATCAAAGTTAATATTACAATATTATCTTCACAATTCTACAAGATTTTCACCATTATCTAGTTAAAATGAAATCTATCCGATCCCGTTGTATTCTCTCGACAGTTACAGTTATCAGACTGAGAAATGCTCAAAATCGTTAGTCTGCATCGGATACCATGCGCATTTCGTCCGGTCCATTCAAAACCACGTAGCAGAGTGCGTTCTTCCAAGCGGCACGCGGCTTCTCCCTGTACAGTAGCTTCCAGTTACGGAGTTCGGGGAACCCCATCATTAGTGGTGCAATATCCTGTCATGTAAGGCTGAATTTATTGGTTACGATAGATCATTAGGAATATGTCTTCTTTAATTCTCGTCCACGGGAGAACTTAAATTTTATTCCACACTGTCCCTTGATATATTTAGTTAATTTTGGAGGTCATTCATACGGGCGTCCATATTTAATTTTCCCCCATCACATGGAACTTGCTGTGCTCCTATTCGCTACTCAGAAATGTTGCCAAATTATGATCTGAGTACCTCAATCACACACTTCTCTCATGATAGCGTAGAATATGCCATGACTTCCATATTACATCACCAAATGACCCTGACACGTGGACCTTAGCTCCAAGCTTGGGCAACCGAAATTGCACCATACATCCGGCCTCCAATGTGACTGTAATCCATTTCCCTGTACCTTTATATAATTTATAATATTTTAAGACAATGATATGGACCGTTTGGGTTCAATACAAATGAGCTACACAATACTGAAACTCTGAAAAACGAACGTAATAGTCAAAGAAAGAAAGGGTTCTAAATCGTTTAATAATTAACAGAATTAAAAAATAATAAGAATAATAAAACCTACATTATTTCAAATGTTGAAATTATAGGAACTAAGCATAGTCAAAAAATAACGTTAATGTTGGACAATAAACTTAAAATAATACTACCACATCGATATACAAAAATCCTTTTAGAAAATGAAGATACAATAGAAAATCGTACTAGTTTGAAAATTATACATAGAGGAAAAATGCAAAATAAAGATCATTTCATTGATAACATTGAATTTAGGTTGCAGTCCCATGAGGTTTTTGCATACTTTATATACTATTTTTTTTAATTTTTCCATTTGTGGTTTGGGGATAATTTTTATTTTTCTCATTTTTTAAGTATCTCTCGAGCCTCAAAAATCTCTCTTCTACTTTTTTGAGCCAGAATCCAGCGACGCATCTTAAATTTGGTCCAAATCCTCTTAAAATTGGCAACATTTGTGTCTGTTTGCTCTTTTTATGTAGGATTTTTAATGTTTAAATAGTTTTGTTTAATTTTACTTAATTTTAGAAATGATTTTGGCCCCAGAGGTGATCCGGGATATGCAAAATATACCTACTGATGCGAAAACACGTCCATCCTCTGTGAACTTCAGCAAAATGTAAATGTAAAGGGATCAGAGAAGTAAGAGAGGACCTGAAGGAAATAGGCCTTACAACAGAAGACGCCACAAATAATATAAAATTGAATAAAAAACTCAAGAACGCGACATAAAGCAACTAGCAAAAGAACTCAAGAATACAAACTAATGCTTTACCCTTGCGCGAAACAAACCTACAATACACACATTTTCAACCGAGGAGAGGGCACGAAGGTTGGAGCGTCTGAAGAAGTACTGGGATGACCGCAAATCCCAAACAATCCCTTCTGAGTTGCTGAGAACAGGAATCAGACCATCCTGATGACAGCAGACATCCGATGAGGACATGGTACAAGAAGAAATAACACGGCAGACACCTTTTATTAAGACTGATGGTGATACTCAGCAGATGTAAGCACAGGAAAATAAGACAATCCAACTGAGCTTCATACACCTGACGACAGATGGTACCTCATATAATAGCAGTGGCGGCTCGTGACAAAATTTTCAGGGGGTTGACAACAAAATGTGTCTTCAAATATAGCAAAGTAGAATGCAAATCAGTACAAAATAACTTAAATTATTTCACTAAAAGTTCCTTCTCCACTCAATTTGGTAAAACCCCTATAACCGAGGATGCATTTTTCCGAGACTAATCAGTGAATGCACAACAAAACTGAAATTACACTGCCGGGCTGAGTGGCTCAGACGGATTTCTGACTCCAAGTTGACAGGTTCAATACTTAGCTCGGTAAAAGTAAAATTCACAGCAACTTTGATACGATGTTGTATTGTAACGAATATTAAGATGGGAACATTATTCTTGGATTTACATAGCACGAAGTTCACCCAAGTATGACAACAAGCATAAACATAGTGCGTGCTATTACCACATTTACCAGTACTCAAATTAATTGAAATTGAAACGTTCCTCCACCCACATTGTAAAACAAACTTCTTCATGTGATTACGAACCCTGTTCAGAATTATCAGAAATCTTCCAGCGATGTAATGCAATAGTAACTTCTGGGAGCTGTAGCCAACAGTAACAGGTGAGGTAGCGGACCCTTGTGGTCAACTGTAATACTATCACTTGTTTGAGGGTAATTGTAGACTGACAGGCATACACCTTACCGTGCTCCTCGCTTATGGAGATATCTGTGGATAAACCATGACGTCATCTCCATGCGCATGCGTATACTCTTCAGGCTCGTAAAAAAATCTCCAGTGTGCTCCCTGCATTATCATTCGAAACGAACAGCTCAGTGTAACGGAGCTTCGGTATAAGTGGTCTGGAGTCCAGGGAACAGGTTTAGAACCTTTAAGCTTAGAATTGGCTAGGACGTTCACCAACGGCGCCTGCAATTCAGCCGCATGTGGTAGGAAACGTAATACTTTCGATCGATTGACGAAATCAGGTAGAAACAAAGGAAACAATTTTGAATTATCCATGAATACGTGAATATGCATTTGAACTGGGTGTTCACGTGCTCATATGCCCCTGAGAGCCCACCGCCACTGTATAACAGGAATTAATTATGGGATGTTTCACCATTCAACACAACATATAGGCCTAATATATAATATTTATGAAGTGAAAACCGGTTTCGATTCCCTTGGAATCATCATCAGTTCACAGTAAATAAATGAATCAAAGGATCTTAATAACATCAACCTGAAATCTGCCTTTAAATACATCTAAAGAATGTCCTAGGATCCAGGTCACAGATAACTGCAGTGCGTTTGTACAATGTTGAACAGAGCCTTAAGATAATGTATAAAAACTTGAAGTTGAGGAATACTGCGAGTTTCTTATTTGTTACTGTGGATATAAAAACATGTTTAAAATGTTCAATTATTCGTAGTTGGATCGACGATGAAGGATAAAAACATGTATCAAAATTGACGATCTTGTAAAGTGCCGATGTTAAGACAGTTTGCAGTTAAAGCGATTAGCTGAGGAGTTGGGGGAACATCCTTCGTTGTTTTATAACATTTGTTTTGTTGTTGAAAATGTCACTGTTATTGTTGTTGAAGTAAAAGTTGAATGATGGTATGGCCTTGGTAGTATGGCACAGTATCGTAAAAGGTGGATGTCTGAGGAAGAAGAAAGAAAAGAAATGAGAACCAATGTGTGTGTTCAGATTTAATTATTGGAAAGTGGTTTGATAGTACTTACTCCCTTATTCCTCAGAATAAAGGGGTGGATGGCCTCGTAAAGTATGTTTGTTTTTTCGATGGATTCATTCAGATTGTGATTAAAATTGACTCGTAGATCCAACGATATATAAAACATTTCTATGATATTGAGCAGAGGTCCCTTTTCCATAATTTCATTAATTTGTAAGTCCTTGTCTATATCGGAAAATTGTGATCGGATTCGTTTATACGTACGAGGACGGTTTGAAAAGTTCTCGGAATCACCGCTAGATATCAGTGCTAGAGCAACGAGGTTCCCGCGCAATAATCACACATCCTTTGTGTGTGAACACGTGGCGCGTCAGTGCTCTAGCTGCAGGAATGTGGTAGTGACTACTCTTTTTTGTTGTTCCCGCGTAGTGATTTGTGACAATGGAAAAAAACTGAGATTCGAGCAGTGATCAAACACTTTGTAAAGAAAGGTATGAAAGCAAAGGAAATTCATGCCGACTCTCAGAACACACTGGAGGACTGTGCTCCTTCATTTTCAACTGTTGCCAAGTGGACCAGCGAGTTTAAATTAGGTCGGGAGAGCTTGGATTATGATCCGCGTAGTGGACGGCCAAAAAGTGTTACGACCCCAGAATTTATCGCAAAAGTGCATAAAATGGTCATGGAGGATCGTCGACTGAGAGTGCGGAAAATTACTGAAGCTGTAGGGATGTCTTCTGAACGGGTATATTATATTTTAACCGAAGAATTGGGTATGAAAAAGTTATCCGCAAGATGGGTGGCGCGGCTCTTGACATTGGACAATAAACGCACCAGGTTGGAAATGTCCGAACAAAGTCTGGCCCGTTTTCAGTGCAACCAACAAGATTGTTTGCACCGGTTTGTGACTAGAGATGAAACTTGGGTACACTACTATACCCCGGAGACAAAACAGCAGTCAAAGCCGTGGAAACATGCTGATTCACCACCACCAAAGAAAGCAAAGGCAAAGGCAGTGCGTTCGGCCGGAGAGGTCATGGTCATGTTTTCTGGGATACAAAAGGCATTCTTCTGATAAATTATCTTCCTACTGGCCAAACAATTACAGGGCAATACTATGCAAACCCCCCTAGACCAACTACAGGAAAAGATACGTGAAACAAGGCCTGGTTTGGCAAGGAAAAAGGTCATCTTTCATCAGCACAACGCTCCGCCGCACACAAGTGTTATTGCCATGGCAAAACTTCATGAACTGGGGTATGATTTGTTGCCACATCCACCTTATTCACCTGATTTGGCACCATCAGACTTTCATCTATTCCCCAAGCTGAAATTTTCCTCGGTGGACGGAGATTTTCTACAAGGGAAGAACCGACAGCCGAATTGGAGAGGTATTTTGCAGGCCTGGAGGAATCTCATTTTCGAGATGGGATCAAGGCATTGGAACATTGCTGGACCAAATGCATTAGTCTACAGGGAGACTATGTAGAAAAATAAAAGCAGTTCCACCGAGGTAAGATATTTAATTCTAGTACATTCCGAGAACTTTTCAAAGAACCTACGTATTCCTATGGCAGAAAGCCTTTCATGTTTGACTGCATTAATATGTTAGATGTTCCTAGTGTTAAAGCTTCTCAAGTTCTGTCCGATATGGCTTGCTAAACAAGACTGGTACTGTAATCTATAAATACCTTATTTTCCAAACTTCTCAGATTTATTGACTGTCCCTGGATTGTGGAAGTGAGATAGATTGTTATACGATGTCCTGAACGCTATTTTTACCCCGTGTTTTTAAACAAGTTTTTTTATTTGGTATTGTTGAAGGCGAAAACTGAGTAACTGTTCTTTTCTTTAATAAGAGTAGATTTTGGTTTATTTTAAATTTTAGATATTATTTGGGCGATGAACCTTCTGTTATACCCATTAGAATAAGCCCTTGCCCTCATGATATCCAGTTCTTTTTTAGGTTGGGATGAGATAATGGTACACTGAATTCCCTGTGGACCAAGCTATAAAAAGAGGCTTTTTCATAGGAATTAGGGTGGACTTTATGTGCTGGCGGGACCTAGTGTTTACAGTGCACTATGTCTTCTGGTATGGGCTAGAGCAATCTTGTTACTTTCATTGATCTGTCGCAGCTTTATCCTTCGCTTTGACAAAATGAAAGTGACTGAGGTATGAGTGATGCTAGTAATGCCATTCCTTCTGCAGCCAGTCCCTCCTATGAATGGTGTGAAAATATTGTTCATAGGGTCGGTTGGTGCATGCATTTCAGTGGGCTTGGCAGACTGATATGTAATAGCAACTTCTGGCTCGGTGAGGAAAGCAACGGGAAACTACCTCACTCCTCATTTCCCTAGTATGCCTCTTCAGTGATGCCTAAGCCATCTATGACAGCTGATGGCGGAGCTGTTGAGGATCCAACCAGCTTTCGGGCTGAGGACTAAACATACATACACAGGTATCATATATTGTATTGAATGGTGGAACATCCCTCAATTAATTCCTATTATATAAGTTATACGTCAACACGGGATTGAAAGTTACAACTTATGATAGATAGTACCTCAGTTAAAAGCGAAACGTCGTTGAGAATATGTCTAGCCCAGACCCTTCTACCTCCAGGTAGCGAACTAGCACTTACGCAGAGGCGGTAGCATGCAAGCCAAGTACCAGTGATTTACACCTCCTGGTAGTTTACCAGCAGATCGTTGAACTGACCCTAAATGGAGCAAAATTTAAGTTAAATTCTGATTACAATAAAAGAATGTAGAAATAGAACTCATTGTTACTGAATATTATACTTTATTTCTTTTACAATAAATATAACATTTATGAAAGCAACAATAATTTTACAAGTGATCTCGGTATTTGCACATTTGATACATATTCACACACACACACACACATACACTCTCTCAATCACTCACTCACTCACTCACCCTCATGTTCACTTTTAAAACACATCTCAGACAATGAAGTCACCATTAAATTCAGCATTAATTTCTGATTAATTTTATTGAACATCCTTCCAATTAAGTCATTCTGAGGCAACACATATCCTAGAAAATAGTTGGTATCAGCAAGTACAAAAAGGTATCAAACATGTCAGCCTTTGAAAATAAACCATCATCATCATCATTATGAAGGATGCTATATCAGAGGATTAAAATAGTCACTGGACAGTGTTCTTTATAATATAATAATTCGTTAGTAAACACAAAGGGGTGCATTAAATATTTTAACGGCACCAAAGCAATCTTCTTGATTTTAGCAATTTATCAATCACATTTTCATCATCATATTTAATAATGGACAGACAGTATCCCAAAAAACGTTCATGTTATAAATGAATTAGTTCAAATCTGAATATTCTGTTGAACAAAGCAGGTAAAATAGTGCTACATTATCTCCCTTAAATTTTAATAATGGTGTCAGAATTCTACCAAATCATGATAGATCAAGGGGTGAAGTATTAGCTTGCTTACTGGAAAGACCAAGGGTTAATCCCCAGATGGAGTAGAAAATTAATACTTACTGATAGACCTTGATGTTGGATAAGTTTGCCTATTTGGAGAGCTTAACATATCCGGGCATCATACAAAGGTTACAAGAGGAGACTTGATGGTTTATGTATTTTAAAACTTCTCATAGAAAGAACAATACTGCAGCAACTACCAATAGTTTATATAGACACTGTTACATCTTCCATCAGCATATTATTAAGGAACACAAGCAAATACAGTAATAATTACCACGCCACAATGCAGATTCAAATGCCAAGCAGAAGTGACTGTGGAAGTACAATGGGGTAAAATGGATATTTTGCATCCCTTTTACACATTAATTATAAAATACATTACCGAGAGTCGTATTAAAGAAAACAAACAAAAAATAATGCAACGCTTTGAACACGTTTCAATAGGTGGATTATGGTAAATGATTTTTTTTGCTAGGGGCTTTACGTCGCACCGACACAGATAGGTCTTATGGCGATGATGGGATAGGAAAGGCCTAGGAGTTGGAAGGAAGCGGCCGTGGCCTTAATTAAGGTACAGCCCCAGCACTTGCCTGGTTTGAAAATGGGAAACCACGGAAAACCATCTTCAGGGCTGCCGATAGTGGGATTCGAACCTACTATCTCCCGGATGCAAGTTCACAGCCGCGCGCCTCTACGCCCACGGCCAACTCGCCCGGTGGTAAATGATTTCACATACATACACAAGTTATGAAGTGAAGTATTTTAACCGTTCATCACTATGCCATAGGCATGTTAGGAGGTTTAGTCAATTACGTATGCCGTTTTCCGCAACATACAATGTAATTAGCAGTTTACGTGCCGAACCGGGATATGAGTTGCGATACGCAGGCCCGAAGGGAGCAGTTTTCTGCGCTGTATTGAGAAAAGGAGCGTATTACCACGGAAACTTGAAATCGCGCTCTCACTTCGTGCGAGAGAGGAGAGATGACGCTACACATGGAAATGTATGTTGTCAAAGAGTGGGGTGAATTAAGGTGTGTTAACCCCCAAGAAATAAAAATCCTTACCGGTTCAACACCGCGTTCATTGGTGCCAATTCACCATATTTAACTAAGAAGAAGGAGAATAAGAACACCTTTGTCTGAGATAGTCTATGGAAATTTATGTCTGGTCTCATTCGAGCCAACGTATTTAATGCAAATTGTTGACGCATACAAATGCAATACTTTAATAGTGGATCGGTAACGGCGCATATCGTATGGTGGTGCGCAGACTGTAGCTGAGTACTAAGATCTGGCAACGTGAAGAAAAAGTGGGAGTACTTACGAGATGAATCATGACGCGTGAATTTATAAAAGGACGCTTTTGATATTGTGAACGACCCGCTGATCGAATGGAATTAGATCAGTATAAAACAGGGGTCAAGAGCTATAATATGATTACTTTCACGTCGCTGAAAGATTCCGTTTACCGGAGCACAATCTCGATTAGGGGCGTGGTTTACAACCTCCCCAACCACTCATCCCAAACACTATAAATAATACCAGGATCTAGATGCAGTATCCCATTGTAATTTGTGCAGCTAAGTGTCAGTAATGAACTATGGATATCAGTGTATGAAGTGCTGTGTCAAGGAAAGACATCAGTCGGTGTAAATACCGTGAAATAAGCCGGGTTGTACGATATAAAGTACAGTGGTGATGAATAGAAGTCTTATTTTAACATTTAATCCTTCAAATATAGACGACAGCCAGTGTCGGCTTATGTTGCAATCATCAGAGAAAGGGCAAACGCATCAGGTTGTTTAGAAGTAGTGAGACAGCCGATTACATTCAGTAATTAATGGTGGCCGAGTTAAAAGGATTTAAACAGTGAGTGCCACTCAGTAAAATTAAAATAACGGTGTTCGTGATAAGAAGAACGTTTGCATACTCCAAGGACACTCATGGTAACTATTAGTCAGACTGTGTGATTAAAGGAGAAATGAATAGTGACACATATACTTAATACTATTTGGATTAGTCGATTTGAATTTATAAGTGGATCTAATCACCAGTAGGTTCTTTGAAAACACGTAAACAGTGTTATTAACTAATTTTACCATTTTTGCCTGTATGTTCGTGAGTGATCGTCGAACCCAAGAACTGGAATCAACGAGAATCGCGCCTGAAGTGCCAGCATTCATCTCAACAGTGAACGTCTAGATATTCCAACAACGGAAGACCACAATTCGGGACATGGATATTGTGAGGAGGAGGAAGAAGAACCAAAGGACTATTTTAGAGGGGAGCTGTCGACATGAAGGTATAAAACAATCCCAGATGTACCCTCGAGACGGCAGCAAACCACAAACAGTATTCGATAAGTACATTTTTTAATATATTAAACCACGAGATTTCCATACTAGTATTAACTTTTATTTGTAAATTTAAAAATGTCGTAATTAATAATATTAAATGTAGGGAACACTATACGCATGTGACTGGGAAAGATTATTTTATTAAGTATAATTTCTTCTGTGATGTAAGGATAATCACTAATATTCCAGTGGGCTAATTTGCATCAATTAGTACATAGATCCCATACATTCTTAGTGTGTATGAAGCATTTATTTTGAGGAGAATGGCACTTCAGTTAAATTTATAATTTCTTCCTAATGTTACTAACTGGTAAGGATCTTCATAATAACTTGAATATAGATTATGCTTGCTTGTTGTTTTAAGGGGCCTAACATCGAAGGTTATCGGCCCTATAGATTATGTGTTCGCTTCATAGGTGATTCAGGTATTTCATAAATCCCATGTATTAAAATATATGATCATTAAAGATGTTCAAGCCGAGATGTAATTTGTGAATTATATAGATACGCGAGTGAATATGAATTAGTTAAATGACTTGTGAGAATAGTCTTCTATATAAATGTATAAAATGCATTTGAGATGCAGTAGTGTGTATGGGGGAATATGAAACTTGTGAAATGTTTGAGATTATGGAATGACTAAGAATTAGAACAACTATGGCTGTTGCGATGTATTGAATTAGGCTGTATATGGCAATAATAATAATAATAATATATACGAATTGGCGGCCCTTAAATAAATGTGTACTTAGAAACGAGCCAAGATGAGAAGAAAGAAAAAGGAAGAAAGAGATAGAAAGTGTCTCTTAGCCGCGAGGTAGGACACTGGTCATTATTAGAGAAAACAGATTTACGATGTAAGGATTTGCACGGTCCGAGGGGGACTGTGTTGTCTCCAAGAGTCTTAAACATTTGCCTTGTAAGTTTTCTTTCATTCACCAATGCAATATCAATCCCATGCTAATGATACATTATGAGTAGCGTTGATAATTTTATGATTCTGCGACGGCCGCATTCCTCCCCATTTTTATGTATCAAATTACCTCGTGATAGGAGTTCCAGATTTTGTACCTCGGAAGCTGGAGAACGTGGGCTTGACCCGCGCCAGAATGGTGTATTCAACCTGATACTATATGGCTTGGCCAGGCCATATCTTCAAGATATCTTCTCTGCTATATGTTTAATATTTCTCTATATAATGTATTTATGTATTTCATTATTCCCAAGTGTTTATCACTGACTGACAGCGCAAATGCAACACCAAGAAGGAGTGGTTCGAAAGGGATGAAAGTTGGGGAAAAAACAGAGACGGCACGGACGAATAATTGATGTTTATTTCAAACCGATATGCAGGTTACACAATGCGCACGGCATCGACTCAGTAGGATGTAGGACCACCGCGAGCGGCGATGCACGCAGAAACACGTCGAGGTACAGAGTCAATAAGAGTGCGGATGGTGTCCTGAGGGATGGTTCTCCATTCTCTGTCAACCATTTGCCACAGTTGGTCGTCCGTACGAGGCTGGGGCAGAGTTTGCAAACGGCGTCTAATGAGATCCCACACGTGTTCGATTGGTGAGAAATCCGGAGAGTATGCTGGCCACGGAAGCATCTGTACACCTCGTAGAGCCTGTTGGGAGATGCGAGCAGTGTGTGGGCGGGCATTATCCTGCTGAAACAGAGCATTGGGCAGCCCCTGAAGGTACGGGAGTACCACCGGCCGCAGCACATGCTGCACGTAGCGGTGGGCATTTAACGTGCCTTGAATACGCACTAGAGGTGACGTGGAATCATACGCAATAGCGCCCCAAACCATGATGCCGCGTTGTCTAGCGGTAGGGCGCTCCACAGTTACTGCCGGATTTGACCTTTCTCCACGCCGACGCCACACTCGTCTGCGGTGACTATCACTGACAGAACAGAAGCGTGACTCATCGGAGAACACGACGTTCCGCCATTACCTCATCCAAGTCGCTCTAGCCCGGCACCATGCCAGGCGTGCACGTCTATGCTGTGTAGTTAATGGTAGTCTTCTGAGCGGACGCCGGGAGTGCAGGCCTCCTTCAACCAATCGACGGGAAATTGTTCTGGTCGATATTGGAACAGCCAGGGTGTCTTGCACATGCTGAAGAATGGCGGTTGACGTGGCGTGCGGGACTGCCACCGCTTGGCGGCGGATGCGCCGATCCTCGCGTGCTGACGTCACTCGGGCTGCACCTGGACCCCTCGCACGTGCCACATGTCCCTGCGCCAACCATCTTCGCCACAGGCGCTGCACCGTGGACACATCCCTATGGGTATCGGCTGCGATTTGACGAAGCGACCAACCTGCCCTTCTCAGCCCGATTACCATACCCCTCGTAAAGTCGTCTGTCTGCTGGAAATGCCTCCGTTGACGGCGGCCTGGCATTCTTAGCTATACACGTGTCCTGTGGCACACGATAACACATTCTACAATGACTGTCGGCTGAGAAATCACGGTACGAAGTGGGCCATTCGCCAACGCCGTGTCCCATTTATCGTTCGCTACGTGCGCAGCACAGCGGCGCATTTCACATCATGAGCATACCTCAGTGACGTCAGTCTACCCTGCAATTGGCATAAAGTTCTGACCACTCCTTCTTGGTGTTGCATTTGCTCTGTCAGTCAGTGTACGATGTAAGGATTCGCACGGTCCGAGGGGGACTGTGTTGTCTCCAAGAGTCTTAAACATTTGGCTTGTAAGTTTTCTTTCATTCACCAATGCAATATCAATCCCATGCTAATGATACATTATGAGTAGCGTTGATAATTTTATGATTCTGCGAAGGCCGCATTCCTCCCCATTTTTATGTATCAAATTACCTCGTGATAGGAGTTCCAGATTTTGTACCTCGGAAGCTGGAGAACGTGGGCTTGACCCGCGCCAGAATGGTGTATTTAACCTGATACTATATGGCTTGACCAGGCCATATCTTCAAGATATATTCTCTGCTATATGTTTAATATTTCTCTATATAATGTATTTATGTATTTCATTATTCCCAAGTGTTTATGGTGATGGGTTATATACCAGCGTTGGTTGATTTACTTTAAATATAACAGGGTCAGGTAAACCCAGGATACGCGTATGTGTTCAGTATAATATGTAATTGTTGTGGGCAAATAGACCATGTGTTTGATATACGGCGATGCAATCTCGTGCGTGAGAAAAAATTTATTAATCAGTACGTATAAATTCCACAACCATGACTTAACTAATAATAGTATTTAATGAAAGAATGCCATCATGATTTCTGGTCAATCAATTCAAATAACAGATACCATCGAGTATCATTGCTTAGAGATAAATCTGCGTACGTGAATTGTGTATATAGTATTAGTGCGCGCTAATAAGGGATTTAAAGTATGCCAAGCGATAACCACAATAGTGTTTGAACTGTTAGTGAAAGAATTTACGGCCTATTGTATATAAATGATTGCTTTAATATTGATTTTTGTGTGCAATAATATGGCACTATCTCAAGTATTTATCGTGTGGATAAAATGTTTAGTAAGTATTCTTGACAAAGATTCTTCTCATTTAATAATATTAATGTATTCCTCTAACATTCTAGAGAACCCGACGTTTGTTATATTTTATGTAATGCCTATTCTTCTTTTACGAACATTCCATTACCCGTATGCTTCTGTGCTTTAGCCGTTGATGCAATGAAAGTAGGAAGGATGGGACCTCGAGCCCCGGAAAGTGATTTTCGAAAGTTCTCATCCAGCAATTCCATTTATGTACACTGACTGACAGAGCAAATGCAACACCAAGAAGGAGTGGTCAGAACTTTATGCCAATTGCAGGGTAGAATGACGTCACTGAGGTATGCTCATGATGTGAAATGCGCCGCTGTGCTGCGAAAGGAAGCGAACGATAAATGGGACACGGCGTTGGCGAATGGCCCACTTCGTACCGTGATTTCTCAGCCGACAGTCATTGTAGAACGTGTTGTCGTGTGCCACAGGACACGTGTATAGCTAAGAATGCCAGGCCGCCGTCAACGGAGGCATTTCCAGCAGACAGACGACTTTACGAGGGGTATGGTGATCGGGCTGAGAAGGGCAGGTTGGTCGCTTCGTCACATCGCAGACGATACCCATAGGGATGTGTCCACGGTGCAGCGCCTGTGGCGAAGATGGTTGGCGCAGGGACATGTGGCACGTGCGAGGGGTCCAGGCGCAGCCCGAGTGACGTCAGCACGCGAGGATCGGCGCATCCGCCGCCAAGCGGTGGCAGCACCGCACGCCACGTCAACCGCCATTCTTCAGCATGTGCAAGACACCCTGGCTGTTCCAATATCGACCAGAACAATTTCCCGTCGATTGGTTGAAGGAGGCCTGCACTCCCGGCGTCCGCTCAGAAGACTACCATTGACTCCACAGCAATAGACGTGCACGCCTGGCATGGTGCCGGGCTAGAGCGACTTGGATGAGGTAATGGCGGAACGTCGTGTTCTCCGATGAGTCACGCTTCTGTTCTGTCAGTGATAGTCACCGCAGACGAGTGTGGCGTCGGCGTGGAGAAAGGTCAAATCCGGCAGTAACTGTGGAGCACCCTACCGCTAGACAACGCGGCATCATGGTTTGGGACGCTATTGCGTGTGATTCCACGTCACCTCTAGTGCGTATTCAAGGCACGTTAAATGCCCACCGCTACGTGCAGCATGTGCTGCGGCCGGTGGCGCTCCCGTACCTTCAGGGGCTGCCCAATGCTCTGTTTCAGCAGGATAATGCCCGCCCACACACTGCTCGCATCTCCCAACAGGCTCTACGAGGTGTACAGATGCTTCCGTGGCCAGCGTACTCTCCGGATTTCTCACCAATCGAACACGTGTGGGATCTCATTAGACGCCGTTTGCAAACTCTGCCCCAGCCTCGTACGGACGACCAACTGTGGCAAATGGTTGACAGAGAATGGAGAACCATCCCTCAGGACACCATCCGCACTCTTATTGACTCTGTACCTCGACGTGTTTCTGCGTGCATCGCCGCTCGCGGTGGTCCTACATCCTACTGAGTCGATGCCGTGCGCATTGTGTAACCTGCATATCGGTTTGAAATAAACATCAATTATTCGTCCGTGCCGTCTCTGCTTTTTCCCCAACTTTCATCCCTTTCGAACCACTCCTTCTTGGTGTTGCATTTGCTCTGTCAGTCAGTGTATTTGTTTGTGAAGCCGAATTATGTAATTGTTGCCCAGATATGCCCAGGATGGGTACAGTATATACTACCAGTGCTTAAGATAACATATCAATATGCTACGTACTTTCCTTGGGCATCAACACTTGCCTGCACTCATGAATTAAAATGATCGCAGAGGTGGTAACAATAATCTAGTGATAGGTGGTTTTATAGCCCTTACACTTATGCCACTTGATGGGGTAGAGTAGTTAGCTCTATGCCTGGCAGCATTTGCCCCTGCCCAGGAATTAACCTGGTACTTGTTTTACGGGGCGAGTTGGCCGTGCGGTTAGGACCGCGCAGCTGTGAGCTTGCATCCGGTAGATAGTGGATTCGAACCCAACTGTCGGCAGCTTCGAAGATGGCGTTCCGTGGTTTCCGATTTTCACACCAGGCAAATGTTTCCTTCCCAATTCTAGCCCTTTCGTATCTCATCGCCGCCATAAGACCCATCTGTGTCGGTGCGACGTAAAGCCAATTGTTAAAAAGTACTTGTTTTTGGTGTAGGCTGAGTGAAGCTCAGGGCCATGTACACTTCCAAAAGTGGAGATCTTTCTCCTTAAATTTTTCGACTTCTTGTCAAGGAACAGAACGCAGGTCCTTTCGAGTGAACTGAACATGCCTTTACTGCCTTGGTCTGGCAACTCCTAGACAGAATAGTGCTGATTAGGAAAAGTAGGAAATAGAAAAGATCATCCCAGTTTTAGTTACTGCATTGATGGAGTGAAAGTTCCTTATGGGGATCACTGTAAGTACATAGGTTTTAAAATAAGGAAAGATCTTCATTGAGGTAACCGCATAAATGGGATTGTAAATACAGGGTATAGATCTCTGCACATGGTTATGGGGCTATTTAGGGGTTGTGGTAATGGTGGTGGTGATTATTGTTTAAAGAGAAAGTACAACTAGGCAAACATCCTCTATATAAAACTAATCAGAGAGAAAAATGGAAGGGGTCCGACACTTCGAACAATGAAGGTATCGGCCAAAGGAAAAGGGCCACGAAGGGCATGAAATGTGAGACACTCCCTAGGCCTCCATACGTTATACCGTCGGAGTCTGAACAGAACAAGAATTGACCAAGAGAGGTCGGATATCATAGATAAAAGTGAGGAGCCCGTCACAAGTAAGTGTAAACAATGCCAGGAGTCAGCTAAGGGCTCCGTGGTCGCCAACCCACGCTCCCAAGTTCAGAGCCCCTGGGGCCCCTTTTAGTCGCCTCTTACGACAGGCAGGGAAAACTGTGGGTGTTATTCTAACGCCCCCTCCCATAGGGGGAGGTTGTGGGAAGGATAAAAAGGAGAGGACATATACGTCTCTGGTAAGACCCCAACTAAAGTATAGTTCCAGTGTATGGGCTCTTCACCAGGATTAATTCCAGAACTGGAAAAAATCCAAAGAAAGGCAGCTTGATTTGTTCTGGGTGATTTCCAGAAGTGTAGCATTATTAAAATGTTGCGAAGTCTGGGCTGAGAAGACGGAAGAAAGGAGACGAGTTGTTCAACTAAGTAGTATGTGATAAAGATATTGACTCCCATAGGGAAAATTTATACTGTCCAATAACGGACCAACTATATTGACTTTAAGTAGTATGTTCCGTGCTGTCAGTGGAGAGATGGTGTGAAAAAACATTATAGACGAATAAGGTGGAGTGGCGAGTTTTAAAGTAGGAAAGATCACAATGTGAAGATAAAGTTGGAATTCAAGAGGACAAATTGAGGAAAATATTTCGTTATAGGAAGGCCAGTGAGGGATTGGAATAATTTACCAAGGGAGATGTTTTATAAATGTTCAAATTCTTCGCAATCATTTAAGAAAAAACTAGGAAAACAACACATAGAGAATATGCAACCTGGGCGACTGCCCTAAATGCAGATCAGTAGTGACTGATTAAGTGTCACTGAAATATTTGGTGAGTAGGTCTGACAATCATGCTAGTCAAGTAAGTTGTCGAAAATTTTGCGAAATACACTAAATAGCTTGAGCAACATGATAGCAGGTTTTGTCTGTTGGAACAGTACAAATGCCTAAACGACTTCTTGTTGCAAGAATGGCAGCATAATGGATTGAAAACTGTTCGGTTCTTACTATCAGTTACTGTGTTCTGCACCAGTTCTAGAGGGGTCATACCATCTCCCGTTGGAAGAGAGGAGCAGTTCACCTGCTTGCATCAACATGACTATACTCAGTTTGAAGGCATCATGTTGGACTGTTGCCAGGCGTAGGGTGTGCTGGTTGTGAACACTCAGGCTATGTTTCCCCTTTGGGCAATACCACACTGATACCATAGCATGAGTACAGCACAGTATGCTCATCACCTTTCCACATGGCTAAAGATCCCCGCAACTAACAGTAGCTGATACTGGTCAATATTCCCTTCACGAGTACAAGTTTCAACCCATGAAGTCTAATCATAAGTCCAGGGACTGGTCCTGTGTGCCATTGGCGAACACACTTTGAGCAGTGCAGGTCTCAAAGTCTTTGTGACACATGAGGACTATTTTCACTTGCACAAAAGTTACCTGATTTCATCGCTAAAAACAACAGAGCACCATTTCATCCCAACAGCTTGAGATACTAAAGTCAATGGTTGATCCGCCAATCAATACTTTCAAATTTTATTACAATATTTACTGGCGGATGAACTGTTAACATTCAGCGGACACCCTCTTTACTGGCCTCAGGTTAATCATCCATAAGATTTACTAACAAACCCAGTGAATAATATCGCTTTTCGTTTCCTGTGGTTACGAGCACCAGCGCTGCCTTCCATGCCGTTCCACTCGCAGACAAGATGCAACTTGTTTAATATTACTCATCGCTTAAAATATCAGATACTGTTTTTAGTTAGTTTATAAGCCTAATATGTTTTGGTATGGGCCGGTTCTACCACCTACTGGTAAAGTATCGCGTAACTTGCCCTCCGCGCAAAAGGATGTTTCCGTTCGACCACTCCCAGGTAGCGCTACCAACAGCATAAATCCTAGTTACCCGGCGCGTAATTTATCGGGCACTTCGAGGGCCCGATAAGACTTCACCTGCCGGGCAAGTTTTGAGAGCTGAACATTATTAGCTGTATTTCTGGTGACATACAACTTAAATTAGCTTAGCATACTGAAAAAACATGATACTGTAACAGTGATCGCCATTGTATTGCAGGATTTTGAACATTAATGCTTCCCTTGAGTTGCAACGGTCACACCAGCCTCTCGCATCGGTAGCGTAGGGAAGACATTTTATATGTCAAGCTTTCGCAAAGAAACTCTAAAAGGATATAAAGTCAAAATCTATTTGGAAATCATTTCACATGGACTTTAATTTTCTACCTTTTCAGTTTTCAAGCACCAGGTATAATTAAAGGCGGCTACATACGTTACTGCATAACTGTGCGATTTAACTGCACCAACCGAACTGCGGAGATTCATCTCACGTGTGGTAAATCGTTGCAGTTATTTCTGCTTGCACAGTTCATTGGAGTAAGTTCATTTTTATAACCAATAAAACTGTGTCGATTGCGTTTGCAGTTTTATAGCAACGTGTGGACCGTGATGACTGCCGAATGCCCAGTTCAAGTGAGTCACTGGTTAAGATAGTGCACACTGGGCGGCGACTGTGAGCTTGCATGGGGGAGATAGTGGGTTCGAATCCCACTGTCGGCAGCCCTGAAGACGGTTTTCCGTGGTTTCCCATTTTCACACCAGGCAAATGCTGGGGCTGTATCTTAATTAAGGCCACGGCCGCTTTCTTCCAATTCCTAGGCCTTTCCTATCCCATCGTCGCCATAACAACTATCTGTGTCGGTGCGACGTAAAACACCTACCAAAAAATAGTGCGCGCTACAAGCTATCACAACATGTCTCAGGAAGACCAAAGCGGCTATCGTGAGCATTTAGAAGCTTTCATTGAATGCTATAGATATGAATCTTGTCTCCGGCAGACGAAGTCTAAAGATTATCACAATCGGAACAGAAAAGACGCCGCCTACAGTGAGTTGATTGAAAAATATAAATTATTTGACTGCAAAGCCAACATAGACGTAGTTGTAAAAAGATTAATAATCTTAGGAGTTCATACAAAACGGAGTTAAACAAAGTTAAACAATCTAAAATAACGTGGTCAGGAAAATGCTGGGGCTGTACCTTAATTAAGGACAGGCCGCTTCCTTCCAACTCCTAGGCCTTTCCTATCCCATCGTCGCCATATGACCTATCTGTGTCGGTGCGACGTAAAGCCTTTAGCAAAAAACAGTACGCGTTTGTGGTACTTTCATCTATTGGACTTCTTATATGAACAAGAGACCCCCAACTTCGGTTCGAAATGCAACCCCATCGATGTAGAACATAGGCATAAAAATGAGAACCCATAAATAGCACAAAATGAGCACAAGAAGCAAAATACTTACCATTGGGGGCAGGATCATGAAATTTTCTAGCGTGGAGGGCACAGAACATAAAGAATTAGAGGGCAGGATCTTAACTTACTACATGAGTTGTTGCCAGATCAATACTGCTAACTACTAAATGAAAGCGAAATTAAAATTCAGTAAATCAAACTTTACTTAAAAATTGATGAATGAAAACTGAAGGACAAATAATTGAATGTTAAATAACCTCTTTGAATTATGCATTAAAATCTATTTTTAAAACAATAAAATTAAGAGTGCACACTCAGATAACAATGTAAAATAATTCTTACGATGTAATAAAATAAAGAACTTACTGGATACTCAAAAAATATTTCTTGTTAATTAATTCAAATAAGAAACAAATGTCTATCTTTAAAATAATTAAAATTGTGAAAACACTCAGATTACAAACTAAAATAACTCTTACAGTACCGAGAAATAAAGCGGAGTCTACAGCTCGCATCAGAATTAATAAATGACAAATGTTAAAACGGATCCGTACTTTAAGAATTAAATGCACCACTGACCAGTCTTTTTGTAAGTAGGTATATGAAAATTAATCTCACTAAACTGAAATTTGTATCCAGTCAATGTACAGAAGGATTTCAATCATCCCAGAAACACGGTAACACACTGAATTTTAAAGGCAACGATAGCAAACCAAATATTCCATACATAAATAATTAAATGAACAGACAAGAGAATTTCAGGAACCCAAATAAAAATATTCCCCAAATTAGTTACAAATTACGAAAGGAAACAGAATTAAAATTCCACAGTTAACTGAACAATGGTACACACGATGAAGCCAACAGCTTCCTAAGCCAAGCCAACATAATTCATCAACAACGTGCAAGGTCCACACAAAATTAGCGTACAGGGAGATAAGATAAATGACACGTAATAACGAATGAGGAAAAAACACGGACGTGAATAATCTGAGGAGCGTAAACGTAAGTATCTTTAAGGAATCGGAGAAACAAATTTCAGTCCCCTACATCCACAATATTAGAATAATAATATATAATATTTGACTTCGTCGCTACGCCCAACAAAATATTAACAGACGATTAAAATGCCGGTTATATATTTAAATTATAGGAGGCCCTGGAATACGGTAACGCCCGAATAAGACAGGAAATAAACCATCCCAGAAAGGAGTTAAAGAATGATCCATTACGAAAATAATACTTGCACACAGCATCATCAATACATCGATAACATTGCAATAGATACCACAATAATGAACCAAGGAAAATAGAAGGAAATCCACCAACCAATATTAATAATAATCCCAATAACATTAAGAAACAGAAAGTTAACAGGACGATAATAATTAAATAAAACGAATGAAATACTTTGCCCCTCATATACCGAGTTCCAGAATTACTCCATTACCGTTATCAATTATAATTGGAATATACAATTTTACAAAAATCTTGTTACTTTTTAATACTTTGATGATAAAAATTATATCATTAAAATGATCGATGTAGAAGAAATTCCAGTTTAATTTAATGAATAAACGGTGGCCGACATATCCATAAAAGATAGGCGTAATTTCAGTTAAGGTTGCAAGTTGACTTGAAACAATACTGGCAGCGTTGCCGACATTCCCCACAATATTGTCAATGATAGCGTGTTACTCACATTCTTCTTCTCCAAATAATCCGGCAGTAGAACAGTTTCGAAACAATTAAGATGATACTTTTACTTACATCTTTGGGTGTCCAATTTAATATAATCCGATAGCTTACGTTGTTAGGTCATATTGCAATGAAGTACACTCACTCAGATATTCCGGTCACACTAATACTAAAGAACTTTAAATAGGAAATACATTAAAACACAATTAAACTAAAACTACGGCAAGCGCCCTAGTTTACATGGCTATTAGTCTGGACTATCACACTTTATTACACCAAAACTCAATCGCATCTTCCACAAAAGATCTTTAGGAAATGCTTCCATGATGGCGTCTGGTTAGCAACTGACTGGCTTGCAGCCAGCAAGCAGCACATCGCTCAGTTCGAGAGAGAAGCGCGCATGCGCACTCAAATCAACTTGCTTATTGAGCGAATCAGAAAAATCAAGCTACCGACGTAACAATAGCAGATCAGATATTTAAATAGGCATAGTTCAGTCACACAAATGAACGGCAATTTAAACAATGGGCGATTATAGTGGATAAACTCCCCACACACAAATGCATATGTCCAATAAATGAGAGTAGCTTTAATTCTTGTCAGAGATTCTCCCTTCCGAAAGCCAAAACACGTGGAGGCGAAGGGTCAAGACGGTGGATACAAGATTATATGGTACAATTTCAATGTTCAAATCAAATCTTCACACGTTGATTGCAGAAGGCGACAGTTCAACATTTTAAGTACAGTAAACAAGGAATGGTCTTACTTGGTTGAAGGATAGCAGATCTTCACCATATACCAGTAGATAAACACGTTAAGTGCAGGAGATGCAACGTGGCCAGCGCTCCACCACACACCACACAAGTTGACAGCCTATACGTTGTAACCTTATCACAACAGTACAAAGTGCAGTAAACAACCATAATTGTCACACATTCTTGCTCATCTATTATAGTTGCATGGATGGAAAATCGCGCGATGTCTGCAAGAGAAATATGTGGGAGCACATAATATTGTCCAAGACCAAAAATAATTTTGCAGGCCGAAACACACAAACACACGCATTAATCGCATAGGTGCAAAACGCATGGCTAGTCACACGAACCGTCAAAACGAAACAGCACCGGAAAAATGTTCAAAGGAGGATACCGTTGATAATTTTGATGCACAAGGTTCGATGTGTCTTGATGCTTTCCGACACAATAATTTTTATGAGCCGACTACCGATAGTAATGAATGACATTATATCTTGTGTGTGGGTAAGTTACCAAATTTTGAACAGAATTAGTAAATGTAAATTTAGAAGTAATTACAATTTGTATGATCATTAAATATGTTTACAACATGTCGATTATTAAGTGGGCTTCATTTGACTCAAGTGTACAAGTCTAATGCGTTTGACAATAGGGTCGTTAAGTAATAAGGATACTGGAGTTAAGAACTCTAACACGGTACACGGCCCATGATAACGAGCTGCTAATTTTGCAGAAAATTTATTTACAGCCTTACTACTAGGGTAAGATTTGATAAAAACAGTGTCACCCACAGATAGATAGGTAGGTTTGCGTCCTTTATCGTACTTCTTTTGCACATTAGCATAGGGAACAACAAGTTTAGCTTTCGCTCTGTCCCACATTCTGCGAATCTCCTCCGGATCTGGGTTATCAGGGAGAAGAGAATTAATATCAAACACGTTAGAGATGAGGGAAAATGGGGTAAATCCAAGCATTAAAGACATGGGTGTTTGGCCATATGAATCATGAACAGAAGAATTAAAAGCATAAGTAAGCCAATGAATGCAAGAATCCCATTTAGATTGTTGGTTATGATGGTATGCAATGAGAGCAGCACGTAATTTGCGGTTAACTCTTTCAGCTAAACTGGGGTTGGGATAGTAAGGTGTGGTGGTGACATGAGATATAGATATATCGCAGCAGAATTTCCTAAACAGGTTACAGGCAAAAGATCTAGCATTGCCAGACACAATAAACTTAGGAGGACCAAATATAGAAAATATAGAATTGAGACAGGATATAGTGGTCTGAACATCCACCTTTCTCGTCGGGAAAATCCAAGTAAAACGGGTAAAACCGTTAACAAACACTGGTGCAAACCGATTTCCTTTAGAGCTTAAGGGGAAGGCTCCGACATAACCAATAAACAGGATCTCCATCGGTTTAGTAGGGTGAGATGACAACAAACCAACACGAGTATTCAAACTAGGTTTACTTATACTGCATAGTCTACAAGCTTTGACCATTTCAAGAATGTGAACATCCATATTCTTCCATATAAAATTACTTCGAATCTTTTGACGAGTTTTGAAAACGCCGAAGTGTGCTCCCAAGGGGGAGTCATGATAATACTTAGAGTTCTGGAATTAGGATTTGAGGGCACACATGTCTAGCCTTGCAGCATAGGACATTGTTAACAAGTTTATAAGGCTTAACAACGTTACCATCTTCAAGTTGTTTAACAATGGGACTGATTTCAGGATCACTAGCTTGCAATTTTGACATATCATCGAAGAGCAACGGGGAGTCAGTCGAGATAGCATTAATGCAATTGGATTGGCATGCAGAATGGTTAACGAGGGTATTGACGTCAAAACCAGAATGGTCGGGAGGCTTTTCACCAAACATCCTATTCAACACATCAGCTACATTTTCAGTACCACGAATGTGGCGAACCTCAAAATTGAAGGTGGAGATACGGATTGCCCAACGGGTCCACTTAGGTCTATTTAATACCCAACTAAGTGCCATGTTATCAGTTTCAGAAGAAATTTAGAGTGCTCGACATACATGCGAAACTTCTCAAGGTAAAAAACAACAGCCAAACATTCAAGTCGTATATGGAATACTTCATTTTATCAGAATTCAGGGTACGCGAGGCATAAGCAATGGGTCTCCTACCTAACGCATCTTCTTGGAGAAGGACATCAGCAACAGCAGAACCAGAAGCATCAGTTTGAATGATGAAAGGTTTTGAGAAGTTAGGAATCGCCAAAACAGGAGCATTAGCCAGAGCAGATTTAAGTTTACCAAATGCAAAATTCGGGATGAACTTATGAAAAAATTGGCCATACCAACGAAGCGGGCTATTCCCTTCTGATCCTTAGATTTGGGAAAATCATAGATAGCTTGGGTTCTACTCTGGTCCACAGGTAGACCATTGGGTGATACGATATGACCCAGGAAAGACATGCGAGGCTGCACAAAGGAAACTTTAGACAGTGAGACTAGCTTGCTTAAAGCGACGAACCACTTCCCTGATATGAGAGAAATGTTCTTCAAAGGTGTCCGAATTCACAACCACATCGTCGAGATAATTATACACGAACCTGAATTTAATGTCAGCTAGTATGGAATCTAATAGTCTAGTCAGTACGGCTGCGCCAGTGCTGAGCGCGAACGGACTTCTCTCGTACTCATATAAGTCACAGTCCGTGATAAAGGCAGTTGAATGCTTACTTTCTTCAGCCAAAGGAATCTGGTAATAAGCTTGATTGAGATCAAATACAGAGTAAAATTTAGCACCATAGAAGAATAAAAAGCAAGTATGCAAGACAGGTAGTGGAATTGATTGCAAGATAATCTTCCTATTGAGAGATCGATAATCGACCACAGGCCTGACGCCACCTTGAGGCTTAAGAACTAGGAAGATGGGGGAAGCATAAGCAGAAGTTGAAGGCCTGATAAACTCCTTCAAGCATCTTATCAATAATTTATTTTAGAACCTTCATACGTGGGGAAACATACGATAGGGAGGTGAACGAACAGGAATGGTGTCGCTCACATCAATTTTATATTCCAGCACATTAGTTACCCCTAGCTTATCAGGGAATACCTCAGGAAATTCATCACACGATTCATGTATCTGTTGAGCTTGTTCACTAGTCAAATGACTCAGCTCACATTTTTCCTCAGCAACTAGGTCATGTGGATCAACAGAACAGAGATGTTACCAGAACAAGGGAGATAATCAACCAATGGAAGAGTATAATCAGTACAAAATTTAAAATACAGACAACGATTGTGAGCATCCAGGATTAATGCTACGTGAATTGCAAAACCGTAACCAAGAATTACATCATGCAATAACCCTTCAGCTACAATGAAATTAAATTTCCAGGTGAAATGATTAATACGAATTTTGACTTTTACATAACCCTTAACATTTAAGACAGAGCCGTTAGCGGCATGAAATACAGTTGAAGTGGGTACAATATTAGGAAATTTACAGATAGATTTATTTTTAGAAAGCCAAGACCAATTAATAGCAGAGGTCACACTGCCAGAATCGAGCAGTGCAAACGTAGGCTCATTATTGATTTCCACAGGAATAATGGAAATTTTGGAATGCACACTCCCTGATATACTTTTACAGTCATCAGGACAAACATCATTATCATTGACATAGGTATCATCACAGTTGTCCAAATTATTGACATAATAGCTAGCATTACCAGTACCTTCTTCTAGTCAGATGCGTTGATTAGCATTACTCAGATTCAAATTAGTAGAGGGAGGAGGATAATTAGGTACAGGATAAACGACACTTTGAAATTGGGGACATGCGCGTTCAAATCAACATGCTTACTGAGCGAATCAGAAAAATTGAAGCTATCGACGTAACAACAGCAGATCAGATATTTAAATAAGCATAGTTCAGTCACATAAATTACTGGCAATTTAAACAATGGGCGATTATAGAAGATAAATACCCCACACACAAATACATATGTCCAATAAATGAGGGTAGCTTTAATTCTTGTCACAGAAGCGTAACTCGTTTAATAAATTTACGTGTGAACACTGCCTTCTCTGTAGTAGCCAATCTGTAGACTACACGCTGCGTATCTTCTTTTGCTTTTTCATTACACACATACATAGGCCCAACACCGCTAGTACGTCATCATTGTCCGTAGATGACATGTTGTTTTGATAAATGTTTGATGAGTACTGTCGATCGACGTAGTTATCTGTACCGTGTGGAGGCTATAGGGCTTTCAGTTTTACTGCGCATTTCATCGTTGTAGTTAAATCGCACAGTTATACAGTAATGTGTGTAGCCGCCTTTAGTGTATGTATCCTAGGTACCCCATGCTTTCTCGTAGTGTAATGGCTAACGCGCTCGCTTCGTAATACGACGTATATAGGTTCGAGTCTTTATTATTAAGAATATTTCCTTTATTTTCATTATTAGCGTTGTATTAATCTGTACCGTATGCCTCTTTTCATACGCTTTGTTAATATATTTCACCGAAATGCTTAATCACAATATTATGTCTATTAGGAAAATGCAGATGGTCGAACCGGCCCTATGTTGTTTAAAAACTCACAAATTAAAGACAGTATAGTACTCTAATTTGCTGGATAGGCCCTATATTTTAATATTGTTGGTATAACTGACCATAACTTTATCCAACAAAGAGTTCAGTCCTGAGTAGGTGAGATATTTAAGCATAATTGGTCGATATGGATTAAAAATAATTGCTTCTTTCCTTTTTATACCACTGAAGATATCCAAGATTGTATCGAGGCACTAGTTAACACATCGATGACTGCTCCGAACATGCGCTGCTACCCCACATAGACTCCAAGAAAGAAATGACACTGCTGCACTCAAAACTATTGCAACTCGAAAAGTATTCAAGATATCGAGCTTAAGCTTGAAACATTTATTCAATAAGTTGCAGTCTGTACAGTGTCATACCATTCAAGGCAGTACCATTTGTGGCTCCATTTAATAGTATTCCTAAGCACAGTGTAGTAGGAATGTCCTGTCTGTGCTTTTCATGTACTTGTTGTATTCAAGTATGCAAGGATTTCTCTTTACGGCTACCCCCCGATTTAGTGTTAGCCGTTAATCATTAGAAATATCCAATTCACTGTCACCTGATACCTATGATAACCGGTTTGCACTTAATTAATTGCAAATATCGGTATCCATCAGCACCTGAATGCACCGTGCCATGTTGACATCTGTACTGGATTCCAAGCTCTACATAACTGACATTATTTTGTTAAATACCGGTATATGAAGGTTTAAAGAAAGAAAGAAAGAAAGAAAGAAAGAAAGAAAGAAAGATGCAGCGATATGACTACACTCTTTGGAACTCATAATCTCACCCACAATAGGATCAATTTTCAAGGAAATACGAGGTGCATAAAAGCGGGAATTCTCGTAGCCCGTTCCCTACTATCGGCTGAGAAACTATGAGAATTCTCAGGGCTTATCATCCATGTGGCACATAAGATACTGAATCTGCATATAAATGTTGAAATACTTGACAATTTTCTCTAGGCACACGAGTAAGATCACCCATTGTATATAGGTTGTTTGTGCCACATAGGCTATGAAATGTGCCATGCACTCTGTCCCCTGTCACTACTACCTTTAGACTGTTTCGATTGTTTTGGATATCTATACAAGATGGGAGTTTAGAATCTGGTCAACGAGTACGGAAATATACAACAGCCCATGGTTTTGAAAATCAAAGCACTGCCACGGACATGCACTGTCCCCAATAAGACCATCATACTCCTGAAGGCTTGCCATACAAATCCTCTATAACAGCTTTAATTGTTAAAAGAAAAAAGAAGCATATTTTCCTTTCCATGGCATGGTTTTTGCTTGCACTAAACATACATCCCACTGGAGCACTGATAGCATATCATTAGGAGAGGCAAGAAATCACATGAGTAATGGTTTAGGTAACTGAATCAAGCATGGATATGCTACAGGTAGTCAAAATTGAAGACATGCTTCAGTATTTTGATATGTTATTTTCTGGCTGTGTTTTAGCTTTTACAATTGAAATTATGGGCGACTATGTTATTTAAATCAACTGCAGTCATTTCTGAAAAAGCTTAAAAATCAGTGAGCAAATGCTACCATTATCAAAACATAGTCAATGAGAAAACAGAAAGGAAGATTCACTAATTAAAAAAAAACATACACACACATACACATGAACAGGAGAAGCAACAGAAAGAGCTTCAGCAACATGCAACAAGGTTATCAGTGAAGAAATTAAGATCATAAAAAGTGGGAAAATGAAAGATTTTCTACACTATACATCAAATAACCTGCAAATCTACGTTTACTAAAATATCGTCCACATAAAAATATCAGTCAACCATATGCATGTGTGCTCACCTCCAAGGATGGTATAACATATCTATAGGACTAACAGAAATGTTTAGGAACAAATGTTTAGTATTTATATTACCATCTGCAAACACACTGAAAATTTCAAAGCTCTGAGTATTGTTTCAGACCATTAATAAAAATTAGCTTAAAGCATTAATAGTATTGATGATCTACAAATTGAGGAGAGAAGCAAGTCTTTCTGTAGGTATACTTCATTTACAGTCAACCAATTAACAATGAAATATGAAGCATACAGTATGTCCCTGAAGTGTTAGGTGGTGATGGTGATTATTGTTTTAAGGGGAAGTACAACTAGGCAACCATCATCTATATAACAATAATCAGAAAGAAAAATGGAAGAGGTTGACACTTCGAAAAATGAAGGTATCGGCCAAAGTAAGACAAGGGCCACGAAGGGCATGAAAATGAAAGACTCCCTAGGCCTCCATACGTAATACCGTCGGATCTGAAAATAACAAGAGTTGACCAAGGGAGGTCGGATAGGATAGATGAAATTGAGGAGCCTGGCACAAGTGGAAGCAATGCAAGGACTCGGCTAAGGGCCCCATGGTCGCCAACCCACGCTCCAAAGTTCAGAGCCCCTGTGGCTGAAGGGTTAGGAACTTGCTGACTACATATGACAAAATGTAGGCACCATATCGTACTGTCTCTCACAATGAACTAGATTTTCATTTCTATTGAAAAACTGTTGCTCTTGAAAAATAAATATATTGTAACCACGTTGTATCCTTTGAAAACAAAAACTGAATTTGTCTGTAATATACTTGTAACTATACTTCTTGAAGTTTTCAGGGCTTTCTTTTCATGACAAAAATGCCTAGAGTCTCCTTAATAACTTCATGTACCTGCAGTCAGAATTTGGATCACTAAACTTTTCACTAAAAATCCTTTTTCACTTGAAGGATCTGGCTGATCCACATTTACTTCACATGGCACTTAAACATAAAATTATTTATAATTATGCTATGTACGGAATTCTTACAACTTACTGGTAACACAAAAAGAACTGACAATGCTCCCCTAATACATATTAACAAGGAAGTTATACACACTATGGTGTGAATGTACATTTGATCTTAGCTGATCCTCCTTTATCGAACAGACTATGAAATAATGCAGGATATTGTCAAATCCTTCTCACCTTCGAGTATTCCATAATAGCTTTAAAAAATAATTTCATTCTCTAATATTCTCTTCTCACAAAAGGTATATATATTTTTTTAATCTTATAAAATATCACTGAAAGTCTTGAAGTCTTGATGTAAGAAAATTATGTATTTTCATGTGTTTTAATGATACAGCACAATAAAGTATTTCAAGATTGATCTTTCATAATACTTTTAGTGTTGTGTCTTATAGTATTCGGTACTTTATTTTTTGTTTTCAAGGCTAAAGAAGACCCAATGAGCCAAAACATCTAGCTGTTATGTAACTTTACCATGTTTACTTTAAGATATATTTTATTGCATTGCCCAAGGTGGAATATTTATACATTTTTTTATATCATCTGACATGGTGGTTAAATGGTTCGAGTTACACTGGTCGAAAAAATTCTCCATTACAATGTTGGCGCACTGTAGGAGCCAAAAGCCTGGATTCAATTCCAAAACCTCTCTGCAGTGTTCATATGGAATGAGGGCAAATGATGCTTTTGATGGCAATCTGTCCGTTGGATGAGAACGTAATGCCTTGAGCACACCCCTTGGTATATTTCAACAGAAATAGGCTATGTGCCGACACCAGCTTTCACCCTCTCCCCACCTAATCGTCGTCATAATCCTACATCCAGACTAGCCGCTCGCCCATGGGCGACAGGTAGAAAGAATTGACCAGCTGAGCTGAATAAGTCCTCGGACACTCCTGGCATTAAAAGAAGCCATGCGATAATTACATTTGTACAGCTTACATTGATGGCATGCCATGCAGATGTTTAGTTCCAAGGATAAGTAGGAACCAAACTCGAAAACTTTTTCTTTTCGAGGAATTGCTCTGGCCACTGTATAAGCACGATACATCAATCTGTTCTGTTGGTACAGTTACTTACCAGAGAAAATAATGTTTTCATACCCAAAGAATTATGTATGTAGCCTCCAGCAGGTATAGATCTAGATCTACATCCAATGTTTTACTTTTCATATCTTATATCACGTAATTACAAATTAGTGAAGTTATTTGAATGACAAAAATAACAAACTCCAATCTTATAATGGAATGCATCATTAAAGTGACCCACTCCTTAAGGGTACAACACAGAAACCTGTCCAGTAGATTGTTGGTAAATGAAAAGAAAAAGCAACATTTCTCTATCATTATCTTATTTAAGAAATTTAAAAAAATTAAAATATATTATCAACAATCCTCAACCATCAATTTTGACTACACACTCTCCAATGATCAACACCCTCGACTGCTATGACTTCAATTTTACCATGATCTCATTTCATTTGATCATAATAGCCATTGTACTCTACCACTATGATCAATGTCAATGTAACGGAAAGGAGCAAACAAATGAAATATCAAGTCATATATAGAAAGATATGAACACGAATAGAAACCCATAATAGGACGAACACAATGACAGCCTCTGACAAGCTGTTTCTGCTTCCCAGCTTCATTAAAAGAGCAGGCATTAACACTAATTGAGAGGCAGCCATGACAGATCTTCAGTCTTGATGTGGGAAGTGTACTAAGATAAGAAGTCATACAAACAGACCTTTCTGTCTCTTTATTGTCATCTGTCTATCTGGTTTCCTTCTCATCTTACATTTCCCACATCAAGGATGAAGATCTGTCAAGGTGGCCCCTCAATTAGAGTTGAGGCTGCTCCCCTGATGCAGTAGAAATGAGCACATCGAGTGGAGTGGGATGACTGAGAAGATATGGATGTAGGAGAACTGAGATTGATGAGAAGAGAGCCTATCTATATGGAGATGGTAGTGTATGAAGACATGGAGCTTGCCCTTATCCTTTTACGCTTAAACCTTTCAAGCGGTAATGATGGAATAAATCATCATAATCGCATGGCTTCCTAAGTGACCATGACGGAATATTCTGTCATCACATTGTAAATATCTTTCGGTGATGGGTATGAAGACTTATTCCATTGTAGGATCCAAGATTGTGTGTGTGTGTGTGTGTGTGTGTGTGTGTGTGTGTGTGTGTGTGTGTGTTAGTTTCAAGCTTTGCCTCCAGCAGCACTCTCCTAAAACCACGAGACCAGACAAAATGCTTTTGTTCCGCACCCAGCTGGCAGCCAACCAGTACCGTCCGCCAGGCTGCTGAGAGTGGCAGATAGTACATTATGGCAGGTGCAAATGGAGCTCGGAAATGTCTGCGAGAAGAAGAACTGTTTGATTTATTACACTGTGACAATTCGGAGAGTGATGTGTCATCTGATAGTTGAAATGTCAGGAGATAGCGAGTGCAATGGTGAAAGCGACTCAAGTGAACGTGGCGGTAGCACTAGCGGTGATATTCAGCTCGGTGTATGGACAAAGTTTAGGATCTGAATGGCCGAGATTTACATTTACAGCACAACCTGGACTAAATGTACAAATGAAGACGTAAATAATCCGCTAGAATATTTTCAACTGTTTATCACTCCTTAATTAGCAGAAGTAGGGAAACCAACCGGTATGCTCAACAGTTCTTAGAAAGCACACCAACCTTGAAACTATATTCAAGAGTGAATCAGTAGACTGACACGAATAAAGATGAAATTATGACTTTACTTGTGTTCTTTTTCTTGCAAGGCATTCATCAGCTACCTGACAACAAGAGCTACTTTTCTCGTAGACAGATATTAGAGACCCCAATATTTTTGGAGCTGTTCTCTGAAAGAAGATTTCATCTCCTTCTCAAATTCTTACACTTTGCTGATAACGAAGCATACGATGAAGCCACATGTGGTCCGAAGAAACTCTACAAATTGAAACCTATTCTGGACCACTTGAATAGCAGATTCCGAAGTGTGTACACACCCACAAGCAATGTGTCTGTAGACGAGTCTCTTATGTTGTGGAAGGGAAGTTTGTCGTGGAAAGTTTTCATACTGTCTACCCCGTTTGATGACTCTCTGAAAAATGAACCATATGGTTCGAAAGTTGCTTTGCAACTCATGGCACCACTTCTAAACAAAGGGTATTGCATAACAATGGATAACTGGTTCTCGAGTCCAGATTTGTACAAGCTGTGTGATAAGGAGACAGATGCAATGGGTACTGAACCCATGACCTTTGTGCCCTAAGAACATTATGCATTATATAACAATTAAATTAAAAGTTGGATTCTTGATAGCATGGATTTGACACGTGACGAGGGGGTGATTACCTTCGGTCCCACGCTCTGGGGTACGTGACGTCAACCACACGTGTCGACGGCGGAAGAATCTCAATTCATTTTTATGAACTATTTCAAAGCGCGTGTACACGGCGTGACCACGCCAAGTCAAAAAAAATATAGTGCCTATCAAAGGAGGTCAATCATCTCACAAATCGAACCCGTAAAATTTTTAAATGTCCATGAACACTACCATCAGAAATGTAGCAAGCATGTAGTCACTTTCAAAACTCTTGAAATTACAGTTTAGGTAAGTCAGAAAATTTATAAAATTTTTCTTGGCGGCAAAGGGAGAGACCTGAAGAGGGGGTAACTGCTATAAATATGAAGGGGCGCCATGACGAAGCTTCCTTCTCCGGCATTTGTGATACAAAGCGGACGAAATTGTTGAGCTGCTCTGCGAAATCAAATCAACGAAAGTAGACTGAGTTCGACTGCAGATTTTAGCCATTGCGGCTAAGTCTTGACTCCATGGGGAGATAGTTTTCTTGAGAGAAATAAGTGTATCAGATAGGACGGTCAAAGTACTGAAATATTCTAATGTGATTAAGTAATTCGTGTGCGGGAATAATTATAGTCCATCGTGTGCGTACAAGCAAACAAGTGAAGGGTATTTTCTTTTTTTTTATGCTTTATTCCAGGAAACCTGAAGAAATAATTATAAATTGTAAAGCCATGAATGTAAAAATGGCTAAATAAAATGCCAGGGTCGCAGGTGAGCCCTAAGACGAATACTGGCATGAAGACATGAGGTAGGTGACTTCCCATCTTACTGCCTCTTATATCTCATCTCGTGATTTCTAAAAGTGTATTTTGCATGGGGATATACGACGCAGTGGTCACCCCTACTAAGTTTTGTAAGTGTGAGAGTACGACTAAAAGAGTCATTTGTTTTATTTTCCACTTGGATAAAATTTTGAAGTCTTGCGAGTGCCATATAATGTTGTAAAAAGTTATTGAATAGGGTTCCGAAGTGATATCACGTCCAATGTAGATCGTCATCCGTGTGAGTGTACTGCCAGTATTTTGTGATGTCAATGTAAGATGTTCATTCGACGTAAAATTCTTCTGTCTGCAATTTGACGTTAATAATAATAATCCATGGTTACTCATTTTCAATCGAGTGGAAGCGCGCTGTCGGGTGAGAACCTAGGGGATGAATTTGGTCACGGAGAGAAACGTTCTTTTTTTTTAATGCCCATTTTAAACTGTGTCTGACTGACAATAAAAGATCTAGTAGAATGTTTCAGTCATTTCTCGTAAAAATCAAGTTATTAAATACGATATCATTTATGCGAAGTTATTCATGATTAATGCATTGTGCGATATTAGATGTCGGAATTTCTAGTGAGGATTTTATTCCAGTTCTTTGTCGATGATAATTGTGGAGCTGGGAAACAGAGGTTAGTTTGTGAATCAGGTTGGACCTGTCATTGAAGCCGGGACACTGAAGCCCGAGGAATGTTTGGTATGAGTTGAGATGAGATGTGCGAATCAGGTTAGAGTCCTGTCATTGAAGCCGGGATATGATAGCCCGAGGAATATTTTATAATGTTGGGAATGGAAAGAAATTCATAGAAATCCATAGCGGTATAATTGGCGACGCGTATAATTAGTGTGGGCATCTTGAAGCATATCTGTGCATTTTGTTGGTTAGAATATCGTATTTGTTGAATCATGTCGGCAGAGTTTAAAGGGAGCATTTTGAGAAGTCAGTCATCTGTGAATAAACCAGGTGGTTCCTGTAACTGCCAAGCGAGCATGGGGTGAGAGACCTAAGCGGACAGCGGGGATAATAACGGGAATAGGAGTGGAGTCGAGATTGTACTGTATTCTCGGCCAGGAAAACGTTAAAATGCTGGATTCAGTTGAAATTCATAGCCGGTAATGATCTGAGTATTGTGAAATACTGTAATTGAGGACGTAATGAACATTTGAAATCACGAACTTTGAGTATAAGGAACAGAGTAACCCAATTTCAAGGTTGTCCAAAATATAGAGCGATGGTCGTGATGATCGATTTGTCTGCGAGGGGTGTGCAAAATTCATAATGGTAATGACGAGATATGACATCGTAATTATATGGCGAGTTGTTTGGTTTGTACGTAGATTATTAGGATATCCAAGTGTTAAACGGTTAGGATTAGATTAGATTTTTAAGCATGATATCACGAGATGAGATATATAGCTGGACATGAATGATGTAACAAATTCTTTTCCAGCCAGATAAACATCGCAATATTGAATTCACATCACAGCTGCGTAGAAAGTTGTGAAGAAACCAGAGTCCGCGGAGATAAAATTTACTGTTCTTTAACATTTCGATAAATCATTTAAATTTATTAAATTATTAAATTCAGTGAAACCGCATTTTGAAATAACTTTAATCAAGCGAATAACTTGGAGATGCATTCTGGAAATTTTAGTTTGTTGTCTGGGGAATATTAAAATAAAGTAAAGATTAAAGGGACATATCCGAAGGAAATGGATTTTACTGCCACAAAGTTTGTGAGCATTGCTATTGTTGTAATTATTGAACTTTGATTGATTGAGCAGTGAATGTGCTGGGGATAGTAAAGTGGAACTTTGGTCATCAACCGATGTAACTTAATTGTGTTTAGCCTTCAGCCTAGAAACTTGGATGGTCAGGGGGTCATCAACCTCAGTGACTTAGATTAGGGCCATATGCCATTGTAGCATCATTTCCTTGCGGTCATCATCCACAATGACTTTAAAGTAACTTAAAAGATTAGAGGTCGGTCCATGACATAGACGCAGGTCACATCGATTCAATTAAGGGTCCATGCCGTAGAACCACTGTGTGGCACACACCGATTGGACGGCCTTAATTATACTCAGAGTCCAGAGTTCGTGTTACGAGGGCTGGACCATAACGAATCACTATGATGGTACATGTGATCTCACATGGAAGCCGAATTTAAGGATTTCCAGACTTTCCTTTCTTAAATGATTAATAATTGAGACAATGGTTTCTAGTAAGAATGCCCATCAGGCAGTTATGTTAAAGTCTCACACCAGTGTTCTGACATTTATGTTAAATGATTGTGGTGTCCAGTGGACACATTTGACTATGACACCGTTGACATAGTAAACTACTTCAGAATTTTCCTGAATAAATAGGAATCCTTTAAATAGACCTTTCATTCCAGTAGATAGATTAGAATTAATGAACCCTACCTTTACCTCAGCAAGTGACGAAGAACCCGAAACGACCCAAGAGACAGATCTCATGAACTTTGCTGATAGGTAAGGAAGGTAGGTATCCCTCAATATGGACCTAAAGGGTTCAGTACATTGCGTCAAAATCGACAGGGTGTTCCATTAGAAATCAAAAACAGCACACTCAGGAACGGAGAAAAAAGTGGCAGTTTATAACGGAAAACTCATGATAATGAAGTGGAAGGATAAAAAGTATATGTGCCTCACAAGCACTACGCATGATGATACCATGGTGTCTTGTAGGGAGAGAGGGAAAGAAACCACAAAACCAAAGTTAGTTATTGACTACAACTGACAGATGGGCGGAGTTGATGTGAGCGATGTGTATCGCGTGAGCTATCGAAGTACTTGTAAAAACTGAAGAAGTACAACCCGAAGCACTTCCGCCATATGCTGCCTAAATGCCTACTTGTTGTACAAGAAGTCAGGAGGTCAGGATACCTAATTAGAATTCCAGATGAGACTCACTGAGAACATCATAATGAAGTACAATAAACATGAAAGACCGCAGCCAGGCAGACCTTCGAAGACTCCTCCCCCAACAAGAATCAATGCCCCTCACTAGCCCTCATGCATTGTAGCAATAGCACGCAAGGAAGACCCTACTCGGCAGTGTGCTGTGTGTTTCCGATTGGGACAGGGACGAGAATCTACGTACAATGTGCGTTCTATAAGTAATGCTTATTAATAATCTTGACCATGATGGTCGGGATTGGATCCGTATTGACTTAGTAACAGTAAATATGTTGGAAGATAGTCCGCCTAATCAATACAATTCATTTATTTACCTTTCACCTTAACATCTAGTACATGTTTCGAGAATATTATGCATTCTCTTCCTCAGCTAGTGGATTAAAATTCAGTATACAATAAGACCTGACTAAAATACGGGGGCCCCCATTAAAATTCAAAACCACGAGTATGACAATGTGACACTTAAAAATTTTGGATAGTACAAACATAGAATTAAAATCCCATTTTGTCAAATACAAATTAAAAACACAATATCGTCTAATTAATGTCTAATTAAATACAACGTCTTGTGATGATATGAATTCAGAGTGTCCTTGAAGTTGCCTTGCGTAGTTCAAAAATGTTGAGTTAAGGATGAATGAAATTGCATTAAAACTTGAAGTCCTGCCGAATCTTAAAGGCCCGTTCTACTAAATTATTATATGTAGATCTTTTTTGACTCTGTGGATGTTCCGAGTCCTGTCTAATAGTGACTGCCGTTTGTGTAGGCTTTCTAAAAATACTATACTCAAAAGCAGAACCCGATCTGTTGATTTTTAGGTCGAGGAAATTAATTGATTTATTACTTTCCGACTCCAACATGAACTTAATCTGAGGGTCAATATTGTTAAGTAAATCAAGAGTAGCCTTTGCATCTCCAACACTTTCGTCCAAAATTACTAATTACTAAGATTCCTATGACAAAAGATAATTTGAAAAAAGAACTCAATATAATACGTTCAATAGCTAAGGCTAATGGTTTTAGTGAAGGCTTTATTGAACGTATTATTAACAAGTTTAAATTCCGATTGCAAACTGCTTTGGTCAAGGACAAACCCAATCATAAGACATTTGCAACTTTTACTTATAACAAAGATATTTATAAGTTTACTAATATTTTCAAAAAACATAACATGGAAATTTCATTTCGCACTGATAATAATAATAATACTATAGTATTGCACAATGCAACTTCGGTTAATAGGTCGAACCCTTATACCAAATCGGGAGTATACAGATTTAAATGCAATGACTGTGATAGTACATATCTAGGCCAAACAGGACGCAGTTTTAGAATTAGATACACAGAACACGTCAATGCAATAAAATGTAACAGATTTTCAGCGGTAGGCCAGCATGTACATGATCTAAAACATAAATTCACTTCTATAGAACAAGACATTGAAATTTTGGAGAGCTTAGGAAAAGGTAATTTGCTGGATGTTACGGAGGGCTGTTACATATATTTAGATCAGTATTTTAATCCAAATTTTAATTTAAATGAAATTTCCGGAAAACCAAATATTCTTTTTGATTTTCTTATTGAGTTTTTTAAAAATATACATATACCGGACAATAAGACGGTTTTTCATATTATGCGCAGTAGCTTTACATACTGCCTTCCACGATCACACCCTCCGGAGCTCCAACAGGTTGCCACCCCTCAGTTGCTCCTCCCTCCTTCCCCTAGTTCCCCTCTTTGACCCAAAACCAACCTTGGACACTGGATTGCTAACACAACAAGGTTCACTTAGATACACGGTGCTTTGCAAGGACAGCGATCTCACGAGGTGAGTGACATGTTATAAGACGTAAAGTTTCACACTTTTTCAGTTAAAGTGAAGGTTAATATATTCATATTATTTCAGGTCCACATTGAACTGAGAATGAAATAATTGGTAACTTCATAAAGCACCGGCTTCTGAGTCCGCCTCTTTTCACGATCGCCACATTTCAACATTTTGAAGATTTCATAGAATAATTTTAATATGGTTTTAAAAGATTTTGAAGTGTCAAACAGTGCCAATGTCATTTAAGAAGATTGTTTAACCTTATTCTGCGACATTATGTTCACTACATGGCAATAGCCTGAGGACTTTATTGAATGGTTTTAATATGGTTCTACAAAAACATTTTTTTTTTAAATGTCAAACAAAGTGAATGTTTTTAAGAAGATCGTGATTTTATTATTCGTTTTGTTTAATTTTAATGATTATTTAAACCAAATTGCATCAGATTTTAGCAATCCAAAGTTTAATAATTGCAAGTCTTGGACAATATGGACTCGGAAATAGTTCAATTATAATATGGTTTTTAAATCTTTATCATAGTTTTTATAATGTGTGTGACGTAGATAAACTTATATATGTTTGCCAATGTTTCCAGTGTATATCAGCTGATGATGACGCAATATAAAGCGTCGAAACTAGTCCTGATAAAATAAATATACATGTTGTCATTTCATCTTAACAACATTTTTGGTATTGAATAAGGTGGATACGAATTTTAATAAATTGTAAAGATAGTACCTCAGGCAAAAGAGAAAATTCACTGCAAATATGTCTAGCCCAGCCCCCTATATCAGTGTCTAGAGCTCCAGGTAGCTACCTAGCACTTACACAGAGGTGGCAGCATGTAAGCCAAAGTACCAGTGATTTACACCCTCCCGGGTAGTTTACCAGCGGATAGTTGAACTATCCCTAAATGAAGCAAAATGTACGTTAAATTCTGATTGCAATAAACGAATGTAGAAATATAACTCATTGTTACTAAATATTATACTTTATTTCTTTTCCTTTTGCAATAAAGATCACATTTATGAAAGCAACTATAATTTTACAAGTGATCTTGTTATTTGCAAATTTGATACATATTCACACACACATGCACACATACACTTACTCACTCGCTCCCTCCCATATTCACTTTTAAAACACATCTCACACAATGAAGTTAGCATTAAATTCAGCATCCATGTCTGATTAATTTTATTCAATATCCTTCCAATTAAGTCATTCTGAGGCAACATACTAATACTGTATATCCTAGAAAATAGTTATCAGCAAGTACATGATGATGATGATGATGATGATGATGATGCTTGTTGTTTAAAGGGGCCTAACATCAAGGTCATTGGCCCCTAATGGTACGAAATGAAATAACAAAAAGTTCAAATTCATCCACTGACCAAAATAAAATTTAAAAAATGTCATGAAGAATGAATGGATAGACATGAACCCTACAAAAAACAAAAACAAAAACAAACAAACAAAAACGTTGGATCAGACTCAAAAAGAAGGTAGTTAATTAGAGTATTACTGACCAAGGGACCATTTATAAAGCACAATGATGCCTGATGTCTGAATGGGTGCTAAATTCACGTCTAAGGCCCCACAGAATGGTACATGTCGCGAGTAAAGTAGAGCTATGGTATTTGTCATTTTGGGGTACTGATCAAAAGTAGCGAAGACTCACAGTGGCCCACACAAGATGGTACTACTCACAAGTATTGCAATTCGTACAGGGAACGCAGACCTATGGTGTTTCTCACACAATGGCGCCACTCATAGCCAATGCAAACCGGTAAGGTTCCTCACCTAGGTGTACTAGTCACGGGCGCCAGTATTCCCATGGTGTTCCTCACATAGTGGATACCAATCACAGGCAACGTTAACCCACGGTGCCGCTCATATAGCGGTACAACTCACAGGCTTCGCCCAGACCCGCGGTGTTGCTCACATGGGTACAACGCACGGGTACTGGAATCCACCAGGCCAGGCTTTTTACTGATCACAAACCTATTTCGTACAAATTTAGTGATACTACTCGCAAGTACATTTAACCCATGGTGTTCCCCGCATGATGGTACGAATCAAGAGTAGTTTTATGGTTCTAATTCAATCATCCCTTGGTCGCCCCTTGTAGTCGCCTCTTACGACAGGCAGGGGATACCGCAGGTGTATTCTACATGTGCGCCCCCCACCCGCAGGGGGTATGTGTTTGGTCCGCAAGAGGTATTTTATTTCCCTCAAGTCCGCCGGCAAGCCGGTTAGGACCCCCCTATCCGCCACCTGGGACGCGCCACGTGGGAGTATCACCTCTCCCCTTGCTACGCCAGCGTAGCAGGTTCGTGGATCAGCAAGTACAAAAAGGTATCAAACATATCAGCCTTTGAAAATAAACTATCATCATCATCATCATCATCATCAAGGATACAATATCAGAGGATTAAAATAGTCACTGGACAGTATTCTTTAGAATATAATATTTTGTTAGTAAACACACAGGGATGCCTTAAATAATTTAACTGAACCAAAGCAATGTTCCTGATTTTAGCAAATTATCAAACAGTCACATTTTCATCATCATATTTAATAATGGATAGACAATATCCCAAACAAGGTTCATGTTATTCGTATAATAAATTAGTTCAAATTTGAATATTCTGTTGAACAAAGAAAGAGGTAAAAAAGTGCTACATTATCTCCCTGGAATTTTGATAATGGTTTCAGAATTCTATCCAATCATGATAGATCAAGGGGCAAAGTATTAGCTTGCTTCTTTATTAAGAGTAGATTCTGGTTTATTTTGAATTTTAGATATTATTTGGTTGATGAACCTTCTGTTATACCCATTAGAATAAGCTATTGTCCTGATGGTATCCAGTTCATTTTTCAGGGTGGGATGAGATAATGGTACACTGAATGCCCTGTGGACCAAGCTATAAAAAGCAGCTTTTTAAAATGGGAATTAGGATGGACTTAATAAATGTTATGTATTATATATTATATTGTATGGTGGAACATCCCTCAATTAATTCCTATTATATAAGTTAGACGTCAACACGGAAATGAAAATTATAACTTGTGATAGATAGTACCTCAGGCAAAAGAGTACAAAATTAATACTCACTGATAGGCCTAGCTGTTGGATAAACCTAATTCAAGACAATGGTGATGCTGTGAAATGTGGAATGTTGCATATTAGGAGAGATTAACATATCCAGGCATACACAGGTTACAAGAGGATACTCGATGGTTTATATAATTTAAAACTTCTCACAGAAAGAACAACACTGCAGTAACTACCAATGGATTATATAGACAATGTTACATCTTACATCAGCATATTATTAAAGGAGCAATACAAGCAAATACAGTAATAATTACCATGCCACAATGCAGATTCATATGTCAAGCAGAAGTGACTGTGGAAGTACAATGGGGTAAAAATGGATACTTTGCATCCCTTTTACACATTATAAAATACATTACCGAGAGTCGTATAAAGTGCCAAGAAAACAAACAAAAAAAATGCAACTCTTTGAACACATGTTTCAATAGGTGGATAATGGTAAATGATTTCATATACATTCACAGGTTACGAAGTATAGTATCTACTACCAGTGCTTAAGATAACATATCAGTATGCTACATACTTTCCTTGGGCATCAACACTTGCCTGCACTCATGAATTAAAATAATCCCAGAGGTGGTAAAAATCATCTACTGATAGGTGGTTTTAAACCTCTTACACTTATGGCACTTGATGGGGTAGAGTAGTTAACTCTATGCCTGGCCGCCTTTGCCCCTGCTCAGGAATTAACTTGGTACTTGTTTTACGGGGCGAGTTGGCCGTGCGGTTAGGACCGCGCAGCTGTGAGCTTGCATCCGGGAGATAGTGGGTTCGAACCCCAACTGTCAGCAGCCCTGAAGATGGTTTTCTGTGGTTTCCCATTTTCACACCAGGAAAATGCTAGGGCTGTACCTTAACTAAGGCCATGGCCACTTCGTTCCCACTCCTAGCCCTTTCCTATCCCATCGTCGCCATAAGACCTATCTGTGTCGGTGCGACGTAAAGCCAATTGTTAAAAAAAGTACTCATTTTTTGTGTAGGCTGAATGAAGCTCAGGGCCATGTGCACCTCCAAAAGTGGAAATCTTTTTTCTTAAATTATTTGACTTCCTGGCAAGGAACAGAACCGAGGTCCTTCCGAGTGAACTGAGCATGCCTACTGCCTTGGCCAGGCAACTCCTAGACAGAATAGTGCTGATTAGGAAAAGTCCTCCCAGTTTTAATTACTGCATTGATGGAGTGAGAGTTCCTTATGGCGATCACTGTAAGTACCTAGGTGTTAAAATAAGGAAAGATCTTCATTGGAGTAATCACATAAGTGAGATTGTAAATACAGAGTACAGATCTCTGCACAATGTTATGAGGATATTTAGGGGTTGTGGTAAGGATGAAAAAGAGAGGGCATATAAGTCTCTGGTAAGACCTCAACTACAGTATGGTTCCAGTGTATGGCACCCTCACCAGGATTATTTGATTCCAGAACTGGAAAAAATCCAAAGAAAGGGAGCTCGATTTCTTCTGAGTGATTTCCCACAGAAGAGTAGCATTATAAAAATGCTGCAAAGTTTGGACTGAGAAGATTTAGAAGAAAGGAGACAAGCCTTTCAATTGACATGCTCTATTGGTGGTAAAAATATCTACTTCCCTCCATGGGAACTTAGAATTTCCATTAAGTAGTATGTTCCGTGCTGTCAGTGTACAGATTGCGTGGAATAACATTAGTAGATGAATAAGCTGGAGTGGTGAGTTTTACAGTAGAAAATATCAAAACATGAAGATAAAGTTGAAATTCAAGAGGATAAATTGGGGAAAATATTTGATTATAGAAAGGGGAGTGAGGGATTGGAATAATTTACCAAGGGAGATGTTTAATAAATTTTCAAATTCTTTGCAATCATTTAAGAAAAGACTAGGAAAACAACAGATAGAGAATCTGCTACCTGGGCATCTGCCCTAAATGCAGATCAGTAGTAACTGATTGACTGATTAACTGTCACTGAAATGTTTCATGGTGGGTAGGTCTGACAATCATGCCAGTCAAGTAAGTTGTTGAAAATTTTACGAAGTACATTAAACAGCATGAGTAACATGATAGCAGATTTTGTCTGTTGGAGCATTGCAAATGCCTATATGCCTTCTTGTTGCAAGAATGGCAGTATAATGAATTGAACACTGTTCTGTATGTACTATCAATTATCATAGGATATAAACTTCATGGTTTTGATCCATATTGAATTGTGATCACAATAATAATTATTAAATTAATCTCGTAAGGGTCCACATTTTCAATACTATAATGCGCCATCTTCTGCATCCAAGATGATTGGCGTCGAAGAAAACTCCAGCCAGGGTCGGTAGGCATCTCAGGGTAAATATTGAAATTTAATTTTTTTCTTTTTTTACCTGGATTCCAGATGATGCAGATATGTAAATTTAAAAAAGTCCACCAAACGTCAATAGTAATATCAGTTATTATAAATTGGGCTACCTTAACTCTAACTTAGGTACTATTCCAACTAACTATAAACAATATTAAATTATACCTTATTTACTAATATTTATTCATGAAAAGGAAATATGATGGATAAATTGTAAAGTATCTGCTTGAAAATCCTAAAATTTATCAATTGATTTTGGTTACAGTCTTCAAATTATTTGTATATAATCATTAATCGTCGTATGAATTAATATAATCATCACTGAAATGGATAGCCGCTTCATATTTGTCTAACATTACACAATAAAATAAAAGAAAACAGTTATATACAAATTCACGTGAGTTAAATCCAGTTAAATTAATTGTTTCTTGCTCACACAAAACATTCTTCACTGTATTGTACGTTCATCTTTGATTTCAAGGACAACTTTTGTTGGCTATACATCAAGAAGTTTGGACATTTTTCCACAGATGACTCTACCAAAAACTCTGATCATGCACTCTGGTGCAAGGTGGAAGAACTTATACTTAAGAAGTTTTGTATTTCTAGGTTTGCATAACTGATTCTATGTTCATTTATTTTTGGGTTGGCAATACTTCTTTTCTTTCCACCAGTTTTGAATCTGGCCAATCAGGAATTTTTGTAATTAATTTTCAACCAATCCCACATTTCTTGTTCACTTTGAACTTGCCAATAAAAATTAAGAGGGTGTGTCCTGATTAGTCCCGAATTCTCTCGAACCTTCCCTGAGGGTATATAAACTGCGGCTTTTCAGGCTCCTTTGCCAATTGATTGTCGTCTTTCTGAGTGTGTGTGTGTTAAGGCAGTAAATTCTATTTTTCTTGCTGTCTCCGCAACTTTATTCGAGGGGAAGGTCCGAATCTTTAACTATGTAACAAACTTTTCTAAAATGTAAATCTTCTTTTGCTTAATGTAAAATTTCATACACTTTTCAACTGTAAATCGGGGATAGGGAGTGAGTTACCCTCTCGAGTTACCCTTCATCTTGGTTTGAGGTGACTACGTTTTCATAACTGTTTCCTTTCTATATATTAAAGTGAGTTCCATGCGAGCCACCTCAGTAGTTTGGGATTAGCCCCAGTTTCATCGGCCGTGAGCGCTGTAGGTTTTAACTTTTCATTATCTGGGAGCGCAGTGTACGCCTCCACTCAGTTTGTGTTCGGGTCATTTATTTAACCTGTTCTTTTCCGCAAAGGCCTGGTAGGTTGGGTACTAGATACCCCTGTGTAAAAGTATTTCCATTTGTAATTCGTGCCTTGTGAGGCCAGAGAGTGTAATATTTTGGTGTAATGTTGCCTTGAGTGGGCTGTAAGAATGCGAGAGCATGTAAGCTCTTTTCAAAGTTTTGTAATGGGGAAGGCTGCCTCTGGAAGGCTAGATATTGTAATTTTTGGGAGCTACTGCTCTTGGATTAGGAGATTTCTGCCCTTACCTAAATAATACCATTTTCAAATTGTAAATCTGTAACCTAGGGGCTTGAAGCCCAGAATTATTAAGGTTCTGAATCTTGGATTTTCCAATTTTTGAAATTGTCATTGTACCTGTAACCTCATGTTATTCACTCAGTGAAAAGATTGTTATGTTAGCGATTTAAAGAGAAATATAACCTTTGTTAAAGTTTTAAATTCAATTTTGATATTGTAGATAGACCCATTCACCCCAGCACCTCCTCTAACCTCTTTCTGCTCCACGGATACTCCCGAAGCAATAATAATAATAATAATAATAATAATAATAATAATAATAATAATAATAATAATAATAATAATAATAATATTTTTAATGAGGGATTGTGGAAAATCTTCAAAAGACACTTGTGAAGGGTCCGCACTCCACAAGTGTGTGGGATTCTTACCCACTAAAAACCACACCCCCTTTTCCCACGATGTGTGTCATCACCCCGGAACTACTCTCACATTACTTCAGGGTGATATTGTGCTTTGTCTTTCAGACTTCTTCTTTCTTCATTTCACCTTTACGAACGTTCGTATGCTTCCAAATTATTCTTCTTCTGACGAAGGAAATCCTCCACATACACTGCCACGCGATCCCAGGATTCCTGATTTCAAAGCATCGCCGAAATAATATTATCTGTTGTCAATTCTCCTAGTTCAGTTTCCACACATCTTCTCTGTATCGTCCAATGGCCGCACACAAAGAAGGTGTGAAATACGTCGTCGACGTCATGACAGTATGTGCATGCTGCGTCACTCGCTCTGCCCACTTTATGCAGGAATTTCCGAAAATATCCATGTCCTGTTAGAAACTGCGTGAGATAGTAATTTACTTCACCATGGATCCTTTCAACCCAGATATCCAAGCGTGGTATCAGTCACTTGTCTATTTACCCCAAGTGTCACTTTCCCATCTAAGTTGCCATCGCCTCATCCGTTGATTGAAGGCACGCTTCTTTGCACATTTCTTTCCCAGCTCTCCTTGGATACGCCAGATTTCATGTCACTCCAATGCAAGTAGGTCTATTGGGGCTATTGCTGCCACTGTGAGGATTGCAGGTTCGGAAACCGTGCGGTATGCACATGCAATACGTAAAGTTGCTCTCCGTTGTACGGCAAACATCCTTCTCCAATACCAAACAAATCTCAAGGATTCAGCCCAGATTTCAGAGCTATACAAGAGCACTGACTGAACCGTCGACATGAGAAGACGTCGTTTACTGGATTTCGAACCTTTAATATTTCCCATCAGTCTGTCGAGTGCAGTCATGTATTTTACTGCCTTATCTGTCGCTCTCTGAATATGATTCCAGAATGTGAGCTTGGAGTTAAGTGTCACTCCTAGATATTTTGTGCTCCCAGATGTTTCAATCACTAACTCTCCAACAGTAACTGGTACAAGAGTTTCGATCCTTTTCCTCGTCAGAAGAACTATCTCCGTTTTGTGTTCGGCTAGTGTTAGACTGTGGCTCATCATCCATTCTTTTATGCGCCGCATCACCTGGTTCAGTTTGATTTGAGCCATTTGAACATTACGAGCCACTATCAAGGCGGCCACATCGTCAGCGTAGTCCACAAGCTTCGTGTCCTCTGGCATCTCCAAATGTAACAAGCCATCATATATTATGTTTCAAAGATCTGGACCAAGGATCGATCCCTGCGCTGCACCAGCCATCAGATGTTTTGTCTTTTGTCCATCTTCCGTATCATACAGCAGAGTGCGATCTTTGAAGTAATCTCTCATTATACGCCATAAGATATTATGGTAGCTTGAAAGCTTCTTCAAGAGCTACCAACATGTCGCTCCACCTTGCCGAATTGAAGGCATTCTTCACACTCAGGGTCACAAGAAGTGTCAATTTATGGGAATGATGATGATGATGATAATAATAATTTGTAAAAACAGGTATGTTTTGTTGAGTGTTTCAGATATCTTTGATGCAGTTCAGAACAGTGACAGTGATTTTATTTCTTAGACACTTCAAAATCATTGAAAGTGAGGAGGAGTGAGAGTGATGAGAGTTCTGACAAAATCAATGTCAAAGCTAGTGGATACCATGAAGTTCTCGCTGATGATCCTGGACTCACACAACATTCATTTATAGAGATAATACTGGTCCCCTAACCACATTTCATTTACCTCAACAAGAACAGCAACACCACGGACTGTGCAGTGTTCCGACAAAAAAAAATCAAAGGTGCATGCTATGAAACTGTATATTTTTGGCTACTTGTGAAAAGAAACTAGGACTACTGTACATCCAGGTGTTTGTTTCGAACTGTACCACACAAAGGTTAACTACAAAGCCAATGACTCAAGCAATAGGTATGAGAGATATCCAAAAGCAACATAAGAAATGAAAGTTCCTAATTCATTTTGTAACTGAATGAAGCAACTGTGCAAACATTTTTAAATTGTGCACCTTCTAAACAGAACTAACTGAAAAAACATTCCCTAATTAAACACGACCTTTTAAGGTTAAAATAGCTGGCCATGAAAAAATCCATTTCACTGTTATTTTTTCATGCTATGCAGATGGCACTAAACTCGTTCCTATGGTAAAGATAAAATTCTACAAAAAAAGTTCTTCAAGTTCAAGAAAAAAAGTGGGTGGGTGGGTGAGTGGATGAAAATGGAATGAAGGTGTGGATGAGAGAGAGAGAAATATGCATTTATTTCTGCTTCCCCCATTTGGAGGTTGCCAAAAAGACAAAGCTTACATGAAAATTTGATTAATAACTACAAGGGTCGTTTATAATACTGTATGTCCATAAATGATAAGTATACTATATTAAAGCCTACTTAATACAGTAATTAAAAAATGGGTATCAGTCAATAATTTTGAAATCCATAAGGGATTCCTCATAGGACAAAGACATAGCTAAGAGTATATATGATTTTTAACTATTGCTAAAACGTCCTGGTGGCCTCCTAACAAAGTCAGGCCTTCGTGTGTGACCAGTTCAAAACACACGTAACAGAAACAACCAAGAAGATTTGAACTCTCAATTGGAGATCATACTAGAGGGACTCAAAAGTCAGTTGCAGCCAAAGGATATATCAGTTACCAAGCTATTTAAAGTCTTCATGCGTGGGGAATGGACAAAATGGATGGAAACACCAAACCACGATCAAACACCAACAGGAAGGATGAAGAGACCAGCTATCGTGCAAGAGTGTGAAAAATCATTTAAGAAATGTGTTATTTGTAGAGCCTGGATTTCCATGCAAATGCATGTTTTTAAATAAGCTTGTTATCCTTCTCAAACTTTGAAAATATTCGTTTTTTGGCTTAACGATTCAAAATAACCATTCTTTTTCCCCTGCATGTTTGCATAATTTGACCTTTTTAGGTGAAAATTCATGCATAATGAATATTTTGAAGATTTTGGATTTAATAGTGAATATTTCGACATTTATCATTGCATAATATGAGCTTTCTTCTGACTTTGGCGCATATACAATGTTAACCTGCATGATAGTGCCTTTTGTGAATGGTGGTTTGCAGAATTTAGGACCATTTTCCCACGTTGTACAGTATGTCTATTACTGGACGACGGAGAGAATATATTCCTGGCATCCTAAGTTACAACCAATGTTAGTACATAAGGTACAGGTCCTATAATCCAATTAACCAAGCACTTTCTTATCTGTTGGTTGAGTAAACAATGACGTAAGCTGGAAGTCCCCACGTCGATCTCTGTAATTCTTAGGAATAAGGTGTCCCAGTTATACACTGATATACATTGAACCTTAAATTGTGCATTACTCATTGACGGCTCATTTGTTCGTCTGTGTTAGATGAACAAAACAAAACTTGTATAACACTTCTGTGTCACCGCGTTACTGAGATAGCAGCTTACAAACCTTGGTTTTGCACTGAACCCTCTTCCGTTGTTATCCTGGAATTTCCTACCCGGAACTCTCATGCAGTCTTTGTTATTGCACTGGGCAATTATTACCAGTTATTGAGGACATTCAAAAGTGTCTGGAATCATCACATGGACAAGTAGCCGCGGCAACCAGAGTTGGGTCGAACAAAGTGATCCGTTCAAATCCCGACTTTCAATTCGTCAAGCTTATATAAGACACATTGTGGTGACCTCGCATTGTCCCAGATATCTTCATTTAAGTATGCACCTGTCATTTCTTGTGATGTAGAAAGATATTTCTGTGTTTAAGAATATACTGACAGATAAACGGATGAGCTTAAATCAAGATGATTTGGAGAAATTACATTAGTTGTTATACAATGTTTCAAAAACAACTGTATTTTCATAGTCCATATTTTCCAGTTTATTGTACATGTTTTGCCATATGATAGTGCATGAATGCATGCATATTTTGAGATTTGATAGTGGATGGAAATCCGGGCTCTAGTTATTAGCAATGATCTTATACCTGGGGACAAAACATGACGACCTCAGTTCCTGGAAGTGAGCTGGAAGCCAACCACCGTGCACCCTGCTGAGTTAATGAGTTCTAAGTGCTTCTTGTTTGGTGTGGAGAAGTTGCCAAACCACTTTCTTCACTCTCTCTTCAGTCTTTACCCTTTCTCTGTATCGAGTGTAGTAGACAATATAGCAACTCTGGCTACAGTGGACGTAGTAAATCCCGTAAGTCGCTCATAGACACTGGACTGCTGCTGGAGAGTAGTGGGGTGAGGCTAGGTTGTCATGTTTAATCCCCAAGTATAACAGTACTGAAGGCAATGTACTTTTTGTAGACTCAGAAATTGATACTGGAAGTAAACATTCGGACAACATCATTTATGACTGATAATTGAAATTAATATATTGAGGACTGTGATATTTTGTGTCTCTGCTCAAAGTGTAATGTTCCTTGATAAAAATTTTGGTTGAGAAATACTTAAATAATATTTATCTTAAATTTCCATCCTAAAATCAAGGTGTCTTATGGTCTGAAAAATAAGGTAGCTGTACTATGGTAGCTGTAAGGAAATACTGACTTACCAATAGTAAAACTGAAAGAATATATGAAATCCTGTTATGGAAATATGAGTTGATTTCTCCAAAATTATAATTCTGAGCTAACTGAATGCACAATTACATCCAGAATTCTCTACTATCTTCTTGTATTTAAATTTAGTGCCAGTAGAATATGCAAATATATATATGCTTTTTACATTTTTGCAGGTGTTCCAACTAATTCCAGTATAATAATTCAGTACTAGCTGAACACATCATTGTGCCCAAGTTTTGGGTTTTGTATGTCTCTCTTCTTTTACAGGTACTGCTAATTCAGGTGAAACAGACTGATATCTTTTCAGTCCACCAAAGTACTCATGGTTACTTTGTAATGGTTCCTCTTGCTTTCACGAGGTTCCCCTATCTTGTTTCAGGATTAACCTTCAGAATTGGATGACTCCATGATCAATGAACATGAATGCTTTAAGCCAAGTTCTAACATATCAATGGGTCCTCCTCCAACAGTGGTTCAGCATTATAATGCTTTTTGGTTGCCTTTGGAACTAGAACACTGGATTTGGTGTCAAGCCTTTGTATGTTCTAGAAGAGTCATCAACTGTTGAGTTGAGTGCCGTTATGTGACTAAAACCCTCACCGCATGTAATACAGAGGTATGGCTTCTCACCTGTGTGCATGCGCAAATGTACGACCAACACATTTTTTGCAACAAAATATTTCTGACAATATTCACACTGATACGGTCTTGGTTTTTCATAAGATGACTTGTGTACAAGCTGATGTTTCTTGAGTTCTATTTTCTTACTAAACTGTTGAGTTGTCAACTATATTTGACTGCCCATGCTGAGTCTTCTTGTGTTTCAGGAGTTCCTGCTTCAGCCGGTAATGCTTTTCACACATGTCGCAGGAATGAGGTTTTTCTCCTGTATGTATACGTTTATGTTCTGTTAGGACATATAATCGCCTGAAGGCCCTACCACAAACATCACATTTGAAGGGCCGTTTCCCAATATGTATCTTGCGGTGCCGACGGAACACACCCTCTGTTATGAAGCGTTTCTCGCAAATGTCACAAATATATGGCCGTCCCCCGGTATGTCTGCGCACGTGACTGTCAAGTTCAGCCTTAAATTTAAAACTACAATCACACAGGTGGCAGGAAAAGGGCCTTTCATCTGAATGTACTCTCTCGTGCTTGTTGAGTGCCGTTATGTGACTAAAACGCTCACCGCATGTAATACAGAGGTATGGCTTCTCACCTGTGTGCATGCGCAAATGTACGACCAATACATTTTTTGCAACAAAATATTTCTGACAATATTCACACTGATACGGTCTTGGTTTTTCATAAGATGACTTGTGTACAAGCTGATGTTTCTTGAGTTCTGTTTGCTTACTAAAACATTTCCCACAATGATCACACTGGAATGGCTTGGAGTGAGTCATACTGTGCGATTTCAGAGTTGGTTTATCATGAAACCTCTTGTGGCAAAGATTGCATTCAAAAGGACGTTCTCCCGTGTGCAAACGTTGATGTGCCTCCAGTAGGCTTCTCTTAATATATGTTTTGTCGCATTCACTACAGGCAAAGGGTTTCTCACCATTGTGGATAAATTTCCAGTGTTGATAGTGTCTACTTTCATAAGGAAAGGTTTTGGCACAAGGCTGGCAATGGAGGGGTGTGACCCCTTCATGAAACTGTTGATGGAAGAGTAATCGGTCTTCAGTCCGGAAACTTTTATTGCAAACACTACATCTGAATGCATGAGGCAGCTTGACGAAACATGAGTGGGCCTTTAACTCAGTCTCACTAAGTAGCTCACATCCACACAATGAACATACATAAAGGCTGCCCTTCAACTGTTCATCTTGTGCCAGATGTTCTTCGACATGATATTCAAACTGTATCCTGTCTGGAAAACATGTCCGGCACATACTACAAGGGAACTTGTTGGACTCTGCATGCAGAGAGGAATGTTCCAAACACTCTGCCAGAGTTGGAAAAGATTGTTCGCAGAGAACGCAGTTGTACATCACCTTACACTCCCCAGCTACTCCTTCTTCACTGCTATCCTTGATGTCTGCAGCATTCAGGTCCCGACAATCTACCAGATCCACAGCATCCCGACAGTGTTCACTGGGAGATAGTTCCTGGTTGCACCCATTCACCAAACCAGTTATCCTTCTGTTGTCCTCTAACAACGTATCGTCAAATGTATCATCAGCTTGTACCACCATGCTACCTTCATAGCAGAGAGGACAGCAATATTTATCTTTACCCTCACTGTCACCACAGCTAGATTTATCAGGGTTGTTCAAGCATGGTGTCCATGACCTGCAAACAGAAATTACCCATATGCAGAAGATAAACAGATAAGAAGTCATAGTTTATCACAAAGATCAGAAATATATATTCTTTGGATTAAAATGCCACTGACCATTAAATTATCAATGGAATTCACTTTAAAAACATAACATTTATCAGTTTAATGATGGAGTCTCTTTCATGCCTTTTCCTTCCTAAACAAATGTAATGTCCTTTACTTATTGTTCACAGGAAAGACCAGTTAAATTATTCCATAGAAAAGGAAAGCATTTTCTGAAAAAATAAAAACTTTACAGTTCTAAAATGGAGACCAAAGAGCAATCATGAAAATACAGTAATATTTTGGATCAACAACTGAAAATGAAACGATCACAACTTGAAACAAGTAATGAATACGGTTATATATGTTCTGTTTAAAGGAGAATCACCATTATCAGTTTCTGGGACTATACTACTGTAATTTCACTCAATAGAACAATTAAAAATTGAGTGACAAATTCAGTGACATGTTTATTTTTCAAATCTGATAAGTACTTGAGAAGATACTAGGTGCATCAAATATAAACTGGAATTTAAAATGAGCAGCTCTGGTAGCAAATTGAAGTGGGTGGGGCTTTGAGAGGATGTTGGTGGGGATGTCCGGAGTAGGGTCTTGATGTGTCACACACCACACGGTGACTGCTCGCTTCAGTACACCATGAGAGAGCAAGAGGTACACATGTCCATTGTGCAGCGCATCATCATCAAGTTTCTGGAGAAAGAAGGCACCAAAACTTTACAGATATTTTGAGAAGGATCCGGGCACAATTTGGGGGTGCAACCCTTTCAAAGACCCAGGTGTATGAATGGCACAAATAATTTTTGGCAGGACGGGAAGAAGTGGAAAATGAACCCAACCAAAGACGACCGCGGACAAGCATCACTGCAGACAACATTCATGCTGTACGTGACCTTTTGAAGAAGATCAGTGCATAAAAATTTATGAAACTGCTTCGCTTGTACGAATAAGCTTTGGAAGTGTTCAATCCATCCTCAATGACGAATTTGACCTTTGAAAAACTAGTCTTGTGGGTTCCTTGTCTTCTCACCCAGGAAAAAAAAAAAAAAAAAAAAAAAAAAAAAAAAAAAAAAAAAAAAAAAAAAAAAAAAAAGCCAGGATGTTTGTCGAGGAATCTGAATTGCTAAGAGGAGAAAGGCTGTGACTTTTTGTGTCACACAGTGACTTCTGATGAAACTTGGGTTCATCATTACACCCCAGAGTAAAAACAAGCAAGTATGGAGGGGCGGGAACGAGGCGCTGCTGGCCCAGTTAAGACCAAAACATGCCTTTCTGCTGCAAAAGTGTTTGCAACTGTTTTCTGAAAAAATAAAACCAATCACAAAATTAAAATTAAACGACATAAAATATACGGCAACTAATGACAGGAAGTGGACAGCGGAAGGAACCCTACAAGGTCCATGTGAACGTATAGCGTTATGGGGAAAAAGAGGTACACGACGATCACCCTTAACTCTTTACTAAATTAACAAAGAAAATTAACGTACAGCACCAAATGAACAATGAGGCAAAACAAGTAATGTAGTGAACGAAAATTAAGCGAGTGAATACAAAGGCATTTAAATAAAATTAAAAAACAAGAACAACAAAATAATCAAAACCTTAGAACAACAGGAGCTTTAGACTTTGACTCAGAAGCTAACACTGAGTTATGCAAGGCAACTCCAAGGGAAACAAAATTTTACATGTCACTTACAAGATCAAAAATCAAGAAAGAGAAAGTTAGATTTACATTTTAATTACAAAATACTTCACCAAAAGAAAATGAAATTGCCTCCGGAAATAAAACATGATGACTAGCTGAAAAGCTAAGTCACTCAGACGATTTAACTGGTGAATTTGGGTACCGTGGGTAAACTCTTTCACACGAATGTTAATTTACATTGCAGTGAAAAGTTACATTAAAATAAGTTAAAGGCTGAAACACAAAGAAAGAATAGCACTTACCCTGGGGGCTGGCATCCCCAGACGGGGCCGGACGCCGAGCATGTCCACCAGCTAAGCTGGTCAGAAATCAAAGATGCGGAAAACTTGCTTCGCTCTCACGAGGAGCCCGAAGACGGAAATAGTCCGTTCACCAGGTAACCAATGGGGCAATCGCATTACTCCCAACATTCATATTCACCAATTAAAAATGTTTTTTTATGACCAATCAAAATACACTTTGTTTCCGCAGCCAAAGTTCGAAATCTTTCGATTGCAACACACACAAATTTCCTTACCAAAAAATGACATGTGGCAGTACACACTGCCTCAAAATTTATGTACAGTTACACAGTTATTTAAATACCAACATTTCTTCAAACATAATTCTTGCCATATTTGAAATGTTTATGAGTCCTAAAACATAATTCTTCTAAACAGATATCAGTTACCACAAAATTTCAGATAATAATAATAATAATAATAATAATAATAATAATAATAATAATAATAATAATAATAATAATAATTTTTTTACAGTTCCGAAAAGATTTTCAATATAAATTGTCCATTAATGTTTATGATTTCCTACAACATATGTTTTATATGGAAAATTTTCAAAATGTTCACCCGTTCAAAATTAGATAACACAGTACATGACATTCTCAAAATAAAATGAATAGATTTCGATGATTTCTTGCTGTCCAAACTACGGTCACATCTATCATGAATGAAGGACCGTGAATGCAGCCTTTTACTGCCATCTTTTGGTCGAGACAAAAGCTACATATCGCAACAAATGTCGCCAGCAACCAATCCAAGATGTTGTTCTTCTGTACGACAATGCATGGCCACACACTGCTGATGTAACACGGGAAAAACTGGAGGAAATGCACTGGACACCTCTGGAACCAGTGTTGCCAACTTAGCGGATTTCCCGCTAAATCTGGCGGATTCTAAATCCTTCTAGCATCAAAAAAAAAAAAAAATGCACTTAGAGGCTAGTGGAATTTTGATGTGTCGGGGGGGTTTTCTAGTGTCTTTGTAAAAAGTAATGCCACACATTTATGGCATAACTATTACTGAATCAAATTAATGGAAAAAATTGGAATGTACCTAGTCCCCGGTGGAAGTACCACTAAAACTGTCTCTCACTTCCGTTGGGTCAAGATTGTAAATCACCTTTGTGTAATTGGGAAGTAGGCCTATAGTTTTTTTACTGGATGAGATCTGTTTTCCTTTGTGAGAGTATATATTCAGTTCATCACTGGTGTCTATGTGGGACTACATAATTTTACTGCAACACCACAGGGTTCATTTTTAAAAGTATTTAGTATTTTAGTGACTTTCATCAGTGTGTTGTGCATGCATTCTGTGTGGGTATTATTTTGTTTAAATTATTTACTTTATCAATTTTTATTACCTCTGCCTTAATGACTCGTTCTTACTGTGTGCGCATGTTTAAATATCAAGTGTGTTTATTCCGGAACACTGTAGTTTATACCACTAATCACTTTGCCGAAGTTTGCAAGACGATGTTTACAGACTCGGTTGTTGCCAGCATATGCATAGAACAAAGTATACTGCAATAATTAAAACAGACTTAGCCCTCATTTCATAAACGAGTTGAAAAAATATATAAGTGACAGCCCTTACAGTATCATCACTGACAAATCAACAGACGTTGGCATCTTAAAATTCTGCGGAAAATGTATAGTGTAACAGCATCGTATTGCCTGGTGATTTTAGTACCGTACTTTTATTGCGTTGTTACGAGGGTATGGCTTGACAGTAAGCGGTAAGCAGGTAAGCACTAAATATCTTATATTTAATAAATCATACTCGCTTTTAACGAAGTGGTGCTATTGCAACCATTCCCAATTCTATGCCCTGTTAAGCTTTGCTCCAAGCAGAGAAAAAAATATGCAAGACTGCACATTTTATTTATCATTAAATTAAATGTTGAAGAATTTAGCGTATTTCTAGCGGAACTGGCACAGTCAATTAGCGGTTTTCACTCTTATGGTGTTGGCAACAGTTTATGGAACACCCTCCTTACAGTCCAGATGTCGGTTTGTGACCACCACTTGTTTGGACCACTGAAAGAAGAACTGAGAGGAAAGCGATTTCATGACGATGCAGCAGTAGAGGAGTACGTGCGCAACTGGCTGCATATACGTGTTCTATCTTCTTCCTTTTTTTAGGGTGGCATAAAAAGTTGCCAATTCGGTGGTAAAATGTGTGTCAAATTCGGGAGGATATGTAGAAAAATGAGGTGCTTGTTGTGTATTTGTATTTGTTGGTAGATTCAATAAAATTGTAAAAAATAATTTTGGTTTATATTTGATTCACCTAGTATTAAAGGGTTTCAATACTAAATTCATCCAATAGAACAATTAAGAATTGAGCGGCAAATTCAGTGATTTGCTTAGTTTTTAAATCAGACAAGTACTTTTGGGAGATATTTAAGTGTTTCCCATGTGCAGGTATTAGACAGAAAGAGATGCGCTTCTGGCCTTGATGTCGGGTACGTAGTTCTTGTACTTAACTCACGCCTTGTTGATAAACACATATATCTTGCCATTATCTCGAGAAGACCAGATAACACAGTGAAATTCGAATAATTTAAATGCTTTATTGTCCTCCTCACGAGTACATAATACATGAGATGAAATCAACAACTTCAAAATCCAATGAATGACATGGCCATTAGAAAGAATTAATGCAAATTTAATGGACAACATTATTGTTGGGCTCTTTGGTCCTTAAAACCAACATGTAAGATCGATGTACATTAGCAATAGACAGTCGTCGGGTTGGGAATAAACTACTGTTGGTAAGTTATCATTCACCGCTGTTCAGACAAAAAGTTCAGGTATTTTTGCTTTTAGGAACAGTTTCATTCTGCCTCATTTCAACAACTTGCATCATGCAGGGAAATGTGCACTTACTCAAAAAGTTGTTGAGTGTATGGTATTATTTAAGTCTCTTCCAGGCATATCCACACTTGTGTTACTTGGTATACAATGTTCCTGAAAAAACTAAAAATAGAAACAAAAACATATTCAAATAAACTGAGTGAGATAGTTTAACACAAGCATAGATATTCTAAGAGAGATAAACTACCATGCACTTATCACTTTTTTGAGGGACTGCAGAAATTCCTTCTGGTGATGGTGCTTGTGGCTGTTAATTTAAAGGTGAAACATGGAGGTTACCAGCCATTCATAACAATAAAATATGTTGAAAGAGGAAAAAAGAAAAGTCAGGTCCCTTGAAAACTAAAGATATTGATAAGAAAGGAAAGGGCCATGCACAGCAGAAAAACGGAGGACGATCTATACAACCCATGTTTTACAATCTGTGAGCTATAGAGGGTAAATTCCTTCTGAAGTAAGGAATACAGTTTCATTGAAAGGATTTATTTTAAATGATTATTTTAGATATGCTTTTTGACATCCAAATTTGCAATCTGTATTTTATACCGGTATGCCATACCGGCCCAATTCAACCACTGCTAAAGGTTAAATTTGAACACGTACATTTAACAAATAGGAAAGGCTCCTGTAATGTGTTTATGTAGTACTGTACTGTTGCTCCTGGAAATGGAAAGGTCATGCTCGTTTTTCACGTTCTTGTTCACTTACAGGTGATTTGAATTCAAGTCACTAGTTGAACATGTGCTCGAAAACAACACCATCAACCGCAATGCACATCTGCAATCTTTTGGTGAGAAATGAATGCACGGACTGAAGTGCATCTCTCGATAACATACGGCATGCTGCACCGATGCGGTGCTTTCGGTTATCTGGAGTCATCAGGATGCCGATAGCCATTGTCTTGAATGTATCCCAAAGAAAAATCTATAGGAATCAGATTGGTCAAACATGCTGGCCACCTAACTGTTCCTCTAACAAGGGGGCATTCCCTACTCGTCACCACCGATTTCGCTCAAATGTATAGAACATGCAGGGCTTGGCTAGAAATGAAAGTACCCAAAGTGGGAACTCCAGATGGCCAAGCGTATAGAAAATAAAAATAAAAATGTTGACGCGGCTCCCTCAACGTATAAGCCACTTACGTTAGTGTGCATGCCGAGCGGTTGTTGGCGTAGCGGTAAAGAGCTTGGACTAGTAATTCGATGGTCGTGGGTTCGGCTCCCCATGTGGAGAATGTTTATCTCAATTTTTATATTTTTTTATTTTTTTTATTTATAAAAAAAAGGCATATAGGACGTCATTTTTGTAATGAGCGCGCAATTGTAGAAAATTTGGAGTTGCGAACTATCCCGACGTGTTCAAACAGAAATTTTTTTTTTCTCCTTTACTGATGATCTCTCCTCCTTGGGGAATGTGCCATAAACGTGAATAGTCGTTTCGCTGTGAGATTCGTTTTCACCTGACAAGTGAAGGTTGCTCCTGGCAGCTGTACACAAACAATAGATTCTTGGCATAGGTAGAAAAAATTCTGACAATGAAATCCCAATTTTTTACTTTTTCTATGCCTTTTGCATATAAATAAATAAAATGAATTATTCACCTCTTTGCGTAACTGGAAAATGAATAATATAAAAGTTGACAGAAAAAAGTCTCCACATGGGCAGTCGATCCCACGTCCATCGAATTACCAGTCAGAGCTCTTACCGCTGCACCAACAACTGCTCAGCGTGCGCACTAATGTAAGTGGCTTATACGGTGCGAGAGCCACGTCAACATTTTTATTTTTATTTTCTATACGCTTGGCCATCTGGAGTACCCACTTCGGGTACTTTCATTTCTTGCCAAGCCCTGCATGTTCTATATGTTTGAGCGAAATCAGTGGTGACTAGTAGGGAATGCCCCCTTGTAAGCCCAATCCACTGGTCAGGGAAAGACCTGTTAAGGACTTCTCCAGCAACGAGTGTAGTGAAGAGGATACCTGTCGTGTTGGAACCACATGCACGTACATATGTCAAGTGGAACATCTTCAAGGACAACAGGTAATAAGAAAGTTAATGTACCTTCCATAAAGTATGGACTGATCACGAAGCCCCCAGTATCCCACACCACACATCTGCCACTGCCTCTGGTGTTCCACCAGCCTCAGCCAGCACGGGTTCACTGCAGCTCAGTAGTGCATGTTCCTCAGGTTCACGCTCCATGGTTGCTGAACATGCCTTCATTGATGAAAAGAACTTGGTGGAAGAATTGTCTATTGTCTCGTACTTGCAGAAGAAAATACCGACAAAATTCCACCCACCTTTCATAATCATGATCATGCAGTTGTTGGTGAAGTGATATGAGTACGGATAGTACTTGTGCTGTTGCAAAATACGAATGACACTTGGCTGGCTTATTCCTGTGCCCCTCAAAATGTCCCTCGTGCTCATCTGTGGATTGTGCACAACTGCTGTAAGAACATCTATTGTCGTTGATTCACCTGTTGCTTGCTTGTTTGTTTCTCTTACAAGGCATTCATTTTCTATCAGATATCAATTTCCTACACAATCTCGAAAGGGAAGTTCGTGATGGACACTGTTGCAATGGATACCTCTCCGCATATCAAATTACCGGTGATATCGCATTTCTTTTAGATTCACCATAAATAAGAAGCAAGTCCAATTTTTTCACATTGCTGTAGTAGATTTCCCTCCACTTCTGCAGAGTCTACTCAGAACATAACTGTACAATGGTGGCATGTGTGGAATGCCATCTGTTATCTGTAAGCATCCCCTCCCCCCAGCCCACTACACCTCATCCTGTATCCTAGTGAAAATATCTGAAACCACCTTACTGAACAGGATAAATAATAAGTACTGTACTCTTTCAATACTGGCTAACCTGAGAAAATTGAATTAATTTACACATTCAAATTTAAAATGAAACACAACTCTTGTGGACGTCTCGTCTAATTTTATTCTTACAAGTGTCGCTGACCATCAAACATTTCTACAATGCTCAGTACCATCACAACATGCTATGTATGGAATACGTTCGGTATGTGTGTGTGTATCAACAAAGCACGAGTCATGCAGGAGGACAATACACTGGGCATCACAATGAGTGGCACATCACTTTCTGTCTAATATCCACACATACGAAACCCTTTAATATCTCCAAAACTATTCGTCTGATTTGAAAAGTAAAGAAATCACTGAATATGTTGCTTGATTCTACATTGTTCTACTGGTGAATTTAGTATAATCCCATTTTTTTTTAAAGTTGCTATCGGTTTCACGGTAATTATGTATGTGATCGAGAGGAATAGGACAGTATTTTACGAGCACCTTAAACTTGAAAACCGAATGTATATATCTTTAACAGATCAGAAGATATTTGAAGTGGACAACTTAGCTAAATCATCCTGTATATTGTGCAAAAAATTTTAGGCGTGTAGAAATGTTTCATCCCATAGTAATTGACAAATACTGTGATCACAATGGAAATCCTTCCATGCGTATGAATACAAAGAAAACAAACTAATACAGTCTGATGGTGCTAAAATTTAGTCTGCCACTGATAACTTTTAATTTATATTCCACCTAGTCAATACTTATTACAATCTTTTTATTGTTGGCTAAGTACCGTAGGTTGAGAACCTATAGTTCTCTTCCTTTTTTTTTTTTTTTTTTGTTAGTTGCTTTATGTCGCACCGACACAGATAGGTCTTATGGCGACGATGGGACAGGAAAGGCCTTAGAATGGGAAGGAAGGGGCCGTAGCCTTAGTTAAAGTACAGACACAGCATTTACCTGGTGTGAAAATGGGAAACCACGGAGAACCATCTTCAGGGCTGCCGACAGTGGGGTTTGAACCCGCTATCTCCCAGACGCGAGCTCACAGCTGTGCGCTCCTAACCGCACGGTCAACTCGCCCAGTGTTCTCTTCTTTAGCGGCTCTACAATCTACCAAGTATTTCTAGGACTTGTTGATCTCATTACTTTATCTTGCATTACAATTAACTCACAAACTGTGTATCATTCTAAATAAAATGTTACTAAGGCTAAGAAACAAACTATTACATGTCAATCTAAATTAAAAATTACTGAAAATTATTTGATGGTAGAATGATTTCTTGGTTCACGGTACTTACAGGGGTTAGACAAGGCTGTCATCTTTCACCTTTGCTGTTTGTAGGTTACATAGATCATCTGCTGAAAGGTGTAAAGTGGCAGGGAAGGATTCAGTTATGTTGAAAGCAGTCTGGCCTATGCGGACGACTTGGTCTTAATGACATATTGTGCCGAATGCCTGCAATCTAATATCTTGGAACTTGAAAATAGGTGCAATCAGTATGGTATGAAAAATTAGCCTTTCAAAGACTAAATTGATGTCAGTAGGTAAGAAATTCAACAGAATTTAATGTCAGATTGGTGATACAAAGCTGGAACAGGTATATAATTTCAAGTATTTAGGTTGTGTGTTCTCCCAGGATGGTAATATAGTAAGCGAGATTGAATCAAGGTGTAATAAAGCTAATGCAGTGACCTCGCAGTTGCAGTCAACAGTATTCTGTGAGAAGGAAGTCAGCTCCCGGACGAAACTATCTTTACATCGGTCTGTTTTCAGACCAACTTTGCTTTACAGGAGTGAAAGCTGGGTGGACTCAGGATATTTTATTCATCAGTTAGATGTAACGGTCATGAAAGTAGCGAGAATGATTGCTGGTAAAAACAGGTGGGAACAATGGCAGGAGGGTACTCGGAATGAGGAGATAAAGGCTAAGTTAGGAATGAAGTCGATGGATGAAGCTGTACGCATAAACTGGCTTTGGTGGTTGGGTCATGTGAGGCGAATGGAGGATAGGTTAGCTAGGAGAATAATGGACTCTGTTATGGAGGGTAAGAGAAGTAGAGGGAGACCAAGACGACGATGGTTAGACTCGGTTTCTAACGATTTAAAGATAAGAGGTATAGAACTAAATGAGGCCACAGCACTAGTTGCAAATAGAGGATTGTGGCGACATTTAGTAAATTCACAAAGGCTTTCATACTGAACACTAAAAGGCAATAACAGTCTGTAATGATAATGTATGTATGTTATTTTATGGTCTTTGTGTTCCAATTTTTATACTAAATGTAATAACAGATTTGTAAATTATCTATTTTAAATTGTTTAGCCTGAAAACAAACAGTCTTGTAAAATTTTGCATCAACTCCAATTGATGTGTCTGTGAATGTTTTTGCAACTCCTCCTGCTGAACATTCCTCTAATCCCAGGAGGGTATCATTAAAAGCACTGCGGGATTAATGGTAGCCATTGGTCTACCCGTTTGTTATATCATCACAGGGACAAGCTACACAGGCGAGTACCACCAGCATTGTTAAACGTCAGCATTCAAACCAGTCCATCACAGTAAAGGTGGGTTAACAATTTTTCTTCTTAAGATGTCGTCTCCGAACGGAGGTTGATGATCCACACGGCCAGCTCTGATCTTGACGTTGCAGCCATGCCATGTGAATTTATTGGAATATCTCTCAGCATCTTTCATGCAGTGGTTTCCCGTTGCCTTCTGTATCCTAATCCCATTGACCAAACTGGTTCCTCCGCCTTTGGGAACAATTTCTTGTCCCCAGGACAATAGAGTGCCCTTACCCATACCAGCTCATCCACTCTCAAAGAGACTGTTGGCACTTGATGTAGGGGTTCTCCTTATACCGGGAGATAATGGGTCCCTTCATTCGTTAGCCGCCTGCATATAAAATATTATTTTTATATGCAGTCGTTGCCCCCTCTCTACCGTGGGGAGGTGAATGTCAGGATTTAACCGTCATTGAAACAAGGACCAAATGGCATTTCCTTGTTTCTCTGGTACTTTAGAGTGGGGTGATTAACAATTAAATAACAATTCATTCTAAAACCTGACATGATGAAATATTTATGAGAGATTTTTGTTGGCTGTAAGACACAAAATGTAATATTAATTTCCCTTATCTTTAAACTGGAACATAATGTAATAAAAATTGCACATGAAGTGATGAATATTGCACTACTGTAGTACAGTATATACAGTAAAATCATTGATGAGAGTAGCCAACTAGAAGTTTCAAATCACAGTCCAGTTGTTGTACGAACGAATACAGCACTTTATATACACATTCCGCTAGGCTTTTCTCTGGCACTAAGGTTCTTCTACAATGACAATTTGTTTTCAACTAAAGCACATGAATAAATTCTGCTTCATAACATATTTGACACTATTATTGGAAACTTGTCCATATACGTATCCAGAGAGAACTTCAAGTCGTACTAGTTGTAGCCGACGAAGGTGCAACCCACAATCGTCCTTTCTTATTAGCAGGATACATTTTCATTGTCTCTAGTTTTCACTTTTGATTTCAGTATCTGTTGCCAATAAAATTCCTAGTTCATGCATACAGGTGGACTACTTTTTCATGAATTTCTGGAACTTTATAAGAAATTTGAGAAGCCGTTGTATTAATTATGCTTTTACATTTTGATAAATTTGTAGGTGCTTTCTTCAAGGGTGCAACATATCTTGGACTTTTGGTAATCTTAAGAGTCCAACTGCTCTTTTTTAAAAACAAAGTTGCTTTTGAACAAAGCGGCATGCCTTCTCTTCAGGGCTGTTGAAACGGCTTCATCTTCCATTTTCATAACTTGCCGTTCTTCTTTCAGTCTCTCAATTTCTGTGTTTTCAGAAACTACTTCAGCAGAAGTTGACTTAGTGGAGGTACTTTTATCCATCTTTGGTTTTTTTCTTGGGTGACAAGGCTACCATTGTTGACATCGCTCTCTCAAGCAGTGTTCTCTTCTGCTAGCACATCTCCCGTTCATAACTGGCCTGTAATGAAAATTTTTCTTGAAAAGAAGGCTATTTAAATTTTTAAGATTTTGTATTATGTCAAAGGTTGAGGCCTAGAAATCCAGAAGGAAGTGGTCGTGATCTGCGAGATAGGTACCATCCTGGTATTTGACTGGAGTTAAGTACAGCAAATGGTGGGATGCAAACCCACCTGTCCCCAGACATAAAATATACTTGAAATATTTTTGAAGGTTGTATGATAAATCAATGACAATATATAAATATGTCGCATTAGGTGGGGATGAAAAATACTATAGCAAATATAAATGACAAAATGAAAATAAATAAATATATAACAAGTAATCGAACCCTAGAACAAAGACTTAAAAGTAAATAATTTACTATTCAGTTATTGCAACATATCTTAGGAGGCTTCTTTATAATTTATTTTATGTTTCCTGATTGATAAGATCTTCAATATATCAAACATGAGGGCCAATAACACCTAACCGTGTCAATGATATTAAAGCATTATAAGTGTTCTGTACAGTGCATGGTGTCTCCTACATACTGTATTTACATTACTCATGTCACAGCTTACTCATGCTTCGATAACGTATGAATAAATGTGCTTCTCTCTATTCATGACAGATACACTTCCCAATATTAAAGAACAGTCAGTCTGTTGTCCAGTAACACTACTGTCCTCATGCCAATTAGGTATGTTCTGCGAAGGAACTGCACCAACCCGCAATTTCTTCTTCAGAGGCAATTCCAACATTTCATTCCATTCCGTGCTGTTCGTAGTCCTCTGTTATCTTTTTGTTTGCATCTTAAAATCCATCACCTTTGAACATCCTCATTCTTAGGAAAACTGTGGTAAACAACTTCAGAAGTTCTACAGGTATTGTTTTTGCAGTCAGAAATGGCACACTTACTGTGGCTACCCATTTTTAAAACCATATTAGTTTACTTTGAAATTAATCAACCAGGTGCATCACAACGCATACTCTCTTCGACAGGCGACAATGGCTTGCCCGCGCAATGACGTCAGCATCAAGGGAGCCTCCTGGTGACTGCAGCGGGAACTGCAATATCAGCCTACCTGATAGTATTCTAGTTACCTTGCTCTAATCCATTCTTTTAAGGTCGTTTTACAATCTTTCTTGAATCTATAAGACAAAGAAAAGGAAAAACACTCTTATTGTTTGACTCTAGATTGAGAAAAATTGATATGAAGGTACATAAATGAATGACTTACTGAGTATGCTGCTTGGCTCTTATGTATAACCATAGCGTATCAAAGAGGACGTGCGACATCTTCACGAGTTACCGTGAACCCCCACACAGATGGCACTGTCATCCACAGTGTTGACTGAGCGCAAAGATAACAGAGGCATTATCGGGACTACTACTTCAAAATCTACTAAGAAACTCAAGCGTGCAACTTACGTTTGAAAATGATTTCATCTGCTGGACACTTTGGAATATTTCCTGGATGATTTCGCTGCCTTTGAAGTAACCAGCTCCCTTCTTATCTCCTTCGTGCGGAAGAAGAATCAACATTTTAACTCAGGTAAACTGCTACCCAAGTCTGGTATTTGAATGTCATTTTCAATAATCACAATTTTTTCCCTGATTTCATCTACAGCTAGTGTCTTCACTGCAAGATTTTTACTTTCAATTTCTCTCGCAAGAATACGCATTTGATTATCAAGAGATGTCAATGGGGATTCAGCTCTGTACTCACAGTTTCCACCAGACGATAAGGCAAGTTTCGTCGGTACGTAAATAGACTGCAACGTGTGTAAATGTAGAAAGACAATAGTGGATGGATGATCATCACAACTTAGTGATCGCAGGATACGGAAATGATGTTCTAGGTGATCTTGATTAAAGTTTCCTGTCAAAACGTTGCTATAATTGTGTTCCCACAAATATTCAGACACTTCTAAGGTACTTTCCACGGTAACTCTTAAAGACTCCAGTGTCCTTTGTGAAGCGAATGAATTTTGAGTATCTCTGAGAACATTCTGCCATTTAATTAAAGTTTTATGTGCCTGTGATCCTTTATACAGTGCTTGAGTGGAAATAGCCAAATTCAATGCGTCAATCAGACAGTTTAAATTGCTTGTGAAAATTTCCGTTTGTTTACTGTTCTCTAAACCCTGTGTTTTAATACCCCGATAAAATGGTATACCTATAGCGACTGATCTACTGAATAGTTGAAATGCCAGTCTTACATTCATTCGCTGAAATGAATTAGGATCCAAGTGGGCAGAGGTCAGTTTGTAGTAAACTTTCAATCCGGAAAATTCAGGATACGAGTCACATTCGTAAACTTTCCTGTAGAATGAATAATCAACAATATTGCCATTATAATTAACCTGTCCTTTCTTATGAAAATGATTTCATACACATTTAAATATATGTAGTACGTCTGAAAATGCCCATAATTTTCTGCTGGAGTCACCTGGATTGGAAATATAACACTTCAGGTTCTTTATGTTACCAGATATTTCTAAGCATTTCCACAACTTTTTATTCGACTGGCTACCATCCGATGTGAAACCAATGATTCGGACACCTACAGTACTTGCTCTAACTGTATGATGACATGAATGAGAATGTTTGCAATTATATCACCAGGGGTGGCATTCCGGCTAGCATATATTGCTATAGGTTTATCCAGTTATATAGAAAAGGAACAAACATTAAAACTAGAGCATGATTTGCCAACTGACCCTTGCTTTTATCTTCAGTAAGTTTCTCCAAATCAACAAAACCCATTCACTTGCAACGATTCCGAGTTAAAGCAAATTTCTTCTCGTAACTTTACCTCGTCAAGAATTCATGTTCCTCCTTTCCATTAAAAAAATCTGCTATGGCAGCGATAGCATGCTCATATATGCCGTACAAACATTTTAGGCCCTTCACCAAATTTCTCAAGTGGGATTCAGAAGGCAAAGGCAGCAAGTCATGATTTAAACAGTACCGATAACCCTTGGGAGACTTCATTTTTAAAAGAAGTGCATCAAGAAGAAATTCATCACTATATCTCATTCCTTTTTTACTTTTCACTTGACATTTCTTTAACACTGTATCGACTATAATTTTCTGTTTTTTGCTGAGAGAAGCGAACTGTTTGACTGAGTGTAATTTCTCTTTGATTTTATATCAGAAATGTCTTTTTCAAGCAAATGTATCTGAGTTGATTCCGCATTCTAATAAAATTACGTTTCTGATTCTTCAATCTCCTCTTAAATAACGCAATTGTTTTCCTAGCATCTGCGACGTTAGAGCTATCTTCAACTGCTGAGCATACAGGTTGATCACTATCACTGATATTATCTGCGCACTTTTTAGTGATAGATTTACACCCTAGTGCTGAAGCGGTCGACTTTGGTTATCTTCGAGATTCGTATTGGCAACCTTTGAAACACAAACTAAGAATCGCTTATCATCGCTGTGCGCCATCTGGCGTACACTTTAAGTACTCGTACTGTTGTTGTTTACACAGCAAAGCCAAACTGTAGAATTCATGCTAGGAACACTTTTCGCAACGGGAAATGTTATATAGTATTAAATATTGTGTGTGTGACACAGTTGTTTGCTTAAAATAATAAAGGTTTATAAAATTCATATCGATCGATCATATTATCGATTCAATTCAGATTTCATTTCCATTCAGTTGGCAGTACTACCGGAACCCTTCTTACTTCTCCAAGGAGTACAAAAATCTATCACTAAAAAGTGCGCGGATAATATTTATGATCTGTTCAGGGCTTTTATTAGAGAAATCTCTTCGTGTAGATTGCCTATTCGTGGGGTAGTTGCGTTTCTCAACTGCCTTAGAAATATACTTGGGTAGATTAGGAAATATGTGAGGAAATGCTTCTGGTTTTAATTTCCAGCGCTGTCTTGGTATCTCTACTCTTTCACCATTCACCGTAAATGAGTCTACTTTTACTAGAAAGTCATCACAAAAATGAATGTCACACACGAAACAGTCATGAGTTAATTTTCGGTCTTTTCTATGGATAGCCTTCTCCCATTTCAGTAAAACACCACTCTCTTTAGGGGGCCTAAAGAAATGCCTACCTGAAGACGATCGGTCATATCTGGATCTGCAGCCGGGTACAAAACATGAGGACAAGATGTGGTAGTTTCCTCCCGCACCGATATACGTTGTCTTATAGAACAACAGCGACAAAGACCAAGCTATTTAAAACATAACACTTCTCACACCACTCAATCGTGAATAGACTAATAATGCAAACTGTCAAAACATTTCTCACAGCGACAATAATGAGCAATAAAAATTACTACAACTGAAGACTAATATAACGCAGGCTAATGGCCAAGGGTCCCTGTTGACATCACAATCGCCTGTGCTGCCACCAAGTAGATGTCCCACCAACCTCTTCTGCTCTCTTACGGGCGAATGGAGAAATGTCGCACTTCCTCTTCAATACGCTATGGTATAACTATATTTGACCTTGACCTTTGAGTCATGAGAGCCAGTTGAACATAAACCTTGTGTTTCATACCTAAAATAAAACAGAATTTAGAAATTGCCACACATGATAACATGAAAGGAAGATGCTGTTCTACTAAGACAAAATTACTTTGTGGCTCTCACAGTTGCTGATTAATAGTGTATCATACATTGTGTCTTTATCTGCGTGCCTTTCAATTCAAAACATGTATGACCTCGTTGCAGAGTGACAGTTTAGACGGGGAAGATGAGTGGGTGGAGGGGAAGCGTGCTACTGTTCGTTGTTCAGGGCAGGGAGGGAGGAATGAATTGGGGAAGGGAGCGGAAGGCTTGAATGTAGTTATTCTGTGTTGCTAATTTTCTTGTTTCCTTTTTCTCCCCCATGCATTTTCTTACTAATTTAAATAATACGTTCTCAACATTCAGCGGTTCATTCAAATTTAATTCGCTATTCCTTTTTGGTGCCAAGTAGCCTAAATCCATATCCTTTCTTAAATATCCACCGATTTGTCTTTCTTGATTATATATAAAATCTTCATATCTTTTCCTATGTCTGTAATTTGTGATTGTATTCCTGCATATGTTCACCCATTGCCAAGTATCTCCTGTGCTTAATTGCATTTATGTGCTCCTTGTATCTAATTTCTAGGCTTCTACCTTATTGTCCAATGTAATGTCTGTTGCACTCTTGGCATGTAATACAATATACACCCAATTTGTGATATTTCTTTACATTACTGGTCTTATGCATATTAAATGTTTTTATTATTATTATTATTATTATTATTATTATTATTGTGTTTATGTTTCGTAGATCTAGAGAAAGAATATGACAGGGTACCGAGGGAAAAATGTTCACCATACTGGGGGACTATGGAATTAAGGGTAGATTATTAAAATCAATCAAAGGTGATTTATGTTGACAATTGGGCTGCAGTGAGAATCGATAGTAGAATGAGTTCTTGCTTCAGGGTACTTACAGGGGTTAGACAAGGCTGTAATCTTTCACCTTTGTTGTTCGTAGTTTACATGGATCATCTGCTGAAAGGTATAAACTGGCAGGGAGGGATTCAGTTATGTGGAAAGCAGTCTGGGCTATGCTGACGACTTGGTCTTAATGGCAGACCGATGTAAAGATAGTTTCGTCTGGGAGCTAACTTCCTCTCAACCACTGATCGCACCCTCCATTCCAACATGCCAGGGAATACTTTAATATATAAGTAATAATAATAATAACGTAAATGTTTCCACCTTTTCAATACAATATATTCACAAAATTACAAAATTATACGGTACTAGTTTCGACCCATCTAGGGGTCATCATCAGCCGTATTGGAGCAAAGATCATTTGTGGCGAAATCCAAAGACAATATTATTTTAAAGAATAACAAGTGAAATGAGATGTTATGGTAATAGTTACTAATACAAGGAATATACATACTAAGAGGTTTTTAACAAAGAATAAAGTATAAATGGGGTGTTGTAAAAATTATAATCATGGAAATCAGTAAGTTCTTGTATTGAAATGAAATATGGCTTAGGAAGAGGGCTTAAGGTGGGGCTGAAGGGTGCGGGAGAAAGTGTAATTGTCTTGGAAAAGTACCTTTGATTAAATTTAGGATTGAGTTTAGGTTGGCTGCATTATTGTTTCTGAGGAAAGTGATAAATAGATCGAAGAGTATGTTGGGTTTCTCTGAGATTTCATTGAGATTGTGACTGGCATTAAAGTATTGGTCCAGGTGTATGTAGTAATTTTCCATTATGTTCAGTAAAGGGCCCTTGTTTGCTAATACGAGGATGTCCATGTCTTGTTCAATATTGGTGAAATTATGGTTATAATCTTGCATGTGTTGGCCGATGGCTGAAAACTTGTATTTTATTGCGTTAGTGTGCTCGTGGTATCTGATAATGAAGTTTCTCCCGGTTTGCCCGATGTAGGTTTTTTTACAGGTGGTACATTTGATCCTATAAACTCCTGATTTTAAAAAACTGCTGGTCTTGTTGATGTGTTAAGTATTGTATAAAACATTCATGTTCTTATTGTTGGTTTTGAAGGCTATTTTAACGCCTTGTTTCTTAAAGATGTTGGTTAACTTGTAGATATCATTGTTGAACGTGAAGGTGGAAAATGTTAGAGGTTTGGTTATTTCTTTTTTGAGGGTAGTTTTTGGGCGATGTTTGTGTTTATTGATTATCCTTTCTATAAAATGATTGCTGAAGCCGTTGAATTTTGCGATTCCGCGGATTGTGTTGAGTTCGTTTTTTAGATCTTTATTGGACATAGGTATGCTGAAGGCTCCGTGAACTAGGCTGTTGTATGTGGCTCGTTTGTGGGACTGGGGGTGCACTGAATCTTGGCGAATGGTGGAGGCTGTTTGAGTGGGTTTTCTGAAAATTTTATAACTGAAAGAATCTGAGTTTCTAGTGATGGTTAAATCTAGAAAGTTGATTTTTTGATTTGATTCGGATTCTAGTGTGAATTTGATATGAGGATCAATATTGTTGAGTCTTAAGAGGGTGGTGGGTGCATTAATTGATTTCTCATTCATGATTACAAAGACATCGTCAACATATCTGGCCCAAAAGAGAATGTTTTCGAATTCGTTGTCAATTTTGGTGTATTCGAGGAAGTCCAGGTATATTTCTGCTAAGATACCTGAGGCCGGTGACCCCATTGCCAAACCATTTTGTTGATATATGACATTGTCAAAAGTGAAGAAGTTATTGTCGATGATAAGTTTTAATATTGTGATAAAGTCTTGTATCTCTAGTTTGCTTAAGTGGCTGTTTTTGTTTAAATTGTTTATAATTATCGGAATTAATTTTGATACTTGTATGCTTGGGTACATGTTTACAATATCGAAAGAGTGGATGGAGTGATCCGGTTGCAAATTGAACTTGTTTAGTTTTTCTAATAGACTTTTTGGATAAGAATTGATATTTTTTTCTTAAGAAACATTGGATGAATTGTGATATTCTGTATAAGGGGCTCGGTCTATAGTTGATAATTGGCCGGATGGGAATTCCGGTTTTGTGAATTTTGGGAAGAGCTTTAGCAGTGGGGAGTCCTGGGTTCATATGTATGAGTTTGGATTTTTCCTGTTCGGTAAATAAAAATGAAGTGTTTTTAAGAGTTTGTTTAAGTAGTTTTTGAATTTTTTGGGTGGGGTCTTTTTTGATTATGGAAAATGAGCTGTCTGTGAAAAAGTTTGTTTTTTCAATATATACTTTTTTATCCATGATAACTGTTGCATTACCTTTGTCAGCTTTGGTTACGATGAGTTCGTTGTCTTTAATTTTCTTCTTGAGGGCGTATATGCGCTTTTGTTCAGCAATTTTTTCTTTATTATTGAGGTTATTTCCGGAGTTGGTTAAATTGTGGAGGATATCAGTCAGTTTCCTTTTAACATCGGTTCTAACCTCATTTTGCGTGTCTTCCGGCATTTTGCTGATGGCTAGCTCTGATTCTGTGATCATAGTAGCGGCTATGTTGAGGCTGTTCAAGTTTGGCCAGTTGTGTTTCGGTCCTTTGGATAAAGTTAAGTGTTCACTTTCACTTAAGGGCGTGTTAGATAGATTTACAACAGCTGGATGAAACTGCGTACGATCGAACGTGTTACTATTGGAGTTTCTAGTTTGTTGGTTATGTAGTTGGCAGTTTTTTAGCCTGTTGAGTTTATTCTCCAAATTTGACTGTTTTTTGGCTAGTTCGTAGAATAATTTGTTCTCTACTTCTTGATAGAATAGTGTCCATTGTGCGTTTGAAAGTAGTTTAGTCGCTGCGAGGTGAGTGTCGTATAATTTCTGATTCAAAAAAGATTTCTTCCTGTACAAGAATTTAATTTCGTCTCTTAACCATATTTTGTTTGTTTTGTTTTGAGTTTTGATGGTTTGAGGTGAAGTCCGATGTTTCTTTTTATTGCTTCTTAGAAAATTAGGTGTCAAGTTCAGTGATATACATTGCTTTAGGAAATCGATGTCTTTGCGTAATTTGGCTATCTTTAATTTTAGGCCTAGATATTGAAAGGCTTTCTGTTTTGCCTGGTAAGCTACATCATTGATGGTTATGAATTTCATGTTTTTGGTCCGTATTGAACTGAGAATAATATATAAGTAATAATAATAATAACGTAAATGTTTCCACCTTTTCAATACAATATATTCACAAAATAGCAAAATTATACGGTACTAGTTTCGACCCATCTAGGGGTCATCATCAGCCGTATTGGAGCAAAGATCATTTGTGGCGAAATCCTAAGACAATATTATTTTAAAGAATAACAAGTGAAATGAGATGTTAGGTAATAGTTAATAATACAAGGAATATACATACTAAGAGGTTTTTAACAAAGAATAAAGTATAAATGGGGTGTTGTAAAAATTATAATCATGGAAATCAGTAAGTTCTTGTATTGAAATGAAATATGGCTTAGGAAGAGGGCTTAAGGTGGGGCTGAAGGGTGCGGGAGAAAGTGTAATTGTCTTGGAAAAGTACCTTTGATTAAATTTAGCCTTTCAATATCTAGGCTTAAAATTAAAGATAGCCAAATTACGCAAAGACATCGATTTCCTAAAGCAATGTATATCACTTAACTTGACACCTAATTTTCTAAGAAGCAATAAAAAGAAACATCGGACTTCACCTCAAACCATCAAAACTCAAAACAAAACAAACAAAATATGGTTAAGAGACGAAATTAAATTCTTGTACAGGAAGAAATATTTTTTGAATCAGAAATTATATGACACTCACCTCGCAGCGACTAAACTACTTTCAAACGCACAATGGACACTATTCTATCAAGAAGTAGAGAACAAATTATTCTACGAACTAGCCAAAAAACAGTCAAATTTGGAGAATAAACTCAACAGGCTAAAAAACTGCCAGCTACATAACCAACAAACTAGAAACTCCAATAGTAACACGTTCGATCGTACGCAGTTTCATCCAGCTGTTGTAAATCTATCTAACACGCCCTTAAGTGAAAGTGAACACTTAACTTTATCCAAAGGACCGAAACACAACTGGCCAAACTTGAACAGCCTCAACATAGCCGCTACTATGATCACAGAATCAGAGCTAGCCATCAGCAAAATGCCGGAAGACACGCAAAATGAGGTTAGAAACGATGTTAAAAGGAAACTGACTGATATCCTCCACAATTTAACCAACCCCGCAAATAACCTCAATAATAAAGAAAAAATTGCTGAACAAAAGCGCATATACGCCCTCAAGAAGAAAATTAAAGACAACGAACTCATCGTAACCAAAGCTGACAAAGGTAATGCAACAGTTATCATGGATAAAAAAGTATATATTGAAAAAACAAAAAACTTTTTCACAGACAGCTCATTTTCCATAATCAAAAAAGACCCCACCCAAAAAATTCAAAAACTACTTAAACAAACTCTTAAAAACACTTCATTTTTATTTACCGAACAGGAAAAATCCAAACTCATACATATGAACCCAGGACTCCCCACTGCTAAAGCTCTTCCCAAAATTCACAAAACCGGAATTCCCATCCGGCCAATTATCAACTATAGACCGAGCCCCTTATACAGAATATCACAATTCATCCAATGTTTCTTAAGAAAAAAATATCAATTCTTATCCAAAAAGTCTATTAGAAAAACTAAACAAGTTCAATTTGCAACCGGATCACTCCATCCACTCTTTCGATATTGTAAACATGTACCCAAGCATACAAGTATCAAAATTAATTCCGATAATTATAAACAATTTAAACAAAAACAGCCACTTAAGCAAACTAGAGATACAAGACTTTATCACAATATTAAAACTTATCATTGACAATAACTTCTTCACTTTTGACAATGTCATATATCAACAAAATGGTTTGGCAATGGGGTCACCGGCCTCAGGTATCTTAGCAGAAATATACCTGGACTTCCTCGAATACACCAAAATTGACAACGAATTCGAAAACATTCTCTTTTGGGCCAGATATGTCGACGATGTCTTTGTAATCATGAATGAGAAATCAATTAACGCACCCACCACCCTCTTAAGACTCAACAATATTGATCCTCATATCAAATTCACACTAGAATCCGAATCAAATCAAAAAATCAACTTTCTAGATTTAACCATCACTAGAAACTCAGATTCTTTCAGTTATAAAATTTTCAGAAAACCCACTCAAACAGCCTCCACCATTCGCCAAGATTCAGTGCACCCCCAGTCCCACAAACGAGCCACATACAACAGCCTAGTTCACCGAGCCTTCAGCATACCTATGTCCAATAAAGATCTAAAAAACGAACTCAACACAATCCGCGGAATCGCAAAATTCAACGGCTTCAGCAATCATTTTATAGAAAGGATAATCAATAAACACAAACATCGCCCAAAAACTACCCTCAAAAAAGAAATAACCAAACCTCTAACATTTTCCACCTTCACGTTCAACAATGATATCTACAAGTTAACCAACATCTTTAAGAAACAAGGCGTTAAAATAGCCTTCAAAACCAACAATAAGAACATGAATGTTTTATACAATACTTCACACATCAACAAGACCAGCAGTTTTTTAAAATCAGGAGTTTATAGGATCAAATGTACCACCTGTAAAAAAAACCTACATCGGACAAACCGGGAGAAACTTCATTATCAGATACCACGAGCACACTAACGCAATAAAATACAAGTTTTCAGCCATCGGCCAACACATGCAAGATTATAACCATAATTTCACCAATATTGAACAAGACATGGACATCCTCGTATTAGCAAACAAGGGCCCTTTACTGAACATAATAGAAAATTACTACATACACCTAGACCAATACTTTAATGCCAGTCACAATCTCAATGAAATCTCAGAGAAACCCAACATAATCTTCGATCTATTTATCACTTTCCTCAGAAACAATAATGCAGCCAACCTAAACTCAATCCTACATTTAATCAAAGGTACTTTTCCAAGACAATTACACTTTCTCCCGCACCCTTCAGCCCCACCTTAAGCCCTCTTCCTAAGCCATATTTCATTTCCATGATTATAATTTTTACAACACCCCATTTATACTTTATTCTTTGTTAAAAACCTCTTAGTATGTATATTCCTTGTATTATTAACTATTACCATAACATCTCATTTCACTTGTTATTCTTTAAAATAATATTGTCTTAGGATTTCGCCACAAATGATCTTTGCTCCAATACGGCTGATGATGACCCCTAGATGGGTCGAAACTAGTACCGTATAATTTTGTAATTTTGTGAATATATTGTATTGAAAAGGTGGAAACATTTACGTTATTATTATTATTACTTATATATTATTCTCAGTTCAATACGGACCAAAAACATGAAATTCATAACCATCAAGGGAATACTTTGCCTGGTATACTAATCAATGAGATACCTCGATAGTTGTTGCAATCCTTCCTGTTCCCTTGCTTATAGATAGGTGCAATTACTGCTTTTGTCCAATCTGAAGGTACCTTACCAACACTCCATGCTAATCTTACTACTCTGTGAAGCTATTTCATTCCTGCCTTCCCACTATACTTCACCATTTCAGGTCTCATTTCGTCTATTCCTGCTGCTTTATGACAATGGAGTTTATTACCATCCTTCCCACTTCCTCAAGCGTAATTTCACCAACATCATTTTCCTCCCCCCCATGAGCTTGGCTGTTCGCAACACCACCAGGATGGTTTCCTTTTACATTGAGATGATGTTCAAAATATTCCCTCCACCTCTCCAGTGATTCCCTGGGATCTATTATGAGTTCACCTGAATTACTCAAAAAGCTGTCCATTTCCTTTCTCCCTCCCTTCCTAAGATTCTTTATTACTGTCCAGAAAGGTTTCCCTGCTGCTTGACCTAGCCTTTCCAGGTTATTACCAAAATCTTCCCACGACTTCTTTTTGGATTCAACTATTTGTTTCTCTAGTGTTTCTTTCATCTACGTACAAATCCCTGTCTGCCTCGGCCCTTGTTTGCAGCCATTTCTGATAAGCCTTCTTTTTCCATTTACAAGCTGCTCTCACTTCACCTTTTCCCATCCTTACATACAGTTGTTCTTAGGCATTCCTTTGCTGTTTCTACTACAGCATTCCTGTATGCTACCCATTCATTTTCTATATCCTGAACCTGCTTACAGTCTACTGTTCAAAACTTCTCACTAATCATATCCATATACTTCTGTCTAATTTCCTCGTCCTGGAGATTTTCTACCCTTATTCGTTTGCAGACAGATTTCACTTTCACTACCTTAGGCCTAGAGATACTTAGTTCACTACAGATCAGATAATGGTCTGTATCATCGAAAAATCCCCGGAAATTCTTGTACATTCCTAACAGATTTCCTGAATTCGAAGTCGGTTAAGATATATTCTATTATGGATCTGGTACCCCTAGCCTCCCATGTGTAGCGGTGAATAGCCTTATGCTTGAAGAATGTATTCGTAACTGCTAGACCCATACTAGCACACAAGTCCAGCAAACACTTCCCATTCCCATTAGCTTCCATATCTTCCCCACATTTTCCAATCACCCTTTCATATCCTTCAGTTCTATACCCAACTCTCGCATTGAAATCGCCCATTAGCAATATTCTATCCTTGCTATTGACGCTGACTACGATGTCACTCAATGCTTCATAAGACTTGTCAACTTCATCCTCATCTGCACCCTCACATGGTGAATACACGGAGACAATTCTAGTCCTAATTCCTCCAACTGACAAATCTACCCACATCATTCATTCATTTACGTGCCTTACAGAAACTATGTTGCGTGCAATGGTATTTCTAATAAAGAGCCCTACCCCAGACTCTGCCCTTCCCTTTCTAACACCCGTCAAGTACATTATAAGTACATTTAAGAAACTCTGTCAAACCTGGTTAATGAATAATAATTTCTTATAACATAGTAGGATTATATCATAGCTGAGTTATTAGGTTGATTAAAACATTTAATTGATACCTTAAGATATTAAACTGCAGATAATTTAGTGTATATTTAACTCTTCATGTAGGTGTATGTATGGTCGGACAAAATAGCAGGCTTCATAGCCTGAGTCCCGCCATATAAAACAAGCGTAATTTCACCAACATCATTTTCCTCCTCACCATGAGCTTGGCTGTTCGCACCACCACCAGGATGGTTTCCTTTTACATTGAGAAGATGTTCAAAATATTCCCTCTCCCCTTAACCGAACATCACTTACTCCTAGCACATCCAGATGCATCCTCTTTGCCGATTCAGCCAGTTCTACTTTCTTTATTCCATAAGCCCCATTAATATTGATAGCTCCCCATTGAATTCCATTTCGTTCGCCAAGTTGTTTCCAAGGAGTCCCTCGCTTGTCAAATGGGAGTGGGACTCCGTTACTCCCATAGGTCCAAGGCTTGCTTAAAATGTTCTGAGCTCGGTAAATTCATGAAGGAGGATGCTACCCTACTTGCACATAGTCCAAGTGAGGATCTCTCCTCTAACGGGTCATGGACCACCAGTGAATTGTATAGTCCTAGCCGCCTGAGCACAAGGAGGGCCACGACTCAGAATATGTCCGAGATGCCCACTCCCATTCCATAGCAACTGGTATCCCGACTCTCAGGACCACTTACTAGGCCACTCAGCCGTTGCCCATGGTTCACGAACTAGGACATGACTACAGTAACCCACACCATGAACCACTAGATGATAATTTACATAATTCTGTGGTTGATGATAGATCTCAGTCTGAACCTAGTATCAATTTTCTGCAATCTTGTGGTATTTCTGCTGTTCTCCTTCTAAGTTACTTTACATGTTTAGAAGTGAACAATGAACCTGTCTGTGCGTCAGTAAATTCTGGATGTAGCATCACCTTGATGAGTGAAAACTGGTATAATTCCGTGAAAACTGTTTGAAAGTTCCCTTCTTTAAAACCTGTATCTTTAACCTGCCATACAGCTAACTCTAATTCCTTGAATGTGATTGGACGTTTGGATGTCAAAATAAGAATCCGTAATTTCACATGGAGAATGCCCGTGCTAGTGGCGGAAGATTTATCTTGTCCTTTCATTTTGGGTGCAAATTTTATTGCCAAAACTGGTATGATATTGGACCTTCAGTACAATGAGTTCCAGTTTAAATTTGTGTTTGGATCTTTACATTGTGCAATCGTTCCCCTATTCTTCCTTATCATGTTAAGGCCATTTCTGAGGACACGGGTGAACCCAAAGCGCTTGACTTTGATCATTTGCCTGACGTTCAGGCCAACCTACTTAAGAATCTGATGTGATCAATTTCATGATGTATTCTCAGATAAGTTAGGTGTAACCAATGTCTTGGAATACAAAATTGAAGTCACTGACAACGTACCTGTTCGTTCTCCCCCATATCAATTGTCACCTCCTAAGATGAAAGCCCTTAAGGCTATTATTGATCAAATGCTTGCTGATGGTGTAGTACGTCGAGCTAAATCTGCTTAGTCTTCTCCCATATTTTTTGTTCCTAAACCACAGGGTGGCTTCAGGCCTGTCATCGATTATCTGATGTTAAATAAGAGAGTTGAGCTTCAATCTGTTCCTCTTCCTGACTTATACTCTTGCTTCTCTTGGTTTGGTAATGCCAAACTTTTTACCACTTTTGATTTGAATCAGACATATTATCAAATACCTCTTGCTGAAGAATCCAAGTACCTGACTGCTTTTGCTACTGATTGGAACCTGTATGAATTTGAGCGTGTCCCATTCGGCTTGTAACGGGAGCTGCGGTCCTTACTCAGCTGCTAGATAATGTTTTGTCAGACATTAAACTCAAATTTGTATATAATTATTTGGACGATTTAGTTAATTTCAGTGAAACTTTTGAAGAGCACCTTGTTCATCTCAATGAAGTCCTTGAAAGACTCCGTAAAGCAGGGCTAACCCTTAAGGCAAGCAAAGATACTTTTGCACAGCCCCAGATGTCCTTCTTAGGGCATACTGTTTCTGAGAAAGGTGTCTCTATTAAACAATCTCGTACTACGAGCTATTCAAAATTTTTCCACCCCTAAAGATGTTAAGGGTGTAGCTAGGTTCATTGGTATGGTCAATTTCTTCTGTAAATTCATCCCCAATTTTGCTGAAAGAGCAGCCCCATTAAACGCTTTGAGGAGAAAAGATGCTAAATTTGAGTGGGGTGATGCCCAACTTGAAGCTTTCTATGACCTGAAATCTGTCTTGTGTAACGCTCCTGTGCTGGCTATGCCAGATTTTTCTAAACGTTTCATTCTCCAAACCAATGCCTCATCTACAGGTATATCTGGTGTTGTCCTTTGAAGAGGGACGTCGTCCAATTTCTTATGCTTCCCGCAGTCTCAATTCTGCTGAACGTAACTATTTGATCTATGAATTAGAAGCTTTAGCTGTTGTTTTCTCTCTAGAAAGATTCAGAATGTACCTCGAACATCTCCCTTTTGATCTTGAAACAGATAATCAGGCACTGAGTTGGGTACTGGCCAAACCAAGGACCGGCGTCGTCTTGCTCGTTGGGCAGTATGCCTCTCAGCTTTTCAGTTTGAAGCTCATCACATTCATGGCACTGAAAACGTTGTTGCTGATAGTCTCAGCAGGATGTTCTACCCTGGCAGTCCTGATCTTCAATCAGAACCTGCAGATCACTCTCCTGAACAAGTTTCGGCCTTTGTTAATATAGTTCTCACTAATTCCCCTTTTCTTTTCAAAGATATTGCTGAACATCAAGAAGAGGATGCTGAATTAAAGGCTGTTATTGACAGGATTAAGTCTGGCGAACATGTCAAACTTTATGTCCTTAAGAATCGTGTTCTGTGTTGTCCTGCTCGTGGTCGCAGAGAGCCCAAAATTGTTGTTCCAGCTAATTTGGTTCCTGCTCTTTTTAAATATTTCCACAAATCCCCTGTTGGTGGACATCTCGGTGTGTTCAAAATTATGGAGAAGATATGTAAACATTTCATTTGGAAATCCATGGACGGTGAAATTCGTACTTTTGTCAAATCTTGCAAAACTTGTAATATTAGTAAACCTGCTCCTAGTAGTCGCCTAGGTCTGTTGTCATCTGAGCGAGCTTCTCACCCCATGGAGAGATTATTCATCGATTAGGGGGCTGTCACACAGGCTCGATCGAACGACTGTGATCAACCGACTAAGAAAACAAACCTACAGAGGGCAGTGGCACCAGTCACACAGCATCGATCGTCAGCGATCAACTACAAATGTGTCCGTTTTTCAGTCGCAGTCGTTCGATGATGGCGGACGCAACATAGTCATCTGTTGATGAAATCGAAACATTAATTTGCTTAGTGTATGAAAACAAAGTGGTGTATAATCCTAGACTCCCTGGATATAGTAATAGGGAGACCGTGAATTTTGTATGGCATTCTATAGCGTCGAGAATTCGGACAAAAACTGGTAAGTAATTATTAGATTGATTACGATTATCTTATGAATAGTGTTATCTTAGGTTATTTATTGATAAAATATATTATACGGAATAGATTGGTAAAAGAAGTTATACTAGGAGAAGTAGTAATTATCATTCTTGTAACTTAATTGAAGAAATGTTTGGAAAACATAAGCAGTGCTTTCCTAACCTCAATCTCGTACCTAATGAAATAAATACCACTGTTCGCTTTAATGACAAATAAGTGTAGGCCTATGCCATAAGTAGGCCTACTACATGTATATTTTCTTTGTCACAATATTCTGATTCATTGTTTCAGGAAAAAGTTGTACCAAAACATGGAAAATTCTGAGGGCTGGATATCGAACTTGGAGAGATAACATCCTCCCTCTTCTCCCAGGTTCTGCTGTACAGAAAACATAAAATGGGTCTACTTCAATGCCCTCAACTTTCTGGAACTCTTCATTGCTGGAAGAAGGTACAATTCAGTAATATTTATTTTTAAAAGTAGGCCTACACTACAGACCAGTGTTCTAGTTGTGAAAGAGTGAGGGGAAGATTCAGTCTGTAGGCCATTAGTTCCACCCATCTGTTCATCAATTTATCAGATATAACTGAAAGTAATACAATATAATCTAACCTAACAATCATCTTACTAAAATAATTATTGAAAGTAACAATTTCTTAAACAGAAGTCTTGTGTCCAGACTAAAATGTAGCTCCAATTTAGAAGAATTGCATTAATATGTTGTTCATTTTTTTCAGTTCTATAACAAACACATCTATGGAAGTGGCACCTGGTGTATGAGAGCCTTTTCACCAAGCTGAAATAGAGGAGGAGGAAGCAGAAATAATTTGTGTTGGAGGGGTCTAACTCCTACAGTTCAGAAATTACTGAAGGGACTTCAACTTCCAGTCCAGTGGCTTCTGCTTCTACAAATAGCTCTGCTAGCAGTTAAAAATAAAAGAAACAGAAATGTGACAGTGATGTGTTAAGTGAATATTTAGAAAAGATACTGAAAATTGAAAAGAAAATGTAGGTAATCATAATCAATGTTATTTTTAGTGTCTTCATGATGACATGGAAAGTATGAGTGTACTAGGTCAAAGGGTTTTCAAAGTTAAAATTCAGGAACTGTTGTATACACTGTTAGACCAAGAAAGAATCTAATAAAATTTATGTTCTTGAGAAATGTTCTACTTTTTAAATTGAATCAGTTTTTGTTACACTTATCTATCAATATTTATTGGAATCCTCAGTGAGTTATGTGTATTAACACCTGATGGGAAAGAACCTTAACTCCAATTTTTATTAATTATTAGCATTATTACAACATCTTAAAATGTATATTTTATGTGGAAGAACATGTATGGTTTACAAGGAAAGGAGTATTTTGAAATACATGTAGTAGGTCCTTTCTGTGTGTATGTAGTAAGCAGTTGTACAGCACAGGTGGTCTGAAACCAGACTGGCGTATTGATAGTTCTGTCCAAGAGCTGACTTCCTTCTTACAGTATACTGTTGATCGCAACTGCAAACTCATTGCACTAGGTTTGTACAGCACAGGTGGTCTGAAACCAGACCAGTGTAAAGACATGAGTAGTTTTGTCCAGGAGCTGACTGCCTTCTTACAGAATACTGTTGATCACACCTGCAAGCTCATTGCATTGGGTTTACTGCATCTCTATTCAATGTTGCTTACTATACTGCCATCCTGGGAGAATACACATCCTAAATATCTATTTGAAAGTATCTACCTGTTCCAGTTTTGTATTCTCAACCTGACATTCAGTTCTATTTTAGGTGTCTTCCCTACTGCCATCACTTTAGTCTTGAAACGACTAATTTTCATGTCATATTCATTGCATCCTTTTTGAAGTTGCAAGATATTAGATTGCACAGTTTCAATAGACCAAGTCGTTCGTATAGGACAAAATTCTTACTACAGTTATACCTGACAGAATCCCTCCCTGCCACCTTATACCTTTGTAACTTGGATAGCCTTTATCTCCTCATTCCAAGTACTCTCCTGCCATTGGTACCTGTCTGCACCAGCAATCACTACTTTCATGTCTGTTACCATACTTAAAATTTATTAATAACATATAGACCTACAGAGGGCATCAAGGTAGACCGATTTTTTTTTTTTTTTTTTTTTGTGCTGTAGATCCATATAAACAATGAAAGCAAAGATGAAAAATTCATTTGTAATTATTTTGATAGGTGTTTCTACCAAAGTTTTGTAGATTTTAATCTGCAACATAAAAAACTGTATTTTGTGTGATGTGATATTAAGGGGATATGATGGCAGAACATGTACATACCGTATTTATAAAAAATATATTCATATGACAGTTACATGCTTGTAATAAAAGGTTGAGTAGATTAATTACCCTGTAAGTCAATCCAAGATCTTACAAGACCCATACACCCTACTCTGTCAAACATTAATTTATATAATCGGTATTTACAAACAGTTTTGACAGGCAATGTAAGATATAGCAAAATTAAATCATTTACCACCTGAGCAATAGGCCTAAATAACATTTTACTGTAGACGGCAATAGTATTTAGTTGTTGGAAAGGCATACTCTTCACTTCTAAAAATAAAAGGCAAGGTGCTTGTTATTAGCACCTATTATTTTTTGCAGTGTTTGGTTCTCATTTTTGGTGAAATTGAAGGCAAAGTTTTCATTTTCCTTGAACTGATTCATAAGGAAAGTATTTGAGGATGGATAGATAGGCTTGGTAGTGTTCATATCAGTAAAGAAGTTACATATGAACAATACACAGAAAGGCAAAATCAACAGAGGTAAGAAAGAGAGTCCTACCAGACCTTTGCAGAAAAAGTTGTTACTCTGTACCAAGGAGTTTACCAGTAACTTGGATGGAAGTGCAGGATTTATATTAATTGGTTTATTATTGCCAAATGAGCAATTAGATCAGCTTGCCAGTGCAAAGTTTGGGGAGACAGTACTTTATGCTTAGTGATGAGGGTAATAAACAAGACCTTGTGTATAATTTACATGTAGTTGTGACAAGTATCAGTCTATTACACTGCCAACTTACTTATTAGAACAATATTCCAGGAGCTTTTCCTATAGTTATTAAGCTAGTGTACAGAGCACTAGCCTCACCTGAACTCCTCAAGAAATGTACACATATGTAAATACACAGAACCCTAAAGAGAATTTACTTTGGAAGAGATGTCCATAGACAACCTTTCTTCACAGCCATTTAGTAAAATTAGCTGCTTTTGAAGCTGCTGTAGTCTTCAATGATATAAATTAAGACAGGATTGTCATTCTTGCAAAGTTTGGATATGGACCTGGATTCTTTGCACAAAACACAGTAGGCCTACAGAAATTCAGCAACATGCTTGTCATGAAAGCAATATGATACTATTCTGAACATGGCACAATAACAAAGAAGAGGAGAGGCAACAAGAGATTTGCAGAGGATCATGAGGGAGAGAAACAGTGTAAGGAACTCCATTGCTTTTATCATTTTCACAATATTCAGAACATATGTGCAGTTTTCTTTCTTTTAAAATTATTTACAGGATTGTAATGAAACTTGACACACTATTTCTACATTAGGTAATGAAAATTTTGACTGGAAGCATTTCTTGATATGTCTATTATTTTGGCAGGTGGGATCTCACCAAGAGGTATGAAAAAAAAAAAAAATCTGTTAACCTCCATCTAACAAATACCTCAAAATATCATTTTAAAAGACAGTAATTATGACCCAAGATCCAGCATCATTAAAACAAATAAGCATAAATGGTATTCGTCTTATATTTGAAGTAGGCTACAATGAGCCACTGTTGTGAGGCTTTTGTTGGAATTTTCACCCTGTCAAGAATTCTGGCTGTAGTGATCTATGAATGGCATCACATATAATAGGAACAAATCCACTGATGTATTGTGAGCAATCCTAAATCTGTATGAGTCACCAATGTCCAGAAACCTGTAGGCCTAAATAAATATATTTCCACTGTTGATTGTAGCACCTTCAAATTATGAATTCAATATGATGTACATAACAGTTTTCAGTCCTTTTTATCAATACTTTATTAGAATCCTGTAGAATGCAGAGAAATGTACCTGCCACTAATCTTTTATTTGATATATTTTGCCACGGACATACAGTAGTTGTTTCGGAGGTGAATATCACTTCTGACTTTAAACCTAAAAAAATCGTTGTGAATACTGAATTTAACAATAGTATCAGCCTTTCCTCAGAACTTACACTTTTCCTGTAATTTGTTTGCCTGATGTTTATTAGTGACTTCATTTCTTCCTCTAATTCCTTATACAGTAATTATTGATGGGCATTCGGTACTAGTTCCTGAATTTTTCTTCGTCATTCCACAACGAAGGCACACTTTGGTGGAATTCTCCATGGCGCTTTACCTTGTCCACTGCGATCGTCTGGTTCTTTCCTTTCTCCTGATATATTCATAGGTTAGAATCATATTTCCACCCGAATTATCGCTTTCACAACACATTCTTTTTCTCTCGTGAATATGAATACGTCTGTAGCCTGTACGGTACTGGGCGGGTGTATCAGCTGTTTCCGTGCAGTCGATCCCTCTCGATCGATGAGCAGTGTGACAAGGTAAATGAATTTAGTCGTTAGTACTCGATGCCAGTCGGTCGCTCTTGATCGTTCGATGCCCTGTGTGACAGCGGGCTTACATTGGTCCTAATCCGCGATCTGTTTCAAGCAACAAATGGGAGTACTAGCATTAGCCATACGAGTTGGGAACAGCCACGTAAAACGCAAGAACGCATCAACACACACAAGTATGAAACAATGGCCAGTCCATGATCGCGGATAAATTTATGTTGCAGTGGCCGTAGGGGGATGCTATCCCCGTTTCTACTGTCGTGCCTAGAGGAGAGGTGCGTTAGGTCTTGGGCTCGGCCGTTCTGCACCGCAAGCCAGTGACCAGATGTCCAGGTGAAAACTACTGTTCCTGCCTCACAACCGGATGTGCCTAGTTAATGGTTGTGACCACTGTCCCATGCCAAAGATTCTGATGACTACATGTTTACCGATGTGGCCATTTGTGGCGAGCAATATCCACATACATTTTTGGACATGCCAATCAACAACGTAACCTTGTAACCAGATATTTTAATGACGACTGTCGTGCTAGACCGCGCTCGGTTCTGGAGGAACCATGTAACAACGTATTGGTGAACCCAGTTTGAACTGATATAATATGGAAGCTGAAGACATCGGCCGAGTCGTCAGTCACAAAATCAGCAAAAACTAGTGGTGTTATCGTGTAAATAAGGAAACAGACTCAAAACTCAATGCCAGAAGATATTCTTTTCTTATTTTGTTTTCCATGATGTTTTTTTATTTCCAGGGGATGTTTACGTTTTTTTTAAGACAATAATTCAGTGTTGGCGTTTGTTGGACATGAAAAGAATGAATTTTTTTGATCTCTTCACAGTGTATATTTTATGTCCTTTCTCTTTCAGTGAACATTAAGCGATTAATTGTTTTTAAAAACTATGCAGAAACTAGACTGCTAACTAAAGTGAAAAAAGTTATTTTATTTGGAGCGATGCTCCAAGTTAAGGGGGGGCGGGGGAGTATGTAGTGATTGTTTGAAATTGAAATACTGGGAAAATTTGTATCATGTATTTATTTATTGTTATTTTTTGTGTATGAATTTTGGAATTAGTTTATGTTGACATGGCTCTTCAAGATTGTTTGGTGAAAAATTGAAGTAAAATGTGTTTTTTTTTTTTTTGTTTTGTTTTTTTTTTTTTTTTTTTTTGGACATACGGTAGTACACACGCTAGATCGAGATAGGAAGCTTCCTGGAGTTTCCGGTTTCATCATATTGCATTAATTTCAAAATTTCTGGTTGCTACTCGATGTTCTTTATCAGCACTTATTGCTGGGATGTCATCGGATAAAATAAAAGTTAGTGTGATTAGCGGACAAAGGAAAATACGGGCGCTCATTGGTTGTTTCACGATTTCCTAATTTCTGGAGAGTAGCTCGTGGCTAACGCGAAGCTCTGCTGAGCCGTCTTTCTGCTTTGACCAGTGAAAGGAAAGGTTGCCTTCTTCAGGTGACGGGTCTTCTTGGCCCCCCCAATAGGTAAGCACTTAGTTGTTTTCATCTTTCAGGTTATCTTCAAATGTAGCATTCCGTTTAGTTTCTTTGCCGGAGCTTACCCGTTTTTTCCTTCATTTGTCAAATATTTCTTAAAATGACTTAGCCTTCCGGCAAGTCATATCAGATTTGTGTTACGAGACGGTTCCCATTTCTTTGATTTCGTAAATTAGATATTCAATGCCTCTCAATGTAATCGTAAAGTGTAAATTTCCCCTTGGGGCTGTCTCCTTTATCCCGTTTCATCTTGGAGGATTCACATTTAGGACGGGCACCCTTTCTCAGAGTGTTTTTGAGAGGGCTGCCTCCTAAAGGTGCCCTGCACTAGGATAAACATTTTAAAAGTTGTTCTCCTTTCTTATAGGTACCGCCTGGATATGGTTCCCAGCCGCTTCCCAGTTATCCTTCCTTAGCCGTCATGTTGGTTAACCTGTTTGTTATTGTTTTCTGTGCTTAATGAGCATATGGTTTTAATTTCGTACATGTTATTACTATCATGTCTCTTGGCGTTAATTTGTGTTGGTGTGTAACTATGTGGTTGCACAATGGTAGCAAATATTATTATTATTACTTGTAGCCGTATCTACCCGGAGGTTACAAATGGATCTTAGAGAATACTTTGTGATGCGGCAAGGGCTGGCATTTTTGAATTAAGAGAGATATGCCATGGTGGAAAATCGTACAAGAACAGAGAGACTCTATTTGTGTTGTAATGCAAATGGAAGCGAGAGACTTTCTTCCCTGGTCATAGGGAAGTTCAATTAGCCACGAAGTTTTAATGGCATCGGGTACTTTCTGTGGAAGTACAGGCATATAAAATGCATATAGTACAGTAATCCAATGAATAAAACACTTGCACAGCGGAGCCAGAATTTCTCCTCGTTTTGAATCATGTTTTTTTTCTTTTGTTGTGTGAGGTTATGTTTGTGAGTTATCCGAGTGCATTATTTGAATACTGTAAATGCACCTTGTTGGATACATTTTGGGCATAGATCTTTTTTCATGGCATTTGAAAGGTTTGAACTGTGAATCAAGGTTAATTGCATGCAGTAAAAATGGACCTCAGAATATTTTGTGACGCGGCAAGGGTTGACACTTCTGAATTACAAATTGGCGGTTAATTCAAAATCACGTAATTCGAAGTCCAATTTTTGAGCCCCAACGACTTCGAATTAACAAGGTTTTACTGTAGCAGGAAAGAATTAAGTTTGAAGTTGTAAAATCAGTTTGAAGTCCTTTCAAATCTTGAAGAAGAGTTGAGTGTGGAAAGAACTTTGGAAAATGTTAAGAACACTTATATACAAAAGTGTGAAAAAGTAATTGGTTATCGGAGTTATCAACAGAAAGACTGGATGTCTGAGGAAACTAGGGACTTAATTGAAAAATGAAAAGAGGTAAAAGCTATAGTAAAGCAAAGCAGAACAAGACAGCAGAAGCCCAAGGGAAATATTCGGAAATTGACAAAATGTTTAAAAGGAGTGTGCGAAGGGATAAAAGAATATGGATTGACCAGCAGGCACAAATTGCAGAAGAAGCTGAGAAGAAGGGTGATATGAAACAACACAGTTCAAATAAATTAGGGAAACATGTTTTGTAACGTCTGGTATGTGAACGTTAATTTGAGTTGTCAAATCGAAGTTACACTCCATCCGTGGGCATAGCCATGCATTAAAATGTCAGTTGACCCCTCAAAACAAAGTGAATAGTGGTGTATCCGTGTGTCGTGAGGTACACAGACTACGGCGGTCATTTGAGTACGTTGTACGTAAACCAGCACATCCCATGAGATATCTTAACGAGGTTCAAGTTGCAAGGGCCGTCACTTTGATCCAGGAAGGATGGACTTTTCATCGTGTTGCTGTGGAACTCAATGTCTCTCCGTAAGTTATTCAACGCTTGTGGAATCGCTACAATGAGACACGCCAGTTCACAAGGAGGATTGGACAAGGTCGCGGACGCATTACAACCCCACAGGATGACCGATATCGACCATCTGTGCGTTGCGGCGTAGTTCGGCAACTGCCAGAGAACTGCAACAAGACCTCAGGAGGATCACTGGAGTCATGGTGCCTGACCAGACAGTAAGAAACAGGTTAAGAGAAGTATCCTCACGACCCAGACGTGCTGTCTGAGTGCCCCGTTTAACGCAGCAACATCGCACAGTTCGGCTTCTGTTTGCCCGTACCCACGTCAACTGGCAACTTCGCCAATGGAGACCTGTGTTGTTCACAGACGAGTTCTGATTTCCCCTGACACAGCGCGATGGACGTCAACGTGTATAGAGACGCAGTGGTGAGCAGTACATGCCAAATATTATCCAGGAACGCAACCGTTGGGATAAGGGTCTGTGATATGTGGGGTGGCAACAGTACTGATGGTTGTATGGATCTTGATATAGATGTTGATTACCATAGGGAACTTAAAATATTTGTCCCGAATGAGTAAGTTTATAATACCAATATAATGGTCCGTTATTGGACATTATAAATTTTCCAGCTAACTCATTCTTGGTTGCCTGCGTTTCGCCCTTTTGGAAATGAGACATAGTTCTCATAGTGCATTGGCACTGTTGGTGGCTTCAAGTGGCCTATGCAGTGGCCTCCACGGTATGCACTAGCCTTGCGTCTTGGGAGGTGTGCTAAGTCCCAACTGATGAGCCCAACTTAGCACACGAGGGCGAAACGCAGGCAACCAAGAATGAGTTAGCTGGAAAATTTATAATGTCCAATAACGGACCATTATATTGGTATTGTATGGATCTTGTCGTCATCCATGGTAATCTTACTGCTGCGGGGTACAACAAGCAGATACTGCTACAGCATGTGTTGGTTGCTGCATATGGTGTTGGCCCTGAATTTGTACTCATGCACGACAATGCCCGGGCTCATGTAGCGCACATCACCAGAGCTGTCTTGCGAGAACTGGACATTCAAAAGATGAAATGGCCAGAAGTGAGTCCCAACCTTAATCCCACTGATTTTTTACTGATTTTTATCGCAGCAAGTTGTTTTCCATATGATGATGTAAAATTGTATATTGTCCTGTTTTTGTTTCCATCACATCTCTCTTTTGTTTTTTCAATTGTTCCTTCATTATGTTTTTGGCATATTTTTAGCTTGCATTATGTAAATTATTTCAACCCCCCTCCCCCCCCTATCACTGAAGATGGCTCAAATGAGCCGAAACATGTTTGAATTCGTTTACTCCATCTCATGATGGAATTATATGATGTATTGAATTAGGAGGATACACTTAATTTTTACCTTTCTAAAGTGAAAACCGTCAACAGAGAATGATTCTAATATCTTGTAATAGAGTCTAGGCACCCACGTGGATGACACCTTCCTCAACTGTAAGTGGGCATGCACAATCCGCTGCAGGGTGTTTCGGCTAATTCCCGTGGCTGCCTCCATTTCCGTAAATGTGATGAATTTGTTTCCTTGGATGGCCTGTTCAACCCAGGCAATGGTGGCTGGTGTTGACACTGCGACATTCCTTCCAGAACTGATTCCCTTGTCCACCCAGTTGTAAACTGTTTCCCGTGATGGCGCATGATTTCCACAGACTGCCACCAAAAGCCGATGAATTTCTGCAGTGGTTGCGCCTTCTTTCCATAGGAACTAAGTCGTATAGCGCTGTCCCTGACGGTTGCTTTTCACGTTGCCTGCTCCTACGCTGACAGTGTTGTTATGAAATGGCTATGACGAGTGCATTCATTGGCCCCTGTGCGTGTGCTGCTACCAAATGGTGGAACAAAACACTAGTTACACATCACCACCTTCAAATGTAAAATGTGAACCATACCCAGATGTACAAAAAATAAAGTGTAAAACAATACAGTATGCCCCTCGTACTTACGACCATAAATAATTTAAATCAAGTTAAAACGGAAGAAGAGTTGGCATCAGAATTAATCAGAAAACTGGGCCAAGCCCAACTGTGTGACATAACTTGCATCACAACCTCATGGTGTGGGTAAAGCAGTAGAAGAAGAGGAATAAGAATATAGTACAATGGAAGAATATACATGAAGCAGTCAGTTATCTCAATCACACTTCAATATTCCTTATAATGTCTGCGCTCAATATTGTGATTTGTTACAATGGAAGTAATTTCTCTTCAGTTTCGACTTAATCTATAATTGTTAGATTCTTCAGTAACAAATTCAGTATAATATGAATTTATAAAATACCTAAAAAGAAATAACCGAGTATATCTGAAATGAATTTTGAGTTAAATGTTTCTTTTTCACACATAATCTGTTAACTCGTTGGTTTATACTGACGGGTCTCAGCCATGTGATTGTTTGCAGAATGTAACGTAGCTTGACAGCCGTGAAGCTCAGCACGAGTAGATTTGTGCACATATTTCAGACGTTCACCAAGATATGGCACTGACATATTATATACTGCCAGAAAGAGGAAGAGTTATTCTTTCTTGCAATAGTAATCTCGAACAGTTCACATTACAATCAACCTTGAAAAGATGTAGCTTGATGGCTCGCAGCCGTGGAGCCAAGCACGAGTATATTTGAGCGTGTATTTCAGAGGTTCATCAAGAGATGGAAGTAACATGTTATATATCGTTGGAAAGAGCCATTCTTTCTCAGAATGGTAATTGCGTTTGATTATCTCAAAGAGTTAGTATTATAATCGATCTTGAAAAGTTACTCCCTGTTGTATCTTTCCCTATCCAAGGTGAGTAGACGAGTAGCATGGCGCATAAAAGGCAGTTGTCAGTTAACGGTGATACATCGGATATGCTGAACAGAAGTGATAATGAAAGTGAGTCAGAAACTTCAGATTTTGAAAAATTACGTGTCAGTGGTGATAGTAACAGTGGCAGATCCGAGAAAACTGACAATGAATCCAAAATTTCTGATGGTGATAGTGATGTCTTTAATGTTGAAATGCCAGGTGCTAGAAGAGCTAAAGAGATGAAAAATGAAAACTACTGATATGGCAAAATATCCAAATATAGGATTTATGATTTTTCATTTTGTAAATTAAAGTTTGTGTGCCTCCGTGGCTCAAGCGGTAGCATGCTGGACTCTCACCACTGGGTTCCGTGGTTGAAATCCCGGTCACTACATGTGAGATTTGCGCTGGATAAAGCGGAGGTGGAATAGGTTTTCCTCTGGGTACTCCGGTTTTCCACGTCCTCTTTCATTCTAGCAACACTCTCCAGTATCATTTCATCTGTCAGTCATTAATCAATGCCCCAGAGGAGTGCAACAGGCTTCGGAGGCCGGCACAGTTCCTATCCTCGCAGCTGGATGGAAGCTTCATTCATTGTATTCTTGACCCGGTCAAATAACTGGAAACAGGATGTGTTTTTTCATTTTTCCAAATTGAAGTTTACAGAAGAAAACTGTAATCTATATATATAAAATAAGAGTTTTGTCTGTACATTGCTCAGAATTTAAAAAGAATGGCATTTCTGTATCGGTCATGTCCATCGTAACAAGGAAATGCACTCATTACTTTTCCATAATTTCTGTCTATCTGTCTGTATGTATGTATATGTACAAGCATCTCAAGAAAATGGCTGAAGAGAATTTAATGAAAATTGGTATGTGAAGTCGGGGAATGAGCCACTCCAATCTAGGCTTTAAATAATTTTATTCACGCTGGGTGAAATCGTAATTTAGGGGAAGGCCTAAAATTTAATTCTCAAATATTTATATTATTAGTGGTTCTATTGATAAATATTACATATAGAATTAAATTGCCAATCATTTATGTCATACGTTGTTACCGTACCGGCTTTGATAGCAAAGATATTCAAGAATTTGTATTTTTATTGCTAGTCCAAATCAACACCGAGCCACGAGAAAATGGGAAAACAGATATTAATGAAAATCGGTGTATAGAGTCAGGGAATAAGAAACTACAGTCTAAGTTCTGAAAAATTTTGTTCACCCTGGATGAAATTGTACTTTAGGGGAAGGTGCCTAAAATTTAATTTTTATATACCTATGTTAATAGTCCTATCGAAAAGTACTCCATAACAAAAGTTTTAGAGAATACTATTTCCGATCATTTATGTTTTATTCACTTTAACCGTACCGACTATGATAAGAGTGGTATTTCAAAGTCGGATGAAAACTAAATGTGAAGGCCTACAATACCACAATACATTGACCATTGTTTGCTGTGATGTTCTTTTCTCTTATGCTGCCGCTCAACTCCGATACATGGGATTACTGCTGCGTACCGAGTATAACAGCCTGACTGAATATTGGCAGGAAATAGCAGGGGAGCTAGAAAACTTTCTACTTTAGCATATCATTCCTCTGGTTCATACATTTTCTGATACCATACTGCTGCTACATAACACACTGGTTCATCATAGTATTCCAGCTATTCGATCCCTACTCTGGCGCGCTGTTTTGAATGAGCAGGGTGCACACTTAAGGCAGAGGCTCACTTAGTAGTAGTAGTAGTAGTAGTAGTAGTAGTAGTAGTAGTAGTAGTAGTAGTAGTAGTAGTAGTAGTAGTAGTATGGCCTGGTCTAGAATTACAATTTAGGCATATTCCAAATTATAGCACCACAATTCACTAATTAACTCAAAATTCAACCCTGAAAAGAGCTGTTTCTTAAAAAGAGCTTCTTCCTCACCGCCTTTATTAAATTCTACCTTCATTTTATCCAAATTAGCAGTGAAGAGAGGGTTTCTCCTCTGGTTTGGAGGAAAAAATTGCCTCCATGTCAGATTTTTCTGCCGCCAATGTAGTGAATTGAGATTTTCCGACTCATCGGATACTCTTACGGAAGATTAATAAAAGGGCATAGATTTTGCCCTGGGACTCTCCACTACTCAACGCCTGCCCCCTCCCTCTCCGATAAAAGACAAAGAGTGTTCACGGATCACAGCTGTCTGCGCCCTGGTCATTTCAGCCATGGAACTTTGGACTGCTAGATCCGCAGCGTTGTACTGTTCGTTAAAAGTAAGAAAATGTGTGGTTTTTCATTTGATCGAGTATTTCATGTGAAAGCATTGCTTTTACTTGCGCCAATCCGACTGATGTCATTGTAATGACCTATGTTCATTTCAGTTAGGAAAACCACTAAGACAGTCTTTCTCAGGATGTAAAAAGGCAGGTTGGAGAGTGAGTGTCTTCCATTATAATGAATACTCCACAAGCTGATTGTGACTGATGTTAGACAAGCGGGCCTAATATTACAATGAAAATTTCCTAACCTTCATTTGAGAAAAGACACTGGTGACTTCCCGTCGCGTTTCTAGGGTAACGTTGAGAACTGTGCAATTTAATACAATCTTGCTCACAACGTGTACACTACCTAACCTAGAACTCGGTATACAATGTAGAATTCCGTTGTGAAGCACAGGTACATCAGCTAGTAATTAATAAATTAAAGTTCTCATGAACTGAGATTTACATAGATTAAATACTAATCATGGGCATGCAAAGCGCTAGAAAATCAATACACCAATGGGTTAATAAATGTTTTCTTTTTCAGGTATTTCACAAATTTATTTTATACTGTATTATTTTCGGCAGACTGAAGAATCTAACCTAGATACAATATTGTGATATCTTCTCCCAAAAATTGCAGGTAATACATTAATAAATATGGCAGATTAAGGTTCTGTTTCATTTCCGCAATTGATCAACTCATCTTCTTTTAGCATAGAGAAATAAAAGAATTTATTTAAGTCTAAAATGAGATCATTATACTTACATGAAATAACCGCTGTCAAACAAGGCTTGTAATTTAGCTTGTGCCAGTAGTGATGTCTCAGCGAAGGAATGGCACAAGTAAAGCTTATCCACACACTCACTGCATAATTGCTTGGGCAATTTATCTGTGCGACACACCTAAAAAAAAAAAGGCAGATGTGAGGCAACATGAACTCAATACTTTGATTCTGTAAAGGACTACTTATCTGTTTCTGATCTTATTATAGTCACAATCAAATCAGAAAGATTCAGATACCACATATTCTGGCCTCTAAAATACACTACAGTTCCAGTCATTGAGACACGTTTTTATATAACCCTGAGTATCATTACCATTCAATTTATACGTTCAAAAAATTGCCAAAATATTAATGAAATCTTGATGCAAAAAAATGTTAAAATATACACTTACTTTATTTCTATATTATGTAACACATTTTCATGAGATTCAAATATGTAACACCTTTTTAATACACCCATATAACGTATAAACAATCCATTAATAAAGAATCATATAAAGATGAAAAGGGAACAACCACATTTTATATAGCACTGGCTATTTCATTTAAAAAATTATTTAACTTCCACATTTCAATGTCCACTGTTGAACATTCAGGTACTTTGTGGTAAAAAACCAAATACCAACATACACAATACAGGTGCTTTGAAATTAAACACAAATAAGTGTTTACAAGATTGTTTGAGAAAAATGTTCAAAGTTTGCAGAAATAGGCTCTTTATTCATATTTCACTCCAAGTAATTACATCCATTACAGAACCGCTGAATTGTACGACTCACTATCGCAACCCTCACCGTTCTCTGCAGTGTCTTCAAAAACCTGTCTTAGATCATCATAGTGTGAAAATGTTGTGTGAACTGCTCTGGAATGAAAGTTCCAACGTGTAGTGCATGCTTCTGGAAGTCTGAATCCTTTGGATTCCAGAAGATGAGCTCTTTTTGAGGATCTACTAAAAAATGAATTAAATGCTGTCAGATTATGAATGAAGAGCCTGACTGATTTTATTGTTTTGGAGCAATGGAGAAGAACAAGGTTTAAGTTTTGTGCATAACAGTGTAGAAATATTGCCTTTGGGCAAACTTGTTTAACGTAACGCTTAACACCTCCTTGTTTTCCTGCCATTGAGGAACACCTGCCATATGTTTTGACATACAATTTTGTCAATTACTCCCTACTTTCACAGAATATCGACAATTAATTCTGATAAGCCTGATTGCAGTCTTATCAATCAAAACATCACAAAAGCCTATGAATCTTTCTGTAGAACCCTGTTTTGAGAAGAATGAAAATATTACACTAACTTGAGATCGGTTTGATACATCTAAGGTCTCATCTACCTGAATACCAATGAACTCACAAGAATCTAATTCTGCTTTGATTGTCTCCTGAATGATGGCAGTTACAGACTCAATTCATTCATTCTGTCTGTATTTTGCTTGATGTGCCTTTTAAAGCCTGATGTGGACTGGAGATAATCTCTAATGTACTGTTCCTGTTTTGAAAGAAGAATCAAACAACTCTAGGTAATTGCCCCTGTTAAACGAGTCTTCCCATTCAAAATGACCTATCCAAGCTTCTGTTTCCCAAGAAAACGCACAGTGTCAACAAGTCTCAACAACAAGCCGATTTTGTTTCATGATTTCGTTATGTTTAACGGCTTGAATTCTTGCACCTTCAGATAAAGAATGTTCTATCCTCCTGCACCCCATTAAACGTAATCTCTCTTCATTCTGAATATGTTTTTTTTTTTTAATTTTGATGCTTCTCTGCTTTTCTATGAAAGGTTTTTGTAACAATTACACCACTTAAACGTTCTGCGTTTTCACCACCAAACAAAACACACGTATAACAAAAAAGCTTCTTACTTTCGGAACAGGCTGTTAACCATGAATATCGTGTATTCCAAGAAAAATACTTAATATCCAAATTAGGCATACATCTTTGGATTTTGGCTTCAGACTTCTCTTTGCAAGTCCAAGATGAGAACAGTTTACATTTTAAAGACTTCAAAAGACTCGTTAAGTTCTAGAAGGCGCCTACTTCACTCATTATTTCAACACTAGTTTTAATCGGATGATGTCAATTTTGTTTTACACAACTAACAGTCCATGTCTGAATTTTCACAAATAAAGCCAATAATGCACTGATTTCCTACTAATTCAAAAGAACAACCAACAATTAACAATACGGTACTTCAATGTCACCTTCGCGGAGGGGAGGGAGTTTCTACACACTCAAATAGCAGAGGAGGCATGCCTCTCTGGGGTCTAGACCTTGCGGAGAGAAGAGTGCGGACGGTAACCTATCTTTCCTTCACCACCTCGCTCGAATCATCAAGCTGATGGAAGGGAAACAAAACAAAAAGTCCTGGGTGAGACAAGTTAGTGACTGCCCCCTGTCAGAACAAGTAGTCTGCTGTCACCATCTGGCGGGGCGATCAGCAAAGCACATCACCTGCTGTCATCATGTAGCACATATCAAATAGAGATTATTGTTGATTTAACACAACAACAGCAGCAGATAAATTTGTTACGATATTTATGTTTAATCGTATTTCTTAGGGTAGGCATTGCCTCAAATGACTCCAAGTAGTTTCATCACTGGTTGAAGCTTCCCCTTAAGCTATCTGCAGGAGCTATCACATGTTTATGAAAACCCTGCCAATACCTTGAGTTCCCTATTCATAACCTATGATTCCTTGAGTTGCAGGGCCTTCGGAATGCCATCTGTGCCCCTGCCTCCTGGTTCATGTCAATACATCCTCCTCACACTAGAGCCATTCAGACCATACTGCCCTAAAGCGCCCAGCTTTTATAGTATTTTTGAGGGCAAGCTTCAAGAACTCTTTACTGATACGCTGGATTCCTGTACACACCCCCAAATTTTAACCTGATGAGTGCTATGCCCGCCTATAGATGACAAAACAATAAGTTAAATTGTACAAGATCCATGTTTTCAATACAAGATATGTTGTTGATTAAAATTACATCATCATTTATTAAATGGTACCAGTTTCAACATCCAGCCAAATAGAGTCATTATACAAAGATATAAATTGAAGTTAAAACACACAAAATTGACCCTCATAATTAAAACTATCTATAACAAGTTAAAATATAAAGCATATTTATGCTAAATGTCTAGGTTTGAATATGTAATTAATACAAGACTGACAACTTGTTAGTCATGAATAAAATAAAAAACTGAAGCTGAGAAGCCTCGTAGAAATAAGTTCACCAAGCTCGATAGCTGCAGTCGCTTAAGTGCGGCCAGTATCCAGTAACTGGGAGATAGTGGGTAGGGCCCCACTATCGGCAGCCCTGAAGACGGTTTTCCGTGGTTTCCCATTTTCACACCAGGCAAATGCTGGGGCTGTACCTTAATTAAGGCCACGGCCGCTTCCTTCCACTTCCTAGGCATTTCCTATCCCATCGTCACCATAAGACATATCTGTGTCGGTGTGATGTAAAGCAAAAAAGAAATAAGTTCGAAGTCTTTAACAGTCTTAAAATTTTTAGATTTGGGTGATTTTTACAGCATTGGCATCAACGTATGTAGAGAAATGTATGCTAAGTGCAATGCAGTAATGTTAAATACATTGAAAGAAGTGGATGATGTTCCTGTGTGAGCATAAAAACAATACTAAGTCAGTAGATAATACGTACAAAAACCATCTTCGTAAATACGATGTTATAATACCAATATAAATGGTCTGTCCGTTATTGGACATAAATTATAAATTTACTCATTCGGAACAAATATTTCAGATTCCCTATGGGAATCAACATCTATACCAATAGGATGTTATGTCGTATTTTTCTGGAGCGAGTGGATCTTGTGACCGAAATTGTATGTTGAAGAAGTTAAAATATTCTCGATCCAATGCGGGCCTGTAGTATGAAAGGTAAAAACAAGTTAAATTGGATAGTGGAAACGGGGCAAAAAAGTAAAGATTTATGAAGAGACTCACCTTTTGGTTGACTGGTTTGTATGTATTGCGGAGTTGAGTTGGAGAGGAACTGGGAAGGGAAACGTGTGCACCGACTGGGGAAGAAAGGGGAGAGGGAGGAGTGTGTTAGGTAGGAGGAGGGGGAAGGGTGATAAACAGGGCGGGATCAGGGGGTTTTTGAGGTAGGAGTGGTAATCGCGTCAAAGAGTTACATCCTATCTGAAAGACTGAGCTATTTTCTGGAATTTTGAACATATTAAACACTGTAATGAGAACATCAAACAGAATTTTCGGTTTCTCAGAGATGTCATTTAAATTAAAGTTTGAATTAAAAAACTGGTCTAAGTGAATGTAGCAGCTTTCGGTAGTATCTAAAAGAGGGCCATTGCTAAGCGTGTCAAGGATCTCAATATCCTGGTCTATCCTGTAAAATGTATGCTTAGCATCGTGAATATGCTGGCCTACCACGGAAAATCGGTTATACCCAATTGCATTCGTATGTTCTGTGTACCTAATTTTTATGCTTCACAATTAAGTATTTATTTATTTTCCACCTAGTCGATACAATGATTGCTTAAGGCAATTTTTAATGGTCAAAAGTGGTACATGTTTCGTATATTATCAACATCTTCAGCCACATAACACTGTTTAGACGAAAAATATATAAAATTGACAAAGTAATGCTTTAGAGGAAGTGTCCTTAAAATTAACATAAGATTGACAAGATTAAAACAAACAAATAACTCAAGAGAAATAATTTTTATGCTACGGCCGGTTTGCCCAGTATCTAAGCTGCTACAGTCATTGCATCGAAATCTGTATACACCTGATTTTGAGAAAGGGTTAGAGCTATAGACGCCTATAGACGGGCTGACGCAGCCGGTCCAGCACTGCTACGCCTGTCTATAGACTGTGCGCGAGAATTTTAAATTTTCTGAGTTTCCCAGTTCACATTCGAGTCCCAATTTTATCTCTGACATGTTCTGCCATCTGTTGGGCATTATGTAGAACTAATTGATCAGAGATTATAGCTTCGGGAAGTAACTTACAGAGCTTTTTGTAGACATCTGTGGGGTTCATCTGTGATGTAAACGAACATGGCGGAACAACAATCTAGTTGCTCTTGCAGCGATGTTATTTCGGATCACAGAATCTTTTAGTTATTAACCACAGTGGAAAATGATGATGGAGATGATTTTAATGAATTGTTAAGCAATTTTGAAAGTGAGAGTGATACAGAGTGCCAAAAATATTGTACGTTAGAGAGAAACCGAGCTTCTTTCTAAACGAAAGAAGAAAAACACGGTGAGTACAAAAGTTATTTTATCACCATTTTCATGGCGGACAGATTACTTTTCTTCACCAGACTTTCAAGTATCTGTGACAGGCTCTGAGGGCCAAGTAATGTTTGATGACAACCCAAAAATTATTGATTTAAAAAAAACTTTTCTGCCAGTGGAGTTGGTGCAGATAGTTGAACAAATCGGCATTACAAACAACCAGTAGAAAACATTTAACTATCACCACATTCCAGGTTTAGAAAGTATTTTACAATATCAACTTATGTACTTCTAAGAAGTTGCATGTATTAGTTGCCTACAGATTTTAGGGAATATTATTTTGGGCTCTTCACTCTGTATAAAGATAATGCACGCATGGGCACATAAGTGTAATTTTGTTTTTCTCAGAATAATATTGAACATAAGTGTTGGATTTTCTATTTGCATTTAGATTTATAAAGAACTAACATTTATAAACATTTTAAGCTAATCACCTCACTGATAAGTTAAAAATTGAAGCTTCTACAAAAAAATTTACACACGAATAAAAAAACTCAGCACTAAGGTACCAAACAGTCAACTGGTAACTCAGCACTTAAAAGGTTAATTGGCTATAGAAAATATTTACAAGTTTCGTCCCGGGTTGAAACTTTCCCCTCAAGCTAGATGGCGACAGCAGACTACTTGTTTTGACAGGGGGCAGTCACTAACTTGCCTCACCAGGGACTTTTTGTTTTCTTTCCCTTCCGTCAGCTTGATGATTCAAGCGGGGTGGTGGAGGAAAGATAGATTACCGCCCACGCTCTTCTCTCCGCAAGGTCTAGCAGAAGTTTTGCAACTTTGATACATGAAGAAAACAATACTCAAAACCTAAGGTTTGCCAACAGCAAAAATAAACTTTCCTTTAAAATTAAATTATAGTTCATCCCGCTAGGAGGGGCATTTAAACCAGTGACAGAGACATCTAACTGTTGAAAACCAAAGTATCTTGTAATACACCAGTTCAAGTTTGTTTACAAAGATGAACTTACAGAAGGCGCACAGTTTAACTGGCCGGAGAAAGTGTAGCCCCAGTACACTATGTACTGAAATTAAGACTGTGATAAATCTCAAAATACGGTGCAGAGTAGATGACTGATTTCAGAAGTTATAGTCCACATGGAACTAGAATAGGATTGACGTTTAAGAGAACGAGATGCTCCATGTCGCCATGCCGTATTACTCAACGAAGGCCTCTTTGCAGCAAAGTCAATACTGTCTATTAAAGATGTATTTTAAAGAATTCAACCAGATATTCAAAGTGATGCAAGTGTGTAATAGACTAGTATAACTTAGAAACAATTCTCTAAATCCATGGGTGAATAGTAAAAATATCAAGCTTGTTTAGAGGGTGGTGTTATCATTTCTATGACTTGTGAGGTGTGGCTATATGCACTGGTAATTTGATTTATGAAGTTGTTTAGGTCTGTTATTATTATATTATCTACATAGTTAAGTACGACAGGTTGTCAGTACGGACTGTATTTGGTATAAATTGTGGGCGTATCATTTATTATTTGTGCGTTGTATGATTTGTCTTGTGTAACAGAACATGTGAGGTTATATCACGATACTTCTGCTGTATGTTCATTAATACAACTTTATTTAATGTAAGAAAACGTAATTATTACCTGTAAATGTGATGTATAAATCCAATGTAATGTTGTGCAAAACAGGGTAAGAGTCTAGAACAACACAACTTGTCCTGATGACCCTCGAGTTTTACAGAATGTTCTATTCATTTGCATATAGGTTACTGGAGACTCGAGAAGATACGAGAAAACATGTTGTGTCATACTTTTCTGAAAGCCTGGTCAGGCAAGGTATATAAAAGGACAGTCTTGGTTTTGCCGTTGAAGTGGTTATGTTGTGTCGGTACCACATGTGATCTTGTCAATCAGCGGAATATGCGTGGTTCTCAAACACCTAGACCAATCAAGACCATTGGGAGTCGGTCTTGGAACAAGCCAGCTGATTGCAGGTGATACAGAACACTGTTATTTCGGAACAGGATGTTCAGGATATTGTGGACCAAACTCGCTGGAATGCAGGCGACATGAAACACTGTTGTTTCAGAACAGGATGTTCCAGCATACTGTTCATTTAGAGATCAGATTTGAGTCTGGAACAGTTCCAAAATAACCGTTATGATATTTTTTTGCTCATCTCTACTACTAATGCTTTCTTTCCACACCATCCCCATTACAGCTGAAGGATACATGTTGAAGCAGCTGTTAATCCCATTCTAGTTCAGCGCGGACTATAGTTTCAGTGTTTCCCTAGAACCATTTTAATGGGGGCACTGCCCAGCCGTTTTTATAGACCGCCTGGGTAAATTCACCTAGATATGTGCTACTTACAAAATATTAATACATAATACCAATATAGTTGTTCCATTATAAGGACATAAATTTTTCAGCTAACTCATTCCTGGTTGCCAGCGTTTTGCCCCAGTGTGCTAAGCTGGGCTCATCAGTTGGTAAATAGCACACCTACCAAGAAGCATGGCTAGTGCATACCGTGGAGGCCACTGCATAGTCTACTTGCAGCCACCGGCAGTGCCAATGCACTATGAGTGTGTCTCATTTTCAAAAATTGATGCCTGCCTGGCCACTGTGTGCTCCAAATTAAGAAATAAATACTGTAAAACAGTTTATTTAAATAATAAGCCTTCGGCATTTCCCCCTGTGGGTAGGTGCTGTAGAACCAACACCCACGGTATTCCCAGCCTGCCGCAAGAGGTGACTGAAAGGGACCCCAGCGGCTCTTGGGAGTGTGGGTTGGCGACCATGGGGCCCTGAGGCAAGTCCTGGCATTGCTTCCATTTACTTGTGCCAGGCTCCTCACTTTCATCCATGTTATCCGACCACCCTTGGTCAACTGTTGTTCTTTTCAGATCCCAACGGTATTAGGTGACGAGGCCTAGGGAATCTTTCAGTTTTACACCCTTCGGGGCCCTTGTCTTTCTTTGGCTGATACCTTCATTTTTCGAAGTGTCGGTCCCCTTCCATTTTTTCACTAATTAATGTTAATAGAGGATGGTTGCCTAGTTGTACTTCCTTTTAAAACCATAATCACCACCACCACCACACTCCACAGCAACTGAGCCCCGGAGTTACACGATTATGAACGAGCATTAGAACACTAGAAGATCAAAATACTCTGTTAAGACTCGTTTGTGATAACACTAAAATAGTTCAATTTTGCAGATAATACGAGAGTTGGGGCAAAAGTCATGGCACTCTCGGTCGCCAGATTTATTTCAATCACTTAGCACGTGCGGCAAGTCACATCATGTTTGTTTTCTTAAATTGTGTTAAAATGTAAAATGTTCAATTCCCTTCTCTTAAATTGTAAACCAGGGTGTCCACCAAATCCAGATTTTAAAATTCCCTGACATTTCCCTGTTTTCCAGACATAAAAACCAGTTTTTTCCCTGACACATGATGACAAAAAACAATTACAAAGGAAGTGTCACTAATATTAAAATACATTTTAAAAACTTAACATCCAAAAAATAAATGAGCAATTAATGTGCATATTAAAACTTGGAAGTTTAATTTAGTCTGATTAAATTCACTTTAAGTTTTTTTTACATGTATTACCATTACTGCTTCAGCGAAGAAGCTTCTTTGTAGCCACCAATGACTCGAGCTTCTGCCATCACCCTCCACTTCTTTTCTTTTAATTCTTTCAGCAACAAAGCGGCCTTTCTCTTATTTTTTCAAAGAATCTTCTACTTCCAATATTTCACGTTTCTCCTTTAGATTTTGAACGTACAAAGCATGAGCACTCCTTGCAGCATGGAGCATGTTCTTATTAACGGAGACCTTTTCAGTTCCACCAGGGTTTGGGATAGAATCATATATTATTCTTTGTGCTACAAGGGATACTTGTAGCATGTTCTCTACAATAATTTCTTTATTAACAGGAAAACCACATTCAAGTGAAGCATTTCCATGAAACAATATTAGTATCATTTTGAGAAATGAAGCCAACTTTTCTGTTTTCAAATTTACTATTGGAAGAACAGTGCGAAGCCAAAAGTGATCTAACCTCTCGCCTTTAGAATACAAAGAATTCACTTCTATCATTCTCACAAACAGAAGTGAACTCCCTTTGTACACAAATGGCTTCATTACCCGAGATCCATTTGTTTTCAACAAAGGCATTTAAAGTTATCCTTAGCAACCTGCTGCTTAGAAGCTACTTGGCTACACTTGGATCGAAACAAGAAATTAATTTAGTCAGTTTATATGCTAGCAGTGAGCAGATGTGGCCAACAGCTGGCAACTGCAGATGATGACGATATGCCAGCGGTGACCTTTCCAGTAACTATCTGCACAAAGCTACCATTCCCCTTAGACAATCTATGCAAAACACTAATATATCTCTATCATTTAATCCAGGATTGCCACGAAGTGCTGCTTTAGCAGCATAACCTATGTCAATTTTAGAGGCAGGCAGAAGATTTTCTTTACTGTCTAAATACGTTTTAGGAGATCTTCTGAAGACTGCAGTGACTCAGACTTAACAAACCTTGTCATGATATTTATCATCAATGAAAGATTCATAAAGGAGTGATGCAAAGGGGAGATCTGTCTGAAACTTTTACGAATGGTTCCAAATCTCCAACAAGTGATAATAAAAATGACAACTTGGCCTTAAGAACCTTATCTTTAAGTTGATACTATTTTGAAGCTGTTACAGCTTGAGATTTTCTTGTCTCTGTTTGTTCCTTCCACATATTTTTCGACATTAGGTAGGATATATATAGCATGTTCAATGACTTGAAAATTTTCAAGCCATCTTATAGCACAATATTTCGAAGGAAATACGTTTGAACCTGAATAATATATATAATCAGCACGACTTGCAGGAGCGTAGCAAAACAAGAAGTGAAGAGCACGAAGAAATTCTGCAATATTCCACCATTTTATATGAATTATGCACACTATGCAAGCCACAAGTTCCAATGTTCAACAAAATAGGAACATCTAGATCATCTAATAAATTACCAAAATCCTGAAGGAACTTTTTATTAACATTTGGACCATCCACTGAAATTTGTAACTTTTTAGATAGAGTCCTTGCTGTGCTTGCAAAAAACCATTTAACAAATCTGAGGAGGTAGAGTGACCAAGAAACATGGAATGAAAATAAGAAGTGCATACTTCATTAGTATCAGGATTGAAACAATGAACTACAAGATCCATTTGGCCTATCTGAGAGACTCGTCAAACCCAACGGTGAAATGTGTGCACTTACTACCCATCTCAAGAACTTGTTTATGGAAATAGAGAGCCAAACCATGAGTGATTGTATATGCAACTTTTGTTCTGTGCAGTTGAACTTTCGAAGCTGTTTTAGAATCTGGAAACATTACTGGAAAAAACTGAGAACGCAATATAGGTCTAATTCATCGAGCTCACCATTCCCCAACAACTCAGAATATTCAATGGTAAGCAGATCAAAACAGTGAAAATTCGATCGATCAATCATATAGCTATTGATATTATTGATTACTTCACATTCGAGATCACACTTTAACTCTTCATTAAAATTTATTCCTGGCATAAAAGACATGCCCTAGATTAATAATATAAAAACTGAAAAATGTGTTTGTATTACACGCATAAATACGGTATGTCAATTTTATCTGGCAGAAGAATGAATTTCCAGATTTTTTCCTGAATTCCCTGACATTTCCAGGTTTTCCCATTAATTATCGAATTCCCTGACATTTCCCTGTTTCCCAGGTTTTCCATACGGGTGGAATCATAAATTTCCCCCTCGGGGCTGTCTCTATTAAATCTGCATCCTCTTAGAATACTCTCTTTTAGGACGAGCTCCTTTTTCTGAAGTGTTTTGGTTAAGGATGCCTCCTAAAAGAGCTCGGTAGTAAGATATTTAATATCTTCTGTTTTCTCTTCCTTTATTGTTATCGTGTAATCTTAATCTTACTGTGCAACGCTAGGTTGTCAAATTTTACTAGCTAATTCGGTAAGTTACTTAATATTTGCGCCATGGAATTTCACCTTCAATGCGATGTTCCTTTTGAAATAATGTAAATTTGCATCATTGAAATTTGTACACTCTGTGTGAGCTATCATTATCATTATGTTCGATTTGTTAGTGTAATATTATTTTGTTCACTTTTGTAAGTTATTTCCATCCAACTTATTAACCTAGTAAATTTTTTTTTTTTTAAATGAATCACCACCGATTTCGCTTCCTCAGCACTGCCAATACCTTTCACCGCCTCAGTATGGTCCTAGCCGCTTCTCACTTCCATTCCTTAGTTGTCATGTTGCTCAACCTGATCATTACTGTTTGTCTTCTTGTGCAAAACGTGCGTTCGTTTCCAATGTCTTTGATTGCGTCTAAACATTTTTAGTCTGCATTAATTATTATTATCTTCATGTATCAAATATTATTGTGTGTAATGAAGAGGTTACAGTATGTATGGGTACAGTGAAAGATATAGGCTATCTGCCATTTCTAAAGAGGAGATGAGTATTAAAAGACATGAAAAAAGACAAGAGAACAAATACAAAAACTTTCACACTGGAACTTGATTAATAGAGAGAGAGAGATTTATTAAAGAAATAAATCATCCGTCCTCCAATGAGGGTGACCATTTGGATCCGGAATACAGTTTCAATTTCAATGGTTTAAAAATATCAAAAGATGAACATTTAATCGTTAATGCTGTTATCTTCTTTTTTCCAGGGTTAGTTGGGGAGGAATGTAACTCACGTTCTCAGGTATAGGTGGAAATGAATGATTTGCAGCGAGTCCCTCAGTATCTGTATTACTATTTTTTCTAGCTCGCAGAATGGAACTTTCAAATTTTGTAGGAAGTTCGATGTCTGACTAGGGAGGGTGCCTCTTGCTCCGAAAAGCAGGCCTGTGACAATCCACCGATCAATAGGTATTTTATACTTAGATGAAAGGTAAGGCAAGCATGGAACATAAATAGCTTGCTTTTCTAGGTCCACATCCCGTGCCTGATTAAGGTCTCTTTCAAAGCGAATGGTGGGATCTAAGACCATCGCTTTCATGTCCTCTCTGTTGATGGCTACGATGTCCGCCCTCCGATTAGAGTCATCGGTAGAGATGCAGTGAACCTCCTCGTGCACCTCCCATCCACGCTGTCTCAAGCCTTGAGCAATCGACGTTCTTACACGATGGTGGCGATGGTTGCGCATTAGCTCAGTACTCCGGCAGAATCCCAACACATGTCCAAGGGTTTCTGTCTCGTTGCAGCCATTTTGGCGGCAACGGGTTGTGTTGAATGACCTACCGGGAACCGACCTGACTGCGGTGAGGTTGCATGTCATCTTCACTGCGTTTATGTATTCAGAAGAGGACAGAGGTGATTTACGAGTCATCCAGGAGTTTGCTTTCGGGCAGTCTGAATATAACACTACTCCTTTTCCTTTATGTGGTAGCTGGCACCACGACTGAAAGGATCGATTTCTCATAATTTCACGTAGTTTTCTTCCGTCAGTCTTTGAAGGAAGACTTTCTTTTTTTATGTCAAGTCTGTGGAGTGCCATATCTTGTTCTTCAGGTAACTTCCTTACGTATGGTAGATGAACGTCCTGAATATGGAGTAAGCGATTACAAATATTGTAATGCTGTATATTTGCTTCCCATTCTGCGCAAATTATTCCCATCCCTCTGACCTTCCTTGCACTATACAGCATCGAATTTGGAGTATCATCTGGCAGCATCATTATTTCTTTTACAGAACTTCTTATAATTTTGTCCAGATCTTTAAGAAAAGTGTTTGATAGTTGTGTCAGAGGGGCACATTGTAGAGGATAGATCAAACCCGGCCAAACAAACTCGTTAATAATCTTGATCTTTTGCTCTGGTTTTAGAAGCTTTGTTTTTACCAGATTATTTAAGTCAGAAGTTATTGTGCTTATTAGTTTATGTCTGTCAAGAGAAATTTCACTGTTGAAGTCAATTCCTAAATACTTGATTCGTTCATTGTGTGTTTTTATCGATGGGATTGTTGATCCCTCAAGTGTAGTGACGTTTCCTTCAGTTAATTTTCCTTTCTTCAGGATTATAGATTTGCTTTTATGAGGATGGATATGTAAACCAATTTCTGCAAAGCTGCTTTCAGCTAAATTTAACAAGGTAGTAGCATCATTTTCAGTTTTGCTGAGTATGACTAGGTCATCTGCGAAAGCAAATGAGGATAACGACGGTAGATCATCAGATAAAGTATAGCCATAACGTTGGCATATGTCATGGTCGGTGAGATTTTGTATTACAGTATTGATTGCTAAATTGAACAGCAGTGGTGAGATAGGGGACCCTTGAGCTACGCCACACTTAATTTCGATGGGTTTTGATTTCTTATTATCAGCTTCCACTTGAATTGTGTTCTTTGTAAGAAATGCTTCAATTAATCTACATAAGTTAGGAGGAATTTCAGATTGTCGAAGAGATCGTTTGATATGTTCATGTCCGATAGAGTCAAATGCTTTTGTGACATCTAAAAAAATGATGCAACAATCCTTTTTGTTGCGTTTCGCATCTTGGAGGCAACCATTCACGAGGGAAGCGTTGACATGAGTTCCAGGTAATGGCACGAAGCCACGCTGGTGAGGACTTAGTGTGACATATGAACGCAGTCTCATATCTAGTACTCGTTCAGTTATTCTCCTAATCACCGAATATATGGTTATAAGTCTCCATTCTTTAATATCATTTATGTCTCCACCCTTATGTATTAAAATTGTTCTGGCCATTTTGAGTTTTGTAGGTACGTAGGAAAAATGAAGCATCGTGTTGATGAGTAACGTCAGAAATTTTGTAGCCTTGAGGTGCCTTAATACACGAACTGTAATATGATCTGGGCCTGGTGAGGTGTCAACTTTAATGTTGTATAATGCTTTATGGACATCATCTACTGAAATATTAATATCAGCAGGTAAGTCATTGCTTTTTTCCATAATAAAAAGAGGAGAATTGTTATTTTCGGTACCAAAAGTCTTTTCAAAATGATCCGAAATCGTAGTTATTGGGATTTTACAAGAATGGGCCTTATTCGTTTTGTTCAAAATTTTGCGAGCAATTTTCCGCCTCTGATTATAGAAATGATATTGGGCTACCTCGTAGGCATAACGCTCTCTGTTTTTCTCTCGTTGCCTTTTAGACCTCCGCTGTGGGTTACTAGAGGTTTTATGGTCATATTTACGATTATTTTGTAATTTTCTACTTTTGTAAAATCTAACAGCAGGATGTTGGGGGCCAGGTAATTCATTTACCTGATCAGCAAAGAACTGCATAACCTCAGAAGTAAAAGATTCCAGCTGATTAGCATCACCGTTTTGCATTATGTTTGAAATCCTATCCTCCCAATTTTTCATAGGATTAATATTTTCATTTTCATGATCAGCGACCACTGGGGTGTCTTCTGTCAACTGTAAGCTTTCCCCAACATTCATGTTACCGGTATTAGCATATTGAGTTGAGAGTTTATTTCTCCTTTTCTCAGGGTGAGCTTTTCCTATGTGAATATTTACTCCTAACGTAGACTTACAACATTTATTACAGATAGGACATGGAATTTCGTCACCAGACTGTGAATCAACGTTGGGCATTTTAATTCATTATATTTATTTGAACGTGGCAAGAGATGAATATTATTTTGTTTTTCATAGAGTTATTAAGGTAGATATCGGAGCTGTAAGTATTCTTAGCGCTGGATCAATGATAATTTTGAGAATATAAGATAGATTGGACGTGCTGAATACTGAAAAAAAACATTGTAAATATAATGTATACGAGGTACGTAGAATATACAAACGGGTAGATATACCCACTCCATATGATGATGTCAGATGTAACTAATGCGAATTCCGCCAGATGGTAGTGCGTTATAACTTCCAAGATTTGGTAACGTTTAAGTTAGTCTGCCTCGAGAAGAACAATGTGTAATCAATGCCAAGCAATAAAATAAAGATGGCTGTTGACTTTGGCACTAATTTAATTTCACAATTAAATGAAGAATCTCTTAACATGAAGATCGCACAAGACAGACAACACTACTACTTACGTAGAACATATTCTTGCACCCTAATTTTGATTAAATGGCATTACGGAAGTCATAATTTTCGTGATCAGCATTATTAAACACCACGTATGATATCAAGTAAGATCGTTGTTCAAGGCCTCCTTGAAATGTATATTTAAAGATGTGTAAATCACCAGACAATAAATATAAAAACATTTGCACTGGGGCCCATAAAAGTATCAGTGCATTATTGCAGATCACACTGAAAAAAAAGTCAGCTGAAGCCTTACATTTCAGACCAGTGGGTTATTAAACGTTTTCTGGTTATTTGAAGATTAAACTGGGCAATGTGTGAGAGAATATTTTGAGTGTCATCTTGAATGCGACAACACTTCGATCGACTCTAGTCGAAACTCGAAGGCGCGAGTTTCAACATACATGCCACCATTGAAAGATGTGGATACCTGTCCACTTCCTAGATTTTGTCTTCATTAGTAAGCGATTACACGACTTTTTTTCAGTACCCATAACTGGGTTAGCACAAAAAAAAAAAGACCAAGCTACTCAACTTCACACGAATATGTTCCTAATTCATAGGAAGTCTATCATGCGACGAATATTTGCTACCCTTCACTGTATCACTCAAACAAAGAATACATTTCTAACTTCTGAATGGAATGTGAAATACAAGCACAGACAGGCTTAATGGGTTATTCAGCAATATGAATGAAAACCGTAGAACAAACGTGAACTTTCCCGAGGCTAACTGTTTGCTTCCCGAAGATATAATGACAATCTGCTATAACAACTATATTTTTCACCGTTATGAATTTTCGCTATAACGGACTTTTACTGTAGTTTCACTATACGCTGAAGTTCAGGAATTCAAGGCCATCTCCCATTTTTCCAAAACATTCCCCGACCTACCCCCTGTGGTGATGGCTCCAATCTGTGTTGGAAATCACGTTCCTTTCATAACGGATGACAAAGAATATTTTCAGGGCTAGGGAAAATATAATCATACTAAGCGGTAATAGTGAAAATTTGTGATGCGATAAGCGAGATATTTTTCAACAGATTTATTATGACGTGAATCGAGAATCGCCTTAATGAGGAAAGCATTAACGAGGTTTCATTGTATTTTCTCGCGTCTGGTTACTCTACTGGCACTTGAAATATGTCTTCATGATACATACAAGGTTAAGTTATGTTAGGCGACATTGCTTGAATAAGAAAACTGAATTTTTGCCACAGGAGCCATTGGAGCAATTTTAATCAGATTTTTCAGAATAAAATTGAACATACACATTCATGTCTCGGAATGAGAAAAGTAACTTACGAGCAATCCATAGTATGGAAATCTGCGAAAACGCAAGTTTTGAACAAACTGGTTGCCGTTACATACCGATTTTAATCTGTGTGGGGTTTTCCCCACCTTTTACCAAAAAATCAGATATAATGACAATCTGCTATAACAACTATATTTTTCACCGTTATGAATTTTCGCTATAACGGACTTTTACTGTAGTTTCACTATACGCCGCCAATGAGTATCAACAAGATGCACTAAGCATCATAATGCCTTAACCAAGATTGCAATTCTTGATCAATAAATTCATTTGAATCTTTTATCATGAAATAAGCTCACTGGACAAAATATTAGTCACTCTAGGGAAATCATTAAAAGCATCATTTAATACCGTGCAACTCCGCCTCTGGACTTGATAACCGCCTGGATTTGGTTAGGAGGCGAGTCCACCAAGGTTAAGCACGTAGATCGCACCCAGGATCACTGGCTGAGGATTTGATCGCGCAATTCCACCTAAATGCGGGGATGCTGATATCGGCGTTTTACTCACTGTTTCAACATGTCCCACCGATTTTCAATGGGGTTCAAGTCAGGTGAATTTGCAGGCCAATCAAAATGTAATAGGGTGTGGGAGTGTTCATTAAACCAGTCACATATGCTTCCAGCCCGATGAACTTTAAACATTCAGGATATCAATAGTATACTCATCATGCAGATGTTGACTGAAAGGCGACAACTGATCATCCGGAATTTTTAATTAAACATGCTGGTTCATGTTAGTGGTCACTGTAAAACATCACAGACTCGCCTCCAGCTTGAACCTGGCCTTCCGCACATTCAGGAAGAAATGCTTCATTTGGCCTTCGGTGCACTCCGCAACGTGCATCATTGGAATACAGGCAAAAGTGTGATTTGTCAGACCACATTACCTTCTGCCGGTCAGCTGCTGTCCACGTTTGATGATTTCTAGCCCACTGAAGACGCGCAGCTTTATGTGCCTGTGTAAGCAATGGCCTCTTGCAAGGTGACCGACTGCAAATGTTCATTGCATGCAGTTCCTGTCGCAATGTTTTCTTGCTAACAGGTTGGGATGGACCTTCTTTCACTGACTGCAGCTATTCCTGTTGGGTTTGGAAGCGATTTTCATTCACAAGTCGTGAAATGCATCTCCAGTCCCTCTCAGTCAGGATTCCCTTCCAACCGTAATTCTGACGTCGTGTTTAGTAGCCACATGTAAATAGACCACTGCTTGTAGACACTTCAACTTCACGTACACTGCCTGCTTAAAACATAAATGTCTCACTGATACTACTGCCTTATGCTGAGAGAGAGAGAGAGAGAGAGAGAGAGAGAGAGAGAGAGATACATACACGTACACATTTAGCTCCATAAATAATTGTGTTTAGTGTTTATTTGTAGTAATCTGTGATTAGTGGCATTTATTTACAGTTTTCACACTCAGTAGTTCCGTAGGCGTTCGCTAGACTACAACCAGTAATTTAGGTCTGCGTGAAAGAAGAAATATCTCTTTCTTTTTAATAGTATTATTAAAATATCAATAGGTTTGTTGATAAAATACGGTACTTACAAAGACGGGATATTAAAAAGAGTCATAACTTCGGCAGCGGTTATATCTATTAGTGCAGGCATTTGACAGGGTGCCGTATTTCAAATAGCACTTCAACGGTCCCACCTATCACGAAGGTAATAACTTCTTTTAATAACGCAATACTGTTGTAAATTTTGTTTAAAGAAAGGATTTCAACAGAATAGACATAGTATTTCACTGGCGAAATAGTTAACAGTCGTAATTGTTATTGATTATAGTCACTCTTCTTATTCAAATATTGGCATTGTTGGCTACAGTCTGTGAACAAAGGGTGTAGTGTATCCAGAAAATATAAATAAAAATCAGCTGATTCTTGTATTACAATCATTGTAGTTCTGAGTAGGCAGTTAAAGTATCCGTAATTTATATTTCACACCCTTGACATTTCAGTATTTATGAGCGTTAGCTAATAATCAAGTTCCTTCCGTACATTCCAATAATTGCAATTCAAGTCCCTGGCGTAATTTAGACAGAAATACTTTGAGAAAATTATTGTAAACCTCATATTTTTCAACATTTAAGGACACTTATTCTTCGTCCCGCGGAGTAAGAAAAATAATAGTAATCCACCATCTGTAAAGATCACATAACCGCATTTCAGTTGAGAATTGTAGTGTAGATACAGTATATTAGATAGTAATTTGCCTGTTATATTCGTGTGTATTTTTGTGCAAACGGAAGGTTTCATTTCTATTACAGCATAGTAGGACAAGTAGTACTAATATTAATCTGTAAACGTGTTTAACTTTGTTGGTAATCTTTGAGTACCGTACCTACCAGTAGTTCTTGCGAATATCTAAATTTGGGCCTAATTGAAATTTTCATTCCTATTTGTGCTTAGTAAGCAGCTAGGATACGTCTGAACGTAGTTTTAACATTAATGTAGTGTAGTATAGTAACTTATTAGAAATTAGAGTGCCTATCCTATAATTTTGAGTAGTTTTGCAAATTTTGAACTTTAATGGTAATTTTCTTTTCTGTTTTTGCTTGGAAATAACCTGTTGTAATTAGAATACGTCTGAACGTAGTTTAAAATTATTGTAGTGTAGTATCTGTACTTAGTCTGAACGTAGTTTAAAATTATTGTAGTGTATTCTATTACTGTGAAATATTAGTATAGTATAGTACCATTTCTGTGGTATCTGTAGTAACTCTCTTACTAAAATTCTGTTGTTGTAATTAGGGTAGACTTAACTGCAGTTAAGAATTGTGTAATTCTTGTGTATTATTCCCTGTTTCCAGTAATTAACACAATTTTCATCGTGTTAGTGTGTTGTAGGAATAAAAATAGTACAATTAAGTAGTATTGTAGTGTAGTAGTAGCCTATATTAAATACCTTACTGTCGTGTATTCTTTGTAAACTAACCTAGACAATATTTCTTTCCTTTCATTTTTATTTTGCACAGAATAAGTTATCTTATTTTTCCTTTTCTTTCGATTATTTAGTAAAAAATGACTAAGCAATGCGAGTGTAGGAACTGTGGGTGTGGCCAGGCGTTAAGGAATATGAGGGAGGAGTTGGAGAGCTTGAGGGAGATAATTAGGATTCTCTCAGAGGACAGGAAGGAAAGTAGGCCTCCAAACAATGTACAGGATACAGTAGGTGTAATAGAGGGATTGGAAGGAAATGGAGGAATTGTGGAAGACAGGTGGTCTAATGTTTTAAGGCAAAGGAGATTGCAGGCTACGGGCTCCATTCAGGACAGGTGTCGATGAGAAATCGGTACAAGTCACTGCAGGTAGAACAATCGAGGGAAGATGAGGAACAGGGAACTGTTGCCAAGAAGTTTGGAAGTAGGAGAAAGGGAAGAGGTAGGAAAGGGAAATGTGGAGTAGTGGATAGGAAAAGATAGGTGGAACAGGGTAATGGGTTGGAGAAAAGGGAGGAGGAAGTAGCTTCTGCAGCTGTCAGGAAAGATAGGACTGACCAGGAGGGGAGGGGATCAAATGAGGTGGGTAGTGTTGGGACTCTGGTCATGGGGGATTCTATCATTAGACATGTCGGGAAAGTGTGTAGAGGAAAGGGTACCAGGGTAGAGTGTTATCCAGGAATTAGGTTAAGGCAGATGTTGAGGAAAGTAGAAGAGAAGGAGCAGGGAAAGGAGAAGGTGATAGTGTTTCACGTTGGTACTAACAACGTAAGACAAGCAGGTATAAGTACCAACATAGTTGGGGATGTGTGGGATCTGGTAAATGCAGCACGGATGAAGTTTAAGGAAGCGGAGATTGTTATCAGAAGAATACTGTGTAGGAGGGATACTGACTCGAAGGTGATTGGGGATTTAAGTGAGACTATGGAGTAGGTATGTGGGAAACTGGGAGTGAAATTTCTAGATCCTAATGGGTGGGTAGGAGAAAGGGATCTGCGCTCAGATGGCCTTCACTTAAACCGCAGTAGTACATATAAGTTAGGAAATTTGTATGGAAGGGTTATAGGGAGGTACATTCAGGGAAACAGGGTGCGCTAGGGAGCGGTGTTAAGGGAACTGGAAATCAAGTAGGGATGACATAAAACTGTTAGTGCTCAACTGTAGAAGTAACGTAAAGAAAGGAATAGAATTAAGTTGTAATAGGCATTGAATCATGGCTGAAAAATGATATAATGGATGCAGAAATTTTCTCAAGGAACTGCAGGGTGTATCATAGAGATAGGATAGGAATTTGTAAGCTACGAAAAAGTTAAAGATGACAAGCACGAAATTCTAAGGGTAAGGCTCATTTCTAAAGATAACAGACAACTTGATGTCTTTGGAGTGTACAGACCAGGAAAGGGTAGCGCAGATGCGGATTCAGAATTATTTGATAAGATAATCAGCTATGTGGGAAATGATAACGAAAGGAACGTGATCGTAGCGGGTGATCTCAATTTACCAAGTGTCAATTAGGAAGGTAATGCGAATGACAGGAAGCATGACCAACAAATGGCAAATAAGTTAATATGGGAAGGGCACCGGATTCAGAAAGTGATGGAACCAACTAGAGGAAAGAATATTCTGGATGTGGTGCTGGTAAAGCCAGATGAGCTCTATAGAGAAACCGAAGTAATAGATGGTATTAGTGATCACAAAGCTGATTTTTGTGGTAATTAAAAATAAATGTGAAAGAAAGGAAGGTCTTAAAAGTAGGACTGTTAGGCAGTACCATATGGCTGATAAAACAGGCATGAGGGAGTTTTTAATAAGCAACTATGATCGGTGAAAAACGGTAAATAAAAATGTAAACAGACTTTGGGATGGGTTTAAAGCAATTGTTGAGGAATGTGAGAATAGGTTTGTACCTTTAAAGGTGGTAAGGAATGGTAAAGATCCACTATATTATAACAGGGAAGTAAAGAGACTAAGAAGGAGGTGCAGGTTGGAAAGAAATAGAGTTAGAAATGGCTGTGAAAGTAAGGAGAAATTGAAGGAACTTACTAGAAAATTGAATCTAGCAAAGAAGGCAGCTGAGGATAACATGATGGCAAGCATAATTGGTGGCCACACTAATTTTAGTGAAAAATGGAAGAGTATGTATAGATACTTTAAGGCAGAAACAGGTTCCAAGGAGGACATTCCAGGAATAATTAATGAACAAGAGGAGTGTGTATGCGAGGATCTTCAAAAGGCAGAAGTATTCAGTCAGCAGTATGTAAAGATTGTTGGTTACAAGGATAATGTCCGTATAGAGGAGGTGACTAATACTAAAGAAGTATTAAAATTTACCTATGACAGCAATGGCATTTACAGTAAGATACAAAAGTTGAAAACTAGAAAAGCAGCTGGAATTGATAAGGTTTCGGGGGATATACTAAAGACTTGTTTGATTATTGTTTGCATGAAGGAACTTTGCCAGATGAATGGAGAGTTGCTATAGTAGTCCCTGTATATAAAGGAAAGGGTGATAAACATAAACCTGAAAATTACAGGCCACGTCAGTTTGACATGCATTGTATATAAGCTTTGGGAAAGCATTCTTTCTGATTATATTAGACATGTTTGCAAAATTAATAACTGGTTTGATAGAAAGCAGTTTGGGTTTAGGAGAGGTTATTCCACTGAAGCCCAACTTGTAGGATTCCAGCAAGGTATAGCAGATATCGTGGATTCAGGAGGTCAATTGGACTGTATTGCGACTGACTTATCTAAGGCATTTGATAGGGTAGATCATGGGAGACTACTGGCAAAAATGAGTGCAATTGGACTAGAAAAAAGAGTGACTGAATGAGTGGCTCTGTTTCTAAGAAAACAGAACTCAGAGAATTAGAGTAGGTGAAGCTTTATCTGTCCCTGTAAAAATTAAGAGGGGAATTCCTCAAGGCAGTATTTTTGGACCTTTATGTTTTCTTATATATATATACTAGTAAGGTACCCGTGCTTCGCTACGGTATTATACTGAAATTTATAATTGAATGCTTATTGTTTTAGATATATAATCCGCCGAAATTCGCGACCTGACTCGTTTTCTAATAGATTACGGTAAGTCTCCCTCCATTTTTCAATCTTTCTTTCCAGCAATCGATTCGTACTTCCCGGGCTAGGTCCAGGTATTCCACCAGGTCAGTTGCGTCCCTAAATCTTTGCCATCTTTTCCTATAAGCATTTTTAATATGGAGGAAATCCTTCAGGAGATCCGGCGTGGTGTCGTCTTGGGTGCCTTGGCGCTTCTGAACCCGCAGCCAGACTGCATTCTTAGCCATTACCCGTCCAGGACCCATTTCCAGCGCGGTCCCCACATTTGACAACGGTCCAGAACATTATTATTATTATTATTATTATTATTATTATTATTATTATTATTATTATTATTATAGATGTTCTGGGGCCAACAGCAAGATGCAAGACCGCTACTTGGCGGTAAATTACATCTGCTGCCATTGTCATTGTTGAGAATGTGACCAGCACCATTGTCGCGCGAAGGCAAGTGTGGGGGATTTCTGGGCATACGAATGACATACTTACGTGCATTATCGACCTTATTATAGAGGTGAAAAACTGGACGGTCAATCTCATTCCTATCGTTTATTTCAAATGTGTTTATTTTTTATTTATATGCCAGGAGAAGGTACTGTAATCTAAGAACGTCCTCCAAAGGGAAAGATGGCTCTTGAAAACGAACTCAGGAAAGATTAAAAATGATCGGTTTATGATCAGAATAAGTACATCGAAAATCTACAGCCTGTTTCCAGTCATTTGACAAGGTCAGGAATGGAATGAATAAAGCCCCCATCTAGCGGCGACAATTGGAATTGTGCCGGCAGCCGAAACCTGTCGCACTCCTCTGGGGCAATGATTAATGGATGACAAATGAAATTATATTGGACAGTGTTGCTGGAATAAATGATGACAGGGAAAACCAGAGTATCCGGAGAAAAACCTGTCCCACCTCCATTTTGTCCAGCACGAATGCCACATGGAGAGACCGGGATTTGAACCACGGAACCCAGCTGTGAGAGGCCGCCGCGCTGCCGCCTGAGCAATGGAGGCTCCTTATAAATACATTATGAACAGTAAAATCAATTGGTCTCAACTCCTTTTACACCCCACCGCCGTTAAGTTTATTTACACACACCCCCCCCCAAAAAAAACTAAAAGAAGGCGTGTTTCTTTATGTTTAAAGGAGATTCCAAACACCATTGTTGATGTCTATTACCTTCAGTTTTCAGATTAAAATAATTCACTTTTTTTCACTTTCACACTCCCCCCCCCCCCCCCTCAAGTGAATTTTCCGGCAAAAAATACTTGTTTCTTTAATAGTAAAGGATCTTCTAAATACCAATTATCACGACTGTAACTTCTTCAGTTTTTGATTTATGTGTCCTCATGAAAGGAATTCAACTCCTTTTCACTCACGCCTCCCAAGATGATCCCCCCCACAAAACGGGCTTTTCTTTGTCTTTAAAGGAGATCCAGATACCAATTTTCACGTCTGTAGGCCCTAACAACTTTAGTTATTTATACAATTAAGTCAAGTAATTTTTCAATTCTTTCACCTCTCCCCCCCCCCCCCCCCCAATTCATTGGATTTTCCGAGAATTCGTGCTTCTTTACTTTTAAAGCAGACTCCAAATATCAAATTTCAGATCTGTAACATCTTCATTTTTGAGATAACAGTAGCCTAATTAAAAGAATTCAACACCATTTTCAGTCACGTTTACCCCCTCCCCCTCCACCCAAGTGCTATATCCGAAAACTAAAAATACACGTTACCTTATTTTTATATAGATAAAAATACCATTTTTCACTTCTGTCACATGTAAAGTTTCTTGAGATATACTGTATAAATTCTCATTCCCTTTTTAGTTCCCCTCAAGAGGAGTTTCCAAAAAGAAATCGCCTATGTTTATTTACATTTACAGAAGATTCCAAATATCACTTTTTACGTCTGTAACATTCTACGTTTCTCAGATATTCTGTAGATACTGTCTTTCAAAAAATTCACCCAAATATGTCACTCCTGTTTAACCGCCATTAATTGGATTTTCCAAAAACAAAAAAATACGTGTTTCTTTATTTTTAAAGGAGATCCCATATACAAATTTTCAGTTCTGTGATATCTTCAGTTTCTGAGATATATGTATCCTCATTACAGGCATTCAACCCATTATTCACCCTTTTACACCCCTCCTATTGGGATTTTCCGAAAACAAAAAATACATGTTTCTTTATTTTTAAAGGAGATTCAAAATACCAATTTTCACATCTGTAAACGTTTAAAATTCTGGGATGTAGATACACTCATTTTAAAAATTCACTCCCCTTTTCACCCCTCATTATTTGGATTTTCCAAAAACGAAAAATACCTTATTCCTTATTATTTTAAAGTAGATCCCAAATACCAATTTTCAGGTCTGTAATATCTTCAGGTTCTGAAATATAATTAGCCTCATTCAAGGCATTCAACATATTTTCACCCTTTTCTACCCTTCCTATTGGAATTTTCCGAAAACAAAAATATACGTGTTTCTTTATGTTTAAAGGAGATTCTAAATACTAATTTTTTACATCTATAAACTTTAAAAGTTTTGTGATATAGATACACTCATTTTAAAAATTCACCCCAGTCACTCCCCCCCCATTAATCGATTTTCCAAAAACAAAAAAAATACGTGTTTCTTTATTTTTAAAGGAGATCCAAAACGCCAATTTTCAGGTCTGTAATATATTCAGTTTCTG